>NC_135615.1:84674890-84974890 GCF_053574225.1 Canis aureus
GCCCACCCAGACCTGGTGCTCAGGGCCGTGGACTCCGGGCTCCTCTGGGCCTCCAGTGGGCCTCTGGACCTCTCTTGCCCCCACCCCTTGCTCCCTACACCCCTCTGACCTGAAAGGCCTTTACAGGAAGTGCAGGACCCAAGTGCCTTCTTTAGACCCCGAAGCCCAGGAAACCGGGTGCCGCCCCGGCTGTGTTTCTACGGCTGAGGAGCTGCTCCAAGTGCAGGCACCCAAGAGCCTCCCACCATCAGTCCAAACCCAAAGCTCTTTCAGACACACAGAGCCGGGGGGGGGGGGGGGGGGGGAGGGGGCAGGGGCGGGGCCCCCGGGGGCACTGGGGCCACATCTTTGCCTCCCTCGTGCTTCCCGATTGTTGCTCTGAGACCCTCCGTGGAGCAGGGTCTCAGAACATCCTCTGCTCCCCCTCGGGGGGGGGGGTGGGGAGGCTTCTCAGAAGGCTTTCTGAACATTCTAGAAAAAAGCTGGTCTGTCCAGAACACCTCAGTGCTCTCCGCAGTCAGCCCCCAGCCCCCGTCTCCTCCTCTGTCCCCCACTCCGGTAACACAGGAAGCGGAGGCCACCCCTCCCCCAGCCCCTGCACGGCACCCCCTTCCCGTCCTGCCCCCGGAGCCGGCCAGGGCCCTTCACCTCGATTTAACAAGTGGACTGAGGTCCTCTCTCTGCCGAGCCCTGCACTAGGGGCCGGGGTCGGAGACGATGCGTCGCCCACTGAGGCACGCGTGGGCCTAACAGGGACACAGCCAGGACACCAGCAGGGCCTTTGGGGGAGCTCAGGGGGTGTGGGAGCCGAGGGAGAGGCCTGGGGGTGAGTCCGGGAAGTCTCCCTGGAGGAGGCGGCAGCAGCACCCAGCGCGCCAGGCCCACACAGCAAATACCTGTTGAATAAGTGGCACGTGGCTACCCTTGGGCCCCCAGTGCTAAGAAGGTGGCGCTGGAAGTTTGTCCCCATCACCCACCTCTACCTCTGCCCCTACCCCGGAGGCACCGGTTGTCCACTTGCTTGCAGGTCCTTCTTCCACGGAGGGGGGAGGGTGTGGCCCGACGGGAGGGGGCAGCCCACGGAGCCGCGGCTCTGCTGCGTGGCCACAGGGACCCGGCCGCCGGCCCCGCTGACCCCGTGCCCCGCCCCCCAGCATCCTCCCACAGGCCGCGCTGGAGGAGATCCACAGATTCTCAGGAACCTACACCTGCATGAACACTTTCAAAGGGCGGACATAAAGGCGGGACGCGGACACGCGCTCGGGAGCCCGGGAGCCGAGGGGCCGAGGTCCTGGCACGCACCCACCGCCTGCCCCTTGCACAGCCCTGCTGGGTGAACGGGACTGCTGCCGGCGCCAGGAAGAATCCGGGTGCCCCCGGGCCGGCCCCAGGACCTCCGCACGGACTGACGGCGTGACTCCGGCCCCCACGGGAGGCGGGACACCGGCCAGCAGCCACCTTGACACTTTCACTTGTTTCTAATTCTGTAGTTTATTGTCGAGTCGCTTCTCAGTCTAACCGGCCTTAGCAGCGCGCACGGACTGCTCCAGGAGGCTCCGCGCCCGCCCAGACGCTTTTTCCTTCCAAAATCCACCCGTCCTCGGCTTGCGCAAACTGGTTGAATGGCAGGAATGAAAAATAAAGAGACGGTTTTGCGAGCGCCTTTGTTGACAGCCCTGACCCCTTGTCCTTGGCAACGGGGACGGGACTGATCCCCGCCGGTGTGCTGGGGTGGCCGGCGGCGAGAAGAGGGCAGAGACGGCGAGACGAGGGGGGGCCCGGGGTCCCCCCGCCGGCCGTGGGTCGGGGCCCTGGGCCTCGGAACCACGATCTTGCTGAGCTCGCCCCTGCCCTGCCGCAGCCTCCAAGCCACCAGCTCGGGCTCGCGGGCCCCGTCCTCCGTGAGCACCCACCGAGCGGCCGGCCGGTGTCGCCGAGGAGCCCGAACTCGGAAGACGCCACCACGAGGCTGCCGCGGGCCCCTGGGCTGCCGGGCCCCCGTCCACACCGCCCTTGCCGCTCGCTGCGGGGCCGGGCCGGGGAAGGGGGACCGCTCCCAGCAGCCACCGGGCGTGTCGGCCAGGACGTGACGCCGGGGCTCAGTGACGTCCAACAGAGGGGCCTTAGCATTGCCACCTGTCCTTCAAGGCTGGCGGCAGCTCCGCCCTGTGCCCTTCGCTCTGGGAGCCCGGCCGAGGCGGGGCCTCCATGGGGGACGCGCTCCCTGTGGCCACGGAGATGCACCCGGTCCCGCAGCCCGGGCTCTGGAAGCTTCCACCCAGAAACCATGCGTGTCACTTCGGCTCGCATCCCACTGGCCGGAGCCGGTCACGCGGTCAGGCCTGCTGCGGCTGCCGCCGAGGGGTGGACAGGAATCGGGGCCACGCGGGGGCACGGTCCGCACCAACGTAAGGAAAAGTCGAGGTGTGGGCAGAGGACGGAGGGAAGCGGACGGATGGCGCCCGGGCTGTGGTGGCCTCTCGGTGACACACACCAGGTCCTGAGCGGAGCCCCAGAGCAGCCCTGTCCTCTAGGGAGGGGATGTTAGGAAGGTGAGAAAACGGGCTCTGAGCAAGGAGACCGTCCCCCCGGTTCGTGGGCTGCCCTGCAGGCCCCTCACCGCAAGTGCCTTGGCACCTTCATTTTGGTGCTGGAGGACGTGTGTCACCAAAGGGTAGCGGGGGTGGGGTGGGGGGTGGTCCACTGCTAAGGGCATCCTCCAGGCACTGTGGCCAGCCCAGCGAGGTCTGGCCTGTGCCCACGCGTGTCACCGTGCTGTCCGTGGGCTGGCCTGCCCCTCGGCTTCCAGGTGCCTGTCACTGGCTCGCACAGGAGTGGGGTGCAGGCCGGGCGCACCTGGGCGGGGGCGGGGGTGGCACAAGTGGTGGCGACACTGGCCGTCCCCGAGTGCAGCCCGACTACTGCGGTCCCAGCTGGTCGCCGGCCGCCTCGGGGGCTCGGGTTCCTCAGGCTTCCACGGAATCCAGCATCGGCCTGCAGGGCGGGAGCACGGCGAGGATCCGGGGTCCGCCTGGAGCTGGGAGGGACAGGGCCAGCCAGCCGTCCCCAGGCCCGCTGAGAACCGAGGCCCTTGGCAGCAGCGGGACGTGCCCTGGTCCCCGAGCCCCAGGGGCAGGGCCTGGTCCTCCCCCGATCCCCGCCCTCCGCTGGGCCACTCGGTCTCTCGGGATCTCCTCCCAGAGGAACCAGGGAAAAGGCCTGGGGCAGATTCCCAGGAGGCCCTTCCGGGTCCCGGCCGTCCCGGGATGGTCTGGGTGCTTGCAAAGTCCTGGGAACGAGGGACGGGAGCTGATCCCGCGCCTGACGCCTGACCCCGCCGGGAGTGACACAGTGTGACCACCGCGGGGCAGGACCAGGACGGGACCGCGCAGGAGGCCTGGGCCCCGGGAATGACCCGGAGGCCGCGCCGCGGGCTCCTGCCCGCCTCCAAGGAGAACCGGAGTGGAGGTGGGGGCCGAGGCCGGGAGGCCAGACCCGGGCCCACGTGGCGGGGCTCCGGGGACGGGGCTCTCTGGCCTGGCGAGTGGCCCAGGGTTGACTCCTGGGGCCACCCCGGCTCCCCGGGGGCCCAATCGCTCTGAGAAGCGGAGTCTCTCCTCGGGCCAAACCGACGGCCTCGAGGGACCAGGGTAACAGCTCCTGGGCTGAGCACAGGGCTCGGCCCGGCCGCACCCCGTTCCCCGGCGAGAGCCCTTGGGGGGCCGACAGCCCAGCCCCCCCGGGGTGTCCCAGTCCGACGGGGAACAAAAAAGGAGCCGGGTCCCAAGCACGTGAAGCCTGCCGAGTGGGGGGCGGCGCAGAGGGCACGAAACAACGGCGGTCGGGGTCGAGGTTGGGGACGGGCCCCTGCAGGGTCGACTCGTCCGGCGGAGGGGGCTCCCCTGATTTTCAGGAAGGGACTTGTAAAGGGGGGGACCATTCACAGGAGCCCAGAGGTCCATGTTTGTGAGGAGAACGTCGATGTACGGACGCCCCTGGCTTCAGGCAGAGCGGGGGGTGACGACGGTGGCCCCGGGACAGACGGAAGCCTCGGGGCCGCGCGGACACCCAGCCACTGCGCCCTCCCGTCGGGCTCCCGTCCTGGGGTCCAACTTACCAACATTTGTTAGCACGCTTCTCCTCACAAGCTGCGGGCTGCGGGCTCCAGGAGCCCAGCGACCCCCAAGAGCCCCGCTTCTCCCCCCACCAGGCCCTGGGGAGCTGCTCTGGGCACACGGACCCCCTGGGGGACAGCAGGCCCTGGAGGCAGGGCCACCCCCCCACACACGGGCTGGCCGGGGAAGCCCGGGAGGACAGCCTGGCCGCCAGCGCGCAGCTGTGTGACCCAGGGGTCACCGACTGCCCTGGATGGCAGCGGCCGGGAGGGAATGTTTCTGCAGGGCCCTGAGGCCTAGACGCGGGGTCGCCAAGGTCCCCGGGGGGGGGCCTGCACCACCAGGCCGCAGCGCTCCCGGCACCAGCCCTGCCCACTCGGGGCCTGGGGCGCACCTGACCTCGGTGCCTGCGCTGCCCCGCCCCAGCCTGCCCTGCCTGTCCCCGCGGACCCCAGGCGGCTCTTGCCATCGTTGACGCTTCCGTGAGTGACACCCGACCCGGGACATCGCTGGACGGCAGACGCTCCACCAGCAGCCGGCGGTGGCACCCGCTGCCCGAATGAAGAGGGACGGAGCCCTGTCCAGGGCACCCCCGTCCTCCCCCCCACCTCCCCTGTGCTCCAGCGGGGCCCGAGCCGCAAAGCCGACACTGACGGTGACACGCGCTGGGCCGGTTTCCCGCTGATGCGCTACTGGGGCTTGGGTGGAGCCGGCTGTCGGGGGATGTCCTGGGCACAGCGGGGGACGTCTGGCAGCGTCCCTGGCTGTGACAGCCCAGCAATCCCCCGGTGTCCCCCAAGGAGCTCACTGGCCCCCGACTGAGAATACACATCACCCCCCCGCCCCGTTTTTTCCCCATCACGAGCCCGAGCAGCAGAGCTGGTACCGGGGCACCAGCCGGCAGGGAGGGGAGGCCGGGAGGCCCAGTGGCCTGGTCCAGGACAGGCCAGCTCCAGAGGCGGACGGGAAGCTGGCGCCCCAGGCTGGACCCCCTACACCCCATGGGAGCCAGGGACCCAGGAGGCTTCAGCCCCCCCCACCCCGCCGCAGCCCGGCCTCCCCCGGCCTCCCCCAGCCTCCCCGGGACACTTGACTTTCTCCGTCTTTGGACTTGGTTTGAAAACTCCCTCACGCCGCCCTCCTGGCGAGTTCCGCCAACACTGCAGAATTTTCCGGGCTGCCCCCCCCACCCCCAAATCCTTATCATTCCTTTCATTTTTCTATGTTCACAAGACAAAGGAAATAAGCACTTGGAGGAAGACACAAGCTGGGCTTGTTCCTTAGCCGCTGGCTGCGATGTAACCGGATCCTGCTTGGGGAGGTCACACGGGGGACCCTGCGCAGAGCCCTGCCTGGGGTAGCCGTGGGCAGCCTGGCGTGGGGGCAGAGGAGGCCCCATGCCCCCAAGGGCCACGATGGCCGCCCGGCGCCGGGGGTGGGGGGGCAGGAGGGCTTTCTGGCCTGACGCCCATCTCCTCAGCCCCACGGGGTCCCCGGGGTGCTGGCCTAGCCGGGAGCAGCCGGGAGCAGCCGGGAGCTGGGGTGCACCCACAGAAGGTAGAGGCTGCACTTTGGAGGCACAGCCGAATCGGAATCCTGGCTCCATGCGGCTCCCTTAACCTGCCGGAGCCCGTCCCCCTGCTCCGACCCCACTGAGGATGACCCCATCACCCACTTCTCCATCACTTGTGAGTCCAAGGCTGAGGGAGCGTCTGACTGGGGCGTCCCTACCATGCACCTCAGCAGCCAGGGGCAGGAAAGGCACATATGGGAGCCTGCGTGCCTCTGGCTTTCAGGCAAGAGTCCCCCTGGGCAGGGGGTCACCCTGAGCTTCAGACAAGCGCTGGTACCCTGACCAGCAGACGGGACGCGGGCAGACTCCCCGAGCAGCTACTGGTCCCGTCCGCAGTGATTCTCACTCAAGCAAAAGGGGGGATAAGTGGTTCCCATAATTAGAAAGCCCAATGAGAAGTGATTTCAGGTACGGCTGGATCCAGGAGTTTTAGCACCTGGCTTCCAAGACCTGGTTCAGGACCCCGTTTCTCTTTCTGGGTCCTTCCGTTCACGTCCTCTGGGCTACCTTCCCTCCGACATCCTGTTCAGGGGGGAGGGCAAGGTGGCTGCTCGGCTGCAGCCTCACACCTTCCCAGGTTCAAGGGCAGCAGGAAAAAGAGACTGGGTGTTCCTAGTCAATTGGAGTTGGCTCTGATTGGTTACGATTGGCTTGGTTCGGCCAGTGGGGAACCCGGTGCTCTGATTGGCCAGTGAGGAACCCAGTGCTCTGATTGGTCAATGGGGAGCCCGGTGCTCTGATTGGCCAGTGGGGAACCCGGTGCTCTGATTGGCCAGCGGGGAACCTGGTGCTCCGAATGGCCAGCTGGGAAACCCGTGCTCTGATTGGCCAGTGAGAAACCCGGTGCTCTGATTGGCCAGTGAGGAACCCGGTGCTCTGATTGGCCAGTGGGGAACCCGGTGCTCTGATTGGCCAGCGGGGAACCCGGTGCTCTGATTGGCCAGCGGGGAACCCGGTGCTCTGATTGGCCAGGAGGGAACCCGGTGCTCTGATTGGCCAGTCCTGAGGCAGGCGGTCTGTCCCCGCACCTGGAAGGGACTCGAGCCCGCTGACCCTGGTGGACCGAGAGCTGGGACCGGGTGGGTCCCCCGCCGCGCGATGGGTGCCCTGGGCGGAGGAGAGCAGGAAGGAGGCTGGGTAGCGAGGCAGCTGCCACCAGCACGACCCCCGGCGGACCCCTGAGTCGCCCCTGGGCCTGCCCGACGGGCCGTCCTGAGCTCCCAGAGCGGGACTTCGGCCTCCGAGTGACAGTTGGCCCGGGTGGTGACAGGCGGTTGGCGGCCCGGGCCCTCCTGACTGGCAGGCGGCAGGCTCCGCGGCGGGCGGTTGGCCCCGGCGGCTTGGCAGCTGACCAGCCCTGCCTGGCAGGCCCCGCGGGGCGGCCCGAGGGGGCGGGGGCCTGGGCTCGCGCCGCCCCTCCGTCCTCGGGCGCCGGTCCAGCGGCAGCGGGGGGCCTCGGGGTCGGCCTGCGCCCAGAGTTCGCCAGGGCCCGCCTCGGGCAGCCCCGGGGGCGGAGGAGGCGGCCTTCGGGGAGGGGCCCCGGGCGGGAGGAGGCGGGGGCGGGAGGAGGCGGGGGCGGGGCACGGGGGCCAAGGGGGCGGAAGGGACCAGGGGCAGGGACCGAGGGGCAGGGACCCAGGGCTTAGGGACCGAGGGGCAGGGGCCGAGGGGCAGGGGCCGTGGGGGGTTAGGGACCGCGGGGCAGGGGCCGAGGGGTTAGGGGCTGAGGGGTTAGGGACCGAGAGGCAGGGGCCGAGGGGTTAGGGACCAGGGGCAGGGGCCAAGGGGTTAGGGACCGAGGGGTTAGGGGCCGAAGGGTTAGGGACCAAGGGGTTAGGGGCCGAGGGGTTAGGGACCAAGGGGTTAGGGGCCGAGGGGTTAGGGATCGAAGGGCAAGGGACCGAGGGGTTAGGGACCAGGGGCAGGGGCCAAGGGGTTAGGGACCGAGGGGTTAGGGGCCGAGGGGTTAGGTACCGTGGGGTTAGGGACTGCGGGGCAGGGGCCGAGGGGTTAGGGACCAGGGGCAGGGGCCAAGGGGTTAGGGACTGAGGGGTTAGGGGCCGAGGGGTTAGGGACCGAGGGGTTAGGGACCGAGGGGCAGGGGCCGAGTGGTTAGGGACCGAGGGGCAGGGACCCAGGGGTTAGGGACCGAGGGGCAAAGGCTGAGGGATTAGGGACCGAGGGGCAGGGACCCAGGGGTTAGGGACCCAGGGGTTAGGGACCGAGGGGCAAGGGCTGAGGGGTTAGGGACCGAGGGGCAGGGACCCAGGGGTTAGGGACCGCGGGGCAGGGGCCGAGGGGTTAGGGGGCCGAGGGATTAGGGACCAGGGGCAGCTCAGCGGTGCCGAGGGGCGGCCCCGGCGGAGGGAGGCAGAGGTCCGGCGGGCGAGCTCGCCTCGGGGCACCTAGGCCACCGCGGCCAAGCGCCGGGTGTCGGGATCCCGAGGCCGCACCAACGAGGGCGGCGCCCCCCCCCCCCCCCCCGCACGCACCCCTGGTGACCCGGAGCCGGGGAGGGCGGGTCACTGCGTCGCCGCACGCGCACCCGCACCCGGGACTTACTGACGACAGGCGGCGCGGCCCCTTGTGCCCGCAGGGCCTGGCTGGGGGGCGTCGGCCGAGCGCCCCGCCTGCCCACCCCGCCCGGCCCCCGCCCTCCCTGCGGCCCCTGCACGTGTCCGGCGCCGGGAGGGTCGGAGGAGGAGAGGTCTACGCCGCCAGCCGGGAGGACAGCGGGCGGCCCCTTCCCCGGAGCAGCTGGGCCCCGCGGCTCCCGCCGCCGGGATGACAGATGGCCCCGGAGGAAAGGTCACCGTCTCCGGAGCAGCAGTTGCGCGGGCGGGCGGGGCGGGCGGGGCGGGCGCCTTCCAGCGCTCCTCGGCCCACGTCTGGCGTTTGGGGGCCGGGACCTCGCAGCGACCGGACTTTATTTTGGTTACGAGGGTGGGAAGGTTGGGGCGCAAATCCGGCGGGGCGGGCGCCAGCGGCTCCCCCAGGGCCCCCGCCCCTCGGCCGGGCGGGAGGTCTGGCGGCGCTGGGAGCCCAGTGGGGAGGCGGGGGAGACAGGAAGGGGTCTCGGGGCCTGGGTTCAGAGCAAGGTTAGCCAAATAGTGGATAAATTAAGCGAGGGAAACAGACAGCTCCCCTCTCCGTGAACTTTTCACCCAGCTAACCTGCTCCACACCCACTCAGGTGGCAGCAGCTCCCGCCCCGGGGCTGTCACCTCTCGGGGGAGTTGTCACCTGCCTCTTCCCCCAGCCACCACCACCACCCCCCGCGGCGAGAGGCTCAGGATGAGGCCTGAGGCTCCCAGGCCACAGGCCCCGCAGGAGCTGCCGACGCCTCCCGCAGAAACTTGGGGAGCTGGCCCGGCCCGCCCAGCCTCAAGTTCGAACTCGGCACCCCGTGCCCGCCCTCACCCGAGACCCCCACCCTGAGTGGCCGACCCAACACCTGCCCTGGGTGGGGCCGGAGACTGCTGCGGTGGGGCCAGGGTCGTCTTACCTGGAGCGGCCCTAGAGGCTGAGGGCAGGGTCCCCAGCGGGACCTTCTACCCAGACCCCCCGCCCCCCGCTTGCTTCTGGCCTGAGCCACCCCGTAGGGACCGGCTCCATCGTCAGGGGGTGAGGCAAGAGGCCGTCTCGATGGCAAAGTGGCCCTGAGGGTCCCCAGGCCGTGGCCACTGCTCCAGGCTCCATGCCACAAAGGGCCATGCCCCGGCGGCACCAGATTCTTCTCTGTGCCACGTGCCATGGGAGGGAACGACCTCACGGGTCAGCCGACTCCGCAGCGTGTGCCAGAGGGGGGCACGGGCGTCGGGCAGGCCACAGGGGCATCCCCGGGAGCAGGCCCAAGGGCTGGGCGGGCTGTCCTCCCCCCCGTGGCCGGCCACCTCAGCAGGCACCTGGTGCCTGGAAGAAATGCTCAGCCCCAGCAGCAGGTAAGGGGGCCAGGAGACCCCGGGGCGAGGGGGCAGGACGGTGCCGGGGCTCGCTGTCCGCGGGCAGGTGCAGGAGCGACCCCCTGCATGCGGAGCACGGGGCTGCGGCCGGGGCCACAGGACCTGTGACAGCCGAGGACAGAGTACGCACCCGGTGGCCGGACAAGGGCCCATCAGCGGCCGGGGCGGCCAGCGGGGACTCCTGGGGAGGTGACACAGGAGCCAGGGAGAGCCAGGGCAGGGCCCCGAGGAGGAGCCGCCCGCGTGAAGGGAGCCTGCGGGGTGAGGCAGAGGGCGGGCGGCAGCACCGAGGCCACGACCCTCGGTTGGCCTTTGGCTGTCCTGGTGCCCGTCCCCTCGTCTGGTCGTCGCTCCGGGCGTCTCGCCTGCCGCCAGGGACCGCACCAGGGACCGCGCCGGCCCCAGGACCTCGGCCACGAGGCAGTGAGCAGCCCCGGGCGGGGGCGCCTGGGAGGGAGCAGTTGCGGCCTCCGGGCTGGGCACGGGCCCGCCCCCCGCAGGACGCCCGGAGCTCGCGGCCACCTTGCCGAGGACGGGACGGAGGAAGAGGAAGCCGCCGGGGGGTCACTGGCCGGGGGCTCCGCTCCTGCGGGGAGATGCCGCCCGCGGGGGCGCGGACACCGGTGGCTCTGGTCGCCCCTGCCCATCACGGCCACCGCGTCTCCGGGACGCCGGCCCCTGGAAGCCACCTGCTCCGCCACCGGACCCGGGGCCATCCTTCCCGGCCGACAAGGGTGTCTGGTTCCGGGCCCATAACGGAGAGGACCTGGTCCCGGGGTCGTGTTCCCAAGGGGGGAGCTCGGCGGCGCAGATGTCCCCGTTCCCTCCGAGCTGCTGCTCCTGGGCTCAGGCCCCGAGGCGGTGGACAGGGCGTGGCGGGTCCCCAGCGGCCCGACAGGGAGGTGGGCCAGGTGCGCGCAGGGGGCGAGTTTGCTCTCCTGCCGAGACCCTGACGTCGGGGAACCTCCCCGGGATCCCAGAAAGCATCGCTGTTCTTGCGCTTCCTGGCATGAAACGAGCTCCGCGTGTCCGGGTTATAACAGAATATACACTCCTCCTCTTTGAAAACTAAAATACTGTTAAAAGGCACAGGGGTCTCAGCCTCTGCTGCCGCCTGAGGCCTGCCTTCCCCGATCACCGCACGAGCACGACAGCCGCAGCTGTCACGGGGCAGGTGCCCCACGCAGACGTGTTGAAGGAGGGAGCGGAGGAAGGAGGAAGGGAATGACAGGGTCCTTCAAAGGGAGCCAATGGCTTTAAAGGCAGGCATCGCGGCCCGGCACCCTGGCTCCTGGCACCCGCCCCCCTGCCCCCCCCCCCCGCACCCTGCCCCCTGGCACCCTGCCTCCTGATACCCTGCCCCCCGGCACCCTAGCACCCTGCCCCCCCACACCCCGCCCCCCCGGCACCCCGGCACCCCGCCCCCCAGCACCACGCCCCCCCAGCACGCCCCCTCCCTGCACCCCGCCCCCCAGCAGGGTCTCCGTGGAGCCGCGGACGGTGGGATTTCCCTGGGGCGCGCTGACCTTCCTGCTTCCTGCCTTTCCCACAGCTCCTGGGCCAGGGGCTTCCCGGAGCAGAAGGTCGGCCCCGGGGCCCATTGTTCTGAGTGTTTCTTTAGTTAAAAAGTAAAAGAGCCGGTGTCTGTCCAGAAGAGAAAATGGAAAAAAAACCTGGGCCCTCGCCCACTGCCCAGTGCCCGAGCAGGTTCCATGTCCCCGCCTGCGGACCGTCCCCGTCGGCTCCAGGCTTCCTACTTCTGTCCCTTAATTCTCAGTTTCTACTTCGCGCTCGGACAGATGTCGCCTTTACACCTTCAGAATTCTCACTTTAAAGATCGTCTCGGTGGCCTTAGGCTCTCCCTTCACGCGCCCTTCCCATACTTCTGGTAAATTCCTTTCCTGGTGGGGGTATCGGTGTGGAGGTTTGGGTGTATCTTCCCAGCCACGAGGTCTTGCACCTTTTAGACCTTTTCCTTGGGGCGGATCCCACGGGGCATTCACACGGAACCGGAACCGAGACTAAAGGAGGTTTATGGCTTTTTCTCCGGGTGTCCTCTCCTTGCTTTTCAAAAGGGTGACGCCAGCTTGCAGTTCCATCAGCGGCAGGGTCAGGATATGAATTTGCGTGCTGCCAATGCCGGGTGTGGCCTCAAAAACATTTTTTTTTGCCAACTTAGTAAATAAAAAACAGTCTCTCGGCGCCTCCTTAATCTGTTCTTTTTAGATTATTAGTGAAAATAAACCTTTCACAACGCGGTGATTCGGAGCAGGTAAGCCTGACCGGTGAATTCACCTCCGAGCCCCAGACCGTCACATGCAACAGGAATGGCCTTATCGTGGTCATTTTTTCCCCCCGATTCAGCCAATTTTGTCATCTGCATACTTACAGGCGCGGGAGGCCCACGCAGCGCTCGGAGTGCCCGAATCGGAACACGGGCTCTGCCCTGCGCGCCTACACTGTATTTTCATCTTTCCGGTATTTCTCAGAACTGCCCTAAGTGAGTCGAGAGTAGCTGGACTCTACCACTGTAGTTCCCGTATCTGCGGAACCCAGGCCGCTCACAAATAAATTGATTTTATGCGGGACGCAGCTCTCGGGGTGGTGACCGAGTCGTTCCCGGGCTTTCACAGCCGCGAGAATGCACCGTATCCTGCAGAAAGCACCTGCTCGGTTGGAGAGATTTAATTAAGATGGGAATTCACAGGCTTTCTTGGGACAAATAAAAGGGTCACAGCATTTCACAGATGATACACGAAGAAGCCGGGAACACGTCACAGTCCCCACAGTCTACACTTGGCGGTTGGACTTCCCCGCTGCGCTTCCTGAGAGGCTGAGACATGAGGCGCCCGGGGGGGGGGGGGGGGAGGGGGGGGGGCCAGGGTGCGCACTTGGGGCGAGCCAGGCCCCAGCCCGCTTTCTGCTTTCTCTGCGGGTGACGAGCTTTTCACGTGCTTTGCTCACGCATATTGGACTCGCGACTTTTTTTTCCTTATTTAAGGAGCTCTTTCTATGTCGGAGCCGTTCCTCCTTTACATCGTACTTCCTGACCTTTCACTTTGTTCACGAAATTTAGAATGTTGGACACTGTGGTTGGGACCTGGTCCCGCCCGAGCTGGCCGGGGCGCTGGGCTCCCCCTCTCCAGTTGTCCAGGCACCGCGTGGGCGGGAGCCGCGTCCGGAGGTCTCCCAGTTGGAGTCGGTTGGTTGGTCTTGTCTCAGGCTCGGGGAAACCCGATGTCCTGGTCCCCCGGGGACGTGGCTCACCGAAGCACGGGGACTAATTCTCCTGACCTGAGAGGACTCAGAGTCTCCCCCATTCTGAGTGGCTCCCGCCCCAACGGGGTTAGTTTTCTTGATTTCTGTGCCTGCGGGTGTTCTCACTTTGTCTTTTGCAGCCAACTCGCAGCCTTGCGCGTGCGAGTCCCCAGGAGGGACTCACTGTGACGCCGTCCTGTCCTGGTGGCACAGGGACTCACTGTGACACTGTCCCGTCCTGGTGGCACAGGGACTCACCGCGATGCCCGTCCTGTCCCGGTGACACAGGGACTAACCGTGACGCCCCGAGCAGGGCTGGGGGGACTGCGTTTCCCTGGATTGGCCTCTTCAGGGCGCAGGAACAGCCGGGACCCGGGTTCGCTGTGGCACCGGGGCCACGAGAACGGCCACGGCCTCCAGCACCGGGATTTGCAGGGTGGGTCCCTGAAAGTGGCTTTGGCTCCCCCCAAGCGCCCGGGACATGTCACTGGCTCCCTCCCACCCCCATCCTTACCGGGAAATTCCAGCCCAGAAGACGGGGCCTGGGGACAGACTGCATAGACTGCGGAGGCAGGAACCCTGTTGAAATCCCGGGTCCGCCTCTCGTCCTGTGGGACTGGGGCCCACTGTCCCCTCTGAGCCTGTCTGTCCATGGAAAAGGGAGATGCTGGAGTCAGCCGGGGAAACTGAGGCCTCACTTGGAGGACCCCGCCTTCCAGTGGGGGAGGCTCTGCCCACGGGTGTGCGAGTGCCCCAGGGTCACGGGACAGTGGGCCCGGCCTTGCGTCCACGGAGGTCACCGCTGGGGCAGCTTGCAGGGCAAGGACGCGGCGGGGGGACGGGGGTAGGACCACCCCGCCCGCCCGGAGCCCTGGGGCCCTCTGCGCACCCCCCGCCCCGGGCCATTTTCCACAGCCCCTCAGCTGGGCCCAGGCCTCTGCTCCGAGGCTGGGCATGGCCCCGGGGGCGGGGATCACCCTCGGGGGGCGGCTGGCGGTGGGCACGGGCTCCATCCATCACCCCGGCGCCGCCCGCCCAGCCAGGCCCAGGAGCCTAACGGGGCAACGGTCCCCCGCAGGGGGTCGCACCCCTCTGCTCCACGCCCCCCCCCCCCCCCCGCCCTCATTAACGTGCCAATCAAGAAGAGGGATGGAGGCCGGGAGGGAGAGGGTGGCTGGCGGGGAGGACGGGCTCCCTGAGCCACAGGCACAGTCCTGCCCGCTGCCCGAGGCCACGTAGCCTGGGGTCTGGCGCTCTCCGCGGTGGGGGCGGGGGTGGGGGGGGTGGAGGGCGAAAGGATATTGGGGGGTGAGGGATGCGGGGTGAGGGCGGGGGCGGGACATTGGGGTGGGGGAGGAGCGGGGACATGGGGGCAGGGAGGAGGAAGGGATTTGGGGGAGGGGGAAGGGATTTGGGGGGAGGGGCGGGGGAGGGCTGGGGAGGAGGAGGGGGCGGGAAGGGCGCATGGGAGGGGCGGTGTGGGGGGTGCCTGGGGATTCAAGGCAGCAAGCTGCTCCCTGGGCCAGCTTGGGCCCTGTTGGGTTACCTGCTGCCATATAACAAATCCCAAAGCTGAGCGGCTTAGGACAACCACCTTTTTTTTTTTTTTTAATTTTTCTTATCTATGAGTTGAGTGGCGTCTCCCAGTTGAACGTTCTGCTCCATGTGATGTCATCTGGGGCTCCTCAGGGCTGGAAGCGCTTCCACAGGGCTCATGCCTGTGCTGCCTGCTTCCGGGGGACACCTGGAAAGCTGGGCTCACCTGGCTCACTGGGTGATCGGGCCTCTGTCACCATCTCTGTGGAGTCTTGGGGTTTCTTCCCTAGGGTTGCCGGACTACTTCCCACCGCAGGGCTCCCGAAAGAATAAGATGGAAGATGTCAGGGTTCCTTAAGGCATTGGCCTGGAACAGGCACAGAATAACTTCTTCCCATCCTGAACTGAGTCACGGCTCCACCGGGATTTGGTGAGGGAAGGGCCTACCCAGGAGGGTGGACGCTGGGAGGCCTGGGCCTTCGAGGCCATCTCGGGAGCCTGGCTCCCATGCATGCTGGGATCCCAGGGTTGGTGCTTGGCTCAGGAGATGGATGGAACCAGCTCTCTCTTGTACTGGATTCTCTGGAGGCCAAGTGGACCAGAAACTTCTTGGGGGGGGAGGGCGAGGCTGTAATTCTCTCTTTCTCTCTACATATATATACATAAAACTTCCACAGTTCGTCTGCTCTCTAAAACAATTGTCTAGGGATCCCTGGGTGGCGCAGCGGTTTGGTGCCTGCCTTTGGCCCAGGGCGCGATCCTAGAGACCTGGGATCGAATCCCGTGTCGGGCTTCCAGTGCATGGAGCCTGCTTCTCCCTCTGCCTGTGTCTCTGCCTCTCTCTCTCTCTGTGTGTGACTATCATAAAAAAAAAAAAAATTAAAAAAATAAAATAAAACAATTGTCTAAAGCCTATATAACAAGGCATCTGAAAAAAAATTATTAATGGCATGATTATGTATTCATTTCAAATATTAAACAAACCATTGGTACCACAGCTTGAGCACTTACATACATCAAGCATTGCCCTAGCAGATCTTACTTAATTTCCCCAACAACCACATGGAAATGATACTCTTGGGGTCCTTGTTTTCCAGAAGTATTAGTTAAGTGGGCTAAACTGTAACGGACTTTCCAAAGTTATTACTTCAAACACAGTAGAGGTGGGTTTCTCACTCCCTTAACCAAGAGGAGAGGCCTGGCTGGCAGGCAGCCCTTGTCATTTACAGACCCAGGCTCCACCCATCTTGTGGCTCCACTGTCCTTTCTGGGGCGAGAAGGAACGAACCACTGGCTTCTCTGTGGCGAGTGGACCACAGTACGTGCATATGTGGAGCAGGGATGGGATTTGATGGACATTCCCCAACTGCCTTACTCCACTCTCCCTGTCTCGACAGACTCCCAACCATCTGGCTTCCAGTTAGGTTTGGCCAGTGGGAGACAGCGGCAGGCGATCAGAGTTTCCTCCGCTCTCTCTGCTGGGCTATAGTGTGGCAGGAGCTGACTTTTTCTACCAAAGGCCATGACTTACATCATGTGGCTTTTTCCAGACTCCGTAACTCTCATCCATTTCTAGGGGTGGTTGGTGACAGGATTCTTCGCTATCTCTTGTTGGTACCCACCCACCCCTAACTAATAAAAAGCCCCTTTGATAATCTCTGCAATCACATCCTGTAAATGTGTCATCTCTCTCCTGCTGTGCCCTTGGCTGATACACGGACAGGATGGAAGCAAGGAAGACATTCAAGAGGTTATCGCAATAATCCAGGGTGGGTAGATTTCTAAGGTGGATTGGGTGTGGGTAAAAGAGAAATTTTAAGAATGACTTGAAAATGGTTGGTGCACACAATTGGAAAAATGGAATTATTTATTAAGATGGGTAAAACCAAGGGAGAGGCGGGCTTGTGAAGGAAAAATTCATGAGTTCTGTTAGGTCTGAGATGCTGTCTAGACTAACAGGTGAAGATGTTGAAAAGGCAGTTAGGGTGCCAAGTCTGGATTTCAGGGCACAGACCCAGGTTAGAGGTATAAATCTGAGAAGTGTGAGTCTGTAGATGGCATTTAAAGCCTTGGGACTCAATTAGAAAGTCAAGGATAGTGTGGATGGAGAGAGGAAGAGGTCTGATCATCCTGAGGCTTTCCAACACTTGGAGGCCAAGAAGGTGAGCAGGAAGCAGCAATGAAAACTTGAGAGGAGCTGGCAGTGAAGTAGGAGGAAAACCAAGAAACAACTGGTTTTCTGGAAGCCATATGAAGAAAAAAGTGCTTTAAGAATAAGAAAGTGATTAACAGTGAAGAATGCTGCTGAGTTCGGGTTAGATGAGATGTTATAACGAAGATGAGAGTTGACAGTGGAGGCCAATGATAACCTTGAAAAAGGATCGGATTTTATTTTTAAGATTTTTATTTATTTGAGAGAGAGAGAGTACGTGTGTGTGAGACAGAGAACATGAGCAGAAGGAGGGGCATAGTGAGAAGTAGACTCCTCACTGAGCAGGGAGCCCAACGTGGGGCTCAATCCCGGGACCTTCAGGGATCACGACCTGAGCTGAAGGCAGACGCCTAACAGACTGAGCCACCCAGGCACCACTAAGATCTTATTTTTAACTAACCTCTATACCCAACATGGGGCCCAAACTTATGACCCCAAGATCAAGAGTTGTATACTCTTCCAATTCAGCCAGCCAGGCACCTCCAAGGATGGGGTCTTGAGGATAAAAGCTTAATTGGAAAGGTCTCAGAGAAGAATAGGAGAAATATCAGGTTCTATCCAGAGTAGGGTAGCTGTATTGGACTTATCTGCCTGTCATTAATAACTATAGAACTGGGGGATCCCTGGGTGGCGCAGCAGTTTGGCGCCTGCCTTTGGCCCAGGGTGCGATCCTGGAGGCCCCGGGATCAAGTCCCACGTTGGGCTCCCGGTGCATGGAGCTTGCTTCTCCCTCTGCCTCTGTCTCTGCCTCTCTCTCTCTGTCTGACTATCATAAATAAATAAAAATTTAAAACTTTCCTTTAAAAAAAATAACTATAGAACTGGACAAAATGTATGAAACAACAGTTATCAGGCATTGGACCACAGTCAGTAAAGCTATGATCTTTAAGAGGAGAGCGCACAAGGCTAAGCTCTACACTCAGCTTGACTTTCTGCCTGGGAGTAGTTTTCAAACTGTGACATGAAGTAGATTCCAAGCAGAGAGCTAGTCTCACTGGGTGGAGAAAAGAGAGTTCAGGGATATTAAGATAATTAAAATTTCAGGAGCAGATTAGCAAAGAAGAGAGAACCACAGAGAAGGAGCAGCAGAGATGAAGCCCCAAAAGTTTTGAGATTCCTTTTGGGTCTGTAGCTGAATCTTAAGATATGCAGGTACAGGGCAAGACCCCATCATGCTTAGAAAACCCGCTCGGAGACTGAAAGCTGAATAGGAATTTCAGAGGTCTTAGTACTAAAGTGATATTGGAGTTCTGGGCCATCCAAAGAGGTGAAATCTTAGTGGATACCATAGAATTCCACTGAAAACCCAGGAAGTTTACTGTTTAGAAGGGCTATACCCTAGAAGTAAGAGCTTCACCTAGGACTAAGGGCAAAACTGAAATAGACTCACATTAACAAAGTCTAATATCAGTTCTCAACAAGATCAAGATAATCTTCCTGTGATTTGGGACACCCAGGTGGCTCAGTAGTTGAACGTCTGCCTTTGGCTCACGTAAATTTGGAAATCATTAACATCTAGATGATAAATGAAGCCATGAGAATGAATGAGGTCATCCATACAGGCTTTACATACATACAGAGAAGAATGAACAGTATTCCCTGGGATATCTCACAATTCTAAAAGATGGATAGAGAAAAAGGAAACTAAGAAAGGGAATCAGAAAAAACAAGGAAGGAGGAAAAGCAGTAAAGTACAGCGTCACAGAATAAAAGAGTGTTTCAGAAGCCAGGGGTAGTCACAGTACCTAATGCTAAAGTAGGTCAAGTAGTGCAATTTAAGGACTGCAATTTGTCCATCCAATGTAATAAGGATAATCAGCAAGCTTCATGATGAGAGTCATTCAAATGGCAGAGCGGAAACAAAAGTGGTATTTCAGAGATATAAAAACTAAAAGAGGGCAGCCCGGGTGGCTTGGCGGTTTAGTATCGCCTTTGCCCCAGGGCGTGATCCTGGGGTCCTGGGGTCCTGGGATCGAGTCCCACGTCGGGCTCCCTGCATGGAGCCTGCTTCTCCCTCTACCTGTGTCTCTGCCTCTCTCTGTGTGTCTCTCGTGAATAAATAAAAAAATCTTTAAAAAAGAAAAGACTCTCTCCTTCTCCCTCTGCCCCTTCCCCATGCTTGTTCTCTCTCCTTCTCTCTGTAGAATAAATAAATCTTTAAAAAAATCCTCCCATGATTTAATTGCCTACCAGAAAGAAAAAAAAACACTTGTCAGAGGAAGAGGATGATATCATCATTTAGAGTCTCCACAATATAACATTCAAAATGTCTAGCATATAATAAAAAATTACTAGACATATAAAGAAGCAGGAAATGTGACTCATAGTCAAAATAGTCAATAGCCCCAATCTCAATATAATCCTTCTGTTGGAACTGACAGATAAAAACAAAAATATATAAAAGTATTGAAGAATAGAATGAAAAAAGTGATCAAAACATTTACACAAATGGAGAAATTCAGAACAGAAATGAATTATTTTATTTTTAAAAGATTTATTTATTTGAGAGCGCGCGCCACAGCAGGGAGAGGTGGAGAGTCTCCACCTTTAGCGTGGAGCCTGAAGTGGGACTCGATCTCATGACCCTGAGCCAAAACCAAGAGTCAGACAGACGTTTAATCAACTGTGCCACCCAGGCGCCCTTGAAATATTTTAAATGGAAATTCTTGAACTGAAAATTGTAGTAGTGAAATGAATAATTCTTTGGAGGCACTTAATAGCATACTGGGCATAGCAGAAGAATGGGTTTGTGAACTGAAGACAGATCAACAGAAATCATCCACACTGATGCACACAGAGGAAAAAGGAATAATAGGACAGAGCATCCAAGGACTGTGTGACAGTACTGAGTAGACTGATGTGTCTGTAGTTCCAAAATACAAAGAAAATGGGACAGAGAAAATATTTCAGGAGATAATGGTCATTTTTCAAAATGAATGATAGATATCAATCCACAGATCCAAGATACTCAGTACATCCCAAGGAGGGTAAATTTAAAAATATATCATACCTAGATCATCAAACTACTAAAATCCAGGGATCCCTGGGTGGTGCAGCGGTTTGGCCCAGGGCGCGATCCTGGAGACCCGGGATCGAATCCCACGTCAGGCTCCCGGTGCATGGACCCTGCTTCTCCCTCTGCCTGTGTCTCTGCCCCCCCCCCCGTGTGATTATCATAAAAAAAAAAAAAAAAAACTACTAAAATCCAGAGGCAAAAAGAACATTCTTAAGAATCAGGTAAAATAAAAAAGGATACAAGAGAGAGAACAACAATAACAATAATAATAATAACTAATAATAACTCATGATAAAATATATTTTTAAGATGAAGTCCCGCATCAGGCTCCCCACAGAGAGCCTGCTTCTTCCTCTGCCTGTGTCTCTGCCTCTCTCTCTCTGTTTCTCATGAATGCATAAAATCTTAAAGAGAGAGAGAGAGAGAGAGAGAAGGAAATGTGCAAATGGAATTATGCTGTTCAAAGTTTTTCATAACATGAGAAGTGGTATGATTATTTCAAGGTAGACTGTGGTAAGTTAAGGATGAGTATTTTAATCTAAAGTAACACTAAAAAAAAAATAAATAAAGTAACACTAAATAAAAGACGGAGGTAGTTTTAAAGCCATGAAGATAATTATGTGTAAATGTGGGTTCACCATTATAACGAATGCACCCCTGTGGTGTGGGATGGTAATAGTGAAGGAGATTGTACCATGTTGGGGGCAGGAGATATACAGGAACTCTACTTTTCACTCAATTTTGCTATGAACCTAAAACTACTCTCATTTTCAAAAAAGGTTGAGAGAAGATAAAATGTAATTCTAAAGTATACTCAACCCAAATTAGAAAGAAACAGAAGATGGAACAAATAGAAGACACACAGAAAGATGACAGATTGAACCCAACCACACCAGTAGTTACAGTAAATGTAAATGGTTAAAATACTCAAAGTGAAAAACAGGGCATCAGATTAGATACAAGAACAAAAACCAACTATTTCCTGTTCACTAGATATATGGACACCAACAGGAAAGAAAGAAAAAGGCTGGGGGAAAAAAGTATATCATGAAAACACTAATCAGTAGAAAGCTGGGCTATGTTAGTATCAGGCAAAGAAGAGTTTTGGACAAAGACTATTTCCAGAGATAAAGAGGGACATGGCATAAATGGAGAAGAGTCAATTTAGCAAGAAGACAGAATGATCCCAACTGTGCCCCACTGATAGTCTTCATATTATAGCTTCAATATATGAAACAAATACAGAACTAAAAGAAATCAACAAATTCACAATAATAATTGGAGATTTACTTATTTTTTATTTGAGAGAGAGAGACAGAGACAGACAGAGAGCACGCACAAGCTGCAGGCAGAGGGAGAGGGAGAAGCAGACTCCCCGCTGAGCAGGGAGCCCAATGTGGGGCTCCTTCCCAGGACCCTGGGATCATGACCTGAGGCAAAGGCAGATGCTTAACTGACTGAGCCACCCAGGTGCCCCCATAATTGGAGATTTTTTTTTAAGATTTTATTTACTTATTCATGAGAGACACAGAGAGAGAGAGAGAGGCGGAGACACAGGCAGAGGGAGAAGCAGGCTCTACGCAGGGAGCCCGACGTGGGACTCAATCCTGGGTCTTCAGGATCACGCCCCGGGCTGAAGGCCGCTAAACTGCTGAGCCACCGGGTCTGCCCTCTTTTTTTTTTTTTTTTTAATTGGAGATTTTAACACTCCTCTCTGAGATTTTGACAGAAAGCAGACCTCATGACTCCATACAGATATAGAGGATTTGGAAAAGAAAACGTGAAGAGATGGAGAGAAAAATCCTAATCTTCTGAGGAATTTTATTTTGAAGAAAGCAGAGAATTGAGGAGTGGCTGGATTGGGCCTATGGGATCAAGGGTGGATCCAAATGAGCCAAATAATAGCCCGTTTGTATTCTCATGAGGACAGTCCGAGACTGTGGTGCAGGACAAGGAGCGACCGCTGCAGATGCGCCGAGCGGTCGCTGGGTAGGCGTCAGGGCGTGGAGGAGTGGGGCTTTCTCAAAGTGGCGTCAGCCTCAGCCACTGAGCCCCGGCCTGTGCCAGGCCTCGCGGGGATGGGCAGGATCCTCCCCAGCCCTCACACTTGAGGGGCTCCTGTTCTCCAGATCTTTCTCTAGGTTAATCCAAGCTGGTCACAGAAGGCCACCCCGCCACGGGAGGCTGCGGCAGCAGTGCTGCGTCTGTGACTTTCATAGATCTGTAGAAGCAACATTACCTGCGGCCATATATTAGCATTATGTACAGATACATTATTCAGGGCTCGGTTTCAGTCTTTATAGGTAACACATGAGGATGAAATGATGTTTATTAAAGTAATCGGTTTACAGAAAAGGAAATGGCTCCAAAACATAGTTTCTCACAACAGATGTGTACGTTAAAACTACAAGGAGAGGCTCATTTCTGCCAACGTGGGAAACATCAAGAAATCTGCAAGGGCACTGTATTGGTAAGGGTGGGGAAACGCACTCTTATTCATTTCAATTTGTAAACTGATATGAGCCTCGTAGAAGGTAATTTGGCAATATTCATCAGAATGACAAAGGCACAAAGTATCCAACAATTCCTCTTTTAGGACTTTAACTTCCATGTCAGGAAATCAGGTCTGTCCAAGATGATTCATTGCAGCTTTCTCTGTAACAGTAAAATGACTGGAAACAATATAAGTGACCATCAGTAGGGTTTGGGATAAATAAAGTATGGTGGTATAACTGTACGATGAAAATCATGCCACTGCCCAAGAAAATTGAAAGGCCTTTCAAAAGAATTTATTTATTTATTTATTTATTTATTTATTTATTTATTTAATTTATTTCCTTATTTATTTATTTGAGAGAGAGAGGGTGCAAGTGGAGGGAGGGGCAGAAGGAGAGGGAGAGGCAGAGAATTTCAAGGAGACCGAGCTGAGCGTGGAGCCCATCATAGGGCTTGATCCCATGACCCCAACTTCCTGACCTGAGCCAAAACCAAGAGATGGACACTCACCTGACTGACTGAATCACCCAGGTGCCCCAGAACGGTCCTTATGTGCTGATATGGAATAATACCTAAGTTGTATTATTAAGAAGAAAAAAAAGAGCTAGGAAGTAGTTTGCTAAAATTTTTGTAAAAAAAAATAATAAAAGAGGGACGCCTGGGTGGCTCAGTGGTTGAGCATCTGCCTTCAGCTCAGGGTCTGACCCTCGGGGTCCCGGGATTGAGTCCCACATCGTGCTCCCTGCAGGGAGCCTGCTTCTCCCTCTGCCTGTGTCTCTGCCTTGCTCTCTGAGTCTCTCATGAATAAATAAGTTAAAAAATAATAATAATAAAAGAGCAAACAAAGTATATAGGTATATATGTCATTGCCTGGATAGATAAGTAGATGATACATAGGTAAGTAGAAGGCGGGTAGGTGATAGATGGATGATGGGCAGACTATGTGTGTGTATCTCCTTGGAAAAATACATAAGGGAGCTGGATTCTGGATGATGAGAGTGCGAGGGAGGAAAAAGATAAGAAAGCATAAATAAAAACAAACACAGATGGCAGGAGACGTGTGACCAACAACACTCACATAGTCGACTCTGTTTCCTGTTCCCTTTCTAAATACCACATTTTACCGTCTAGACAGACATGCTTCAGAAATCCTATCAAGAAAACCTGACGGCGCTTTAAGCCCAACAATTTGATGACAGACTGGGCTAAGGAGACGACGGGAGCGTAGGCCGGTCTCCTGGTGACGTTTGCGAAGGACCGACGCTGTGCTCCAGATGGAAGGGCCACTGCACCTCTGGTAGACCGTTTACAACCAACGATCGGCCATTCGTGCTTTCGACCTGAGGACATACGTTCGGCATTTGAATCACGGAGTCACTAAGCTAAGTCACAGCCCCCCTCCGCGGTCACTGGCGTGGCCTCTCTTGATGGGATAACTAGCTTAATGGGACCACGCTGAGGGTCAAATGTGAGCTGCCAGACGGTAGGAGGCCGCCTTCCCAGACCTCAGCTTTTATCATGGAGCATCTGCTGACGCCTGGGCCGCGGCACGTGGGGACAGGCCGGCCTGGGGGTGCCTTTGGGCGAGACCCGGCGCCGAGGCCTTGCTCTTCCCCTGCGCTGCTCCACGTCACCTCGCCTGCCTCGCCGCCGGGACGTCAAGCAGCCTGGGCAGCCGCCAGAGGCCTTGGGTTCATGTGCAGAGTCGCCCAATCTGATGTGGGTCGTTAGCAAACACGCACACGAGGCTCCCGGAGCCCAAGTAAGAGCAAAGCTGACGGCCTCTGGCCTCTTCTGCTAGTCCCGAGGGCTCTTCGGGGAGACGCTTCCCAAATGTTGCGGCCAGTTAGGCCTGAGCTACGTGGCCCTGAGTGTCGCCTTGGCACCTCCCCCCGCGCCCTGCTTGCGCAGCAACACGCGGCCCGTGGCCCTCACCGTGGCCCTCGCCGTCTGCGGCCTCAACTGCCGCTCACCCTGCTCTCGCACGGACGTGTCCCCACGGAGCAAAGAACTCAAAGATTCATGACCGCCCCTCCCCCGACGAGGCTGGATGTCTGACAGCAACCTGCCCTTCACCCGGAATCCCCTGGAAAACCAGCGACTTCACTCAGGAGGCGGGGACCTTCCGGGCAGCCTTTCTGGCCCCACGGGGGAGCCGGGAGGCTTGGGGTCGCCCGCCTCTGCCCGAACTCCGGTGCCACCACTGTCCCGCGCAGGGAAGGGCGCCGCAGCCCAGCGCACGCTCCACCGTGGGCCCGGGGCCCTGAGCTATTACGGGAGATGAGCCCACATTCGGAGTCAGGTGGGGTCACCGCGTGGGACCCGGCTAGCTTCTCTCGTGTAGACGGGCGGCAGGTGACGTGCTGGCCAAGAAGACGACGGCTGCTTCTCGGCCCGGGGCCGGTGCACATGCCGTGAGCACGGCTCCCGCATCCTCCGTGAGGCCTCAGGAGCCCGACGCCTCCGAAAGCATCTTTGGGTTTGCGTGGAACTGCTGCGGGGGCCCCGTCGTCGGCTTCGGGGGGCCACCTGGGGCTGCACCTGATCGCAGCTGCGCGGGAGCGGAAAACACGCCAGAGGTTGGAGATGCGCAAGGTGGGAAGGCGGGATCTGCCGCGGCGGTTTATACTGACCCCACACTGAGTGACGCAACTGTGCGCTGGGGTTAAATCGGTCATTAAAGCTAATTTTCACTATGTTTCCTTTCTGTGCAATGTGACTCCTAGAAACTCCTAAATTACGTGCGTGACCTTCATGGCTACCTCCGTGGGACAATCTGCGTCTTCTCTGTGCATGAGAACCACGTCCTCGGACGCTCCTCGCGAGGGTGCGCAGGGCAGAGTCGGTGGCGGGGGCGCAGGAGACCCGGCAGGAAGGGGGGCCGTGGCCACTAGGCCCGGCAGGTCACGGCCGGGTCAGCGCGGGGCCGCTCAGCTGCTGCTCTTGTCCTGCGCCCCGTCCCTCCTGAGGCCGGACAGCCACCCCCCCGCCCCCCGCAGCCTCGAGGCCGGTGGCAAAGAACCAGGAGTCTGCCAAAGACGTCCCGGCCCGGGCGGGTGGCGGGGTGGTGACCTGGCTCTGGTCTAACTGCGCCCGGAATCCTCACCTGCCCGCTCCCTCCCGTGTGCGCGGCCTCACCCCTGCAGCCCGGATCCCCCCACCCCCGAGGCCTGTGCTGCTGCCGCCCCGCAGGATGCTCGGCCTCGGCTCTCAGAAGCCAGAGGCCTGCTCTTGACATGAGGCCCCGCCCCCCGAGATTCCAAGGCCCTGCGCTGTGCCCACCCCAGGGGTTCTCCCTTCCTCTCCCCCTTCCTCCCCGTCCCCAAGTGCACCCACCGCCTCGCTGCTCATAAGGCACCTAAAAGGAAACCACCCTCCCTCCCTCTTCCCTCCTGCAGCTGAAGTTTGGAGCCGTCTACACTGCCCTCCTGGCCCTTGGCTCCCCCGTGACACCACCATTCCCCCACCTGCTGGGGCCACCCACGGCGACTCCACATCCGCTGGCCGCTCTTCAGGCTCGTTCAGTGACCTGAGGGCAGAGCGGCCCCTGGCCCGGCCCCCCCTTCCCACAGCCGTCCTCCCCGCCCTCCTCCCCGACCTCCCCTGGCTCCTCATCTCCTCGGTCCTTCCGTCGGTCTCCCCAGGCCTCTGACCGAGCTCCCGTGTCGCGTCACCTTGTGCCCCGAGCGCCGTCGTTCACTCGGTATCACGTCCAGGGGCTCCCGACCCTCCCCCTCCCAACCTGCCCACCCGATGACCAAGGTGAGACGCACGGCCCGCTTCCACGTCAGGCCGCGCGGCCAACACGCTTCCCCCGCAAGCGACCGACGCGAGAGGCGGACCTGGGACGGTCTCAAGCAAAGCCCAGTCCCTCGAGCGGTGTCCTCGGGCCCGGCCTCCCTCTCCTGCTGCGCCAGCCTCTGTCCGCCTGGCCCCGTCGGGCAAGCCCTCCCCGCGCGCTGGTTCCTGGCAGCGCCAGGTTCAAGCCGAGCGGAAAGCAAGCCCCTTCCGGGCGACTTCCGTCTAACCCCCTGGGTTCCCTCGTGGGACGGGTGTCCCTTCCAGAGCCAGTCCCCGCATCGAGCGGGTCGCACCGGTCGGCAGCTGGACTCCGTCTGTGCGCGTGAACCGCCACGGGAAGCCCGGGGTGTCTGCTCCCGGGACGAGTCCCCGCCTCTCCCCAGGGGCTGCAGCTCCTCTTGAACAGGACGGCGAGTGCGTGAGAGACGGTCTCCCAAAAGGAATTTGGGGTCTGTTTCTAGGAGAAGGGAGAACTGATTTCTGGCCAGGCCACAGGGGCAAGTGTCCAGCACAAGAGGGACCGTGATCTTGTCCGTCCCCTCCCGATCACGCATCCCCGAAGCACCGGTTGGATCTTTTCTGCGCCTGTTGCTTTGCCTGGACCGTCTCAATGGTTCTTCCCCAAGGAGGACTCGTCTCTCGTCATGCGTGTCAGCAGTTCGCTCAGGCCTCTTGCGGAGTCGTGTTCCATCCTTACGTTGTACTCAATTTTTTTCTCATTCACCCACTGATGGACACTTGAGTTGTCTCCAATTCTGGGCTCTTAGGCTTAAACATTTGTGTAGAAGCCTCGGGTGCACACGTTGCCATTTCCCTTGGGTAGACAACTAGGGCAGGTGGGTCCTGCGGTGAGGCTCTTTACCTCTGAGACACTTCCAAGCTGTTTTCCAAACTTGAAGGTATTTTACCTTCCCACGAGCGACCTAGGAGAACCCCACGCGGCCCACGCCCTTGCCAATAACTAGCCATTGTCAGATGTTTTAACTTTAATATTCTATAGGTGTGGGTGGTATTTTGTTGTGGTTATAATCTGCATTTTTCTGAGTGATACTGCACATTCTTCATGTGCTGTTTTGCCCTCTGTAGATTTCTTTTATGAAGTGTTTGTTGAAATGTTTGCTTATGTTCAATCGGGTTACACGACTCGAGTCCATTCGCTAAAAAGCTGTTAAGGAACTTTGCATCTGTGTTGAGAGATATTGGTCTTTAGTTTTCTGTTGTTGTAAAACTTCTGGTTTTGGTGTCAGAGTAATAAAATGATTTGGAAATGATTTCTGTTTTCTGAAAGGATTTCTATAGGATTCATATTAATGTTTCCTTAAATGTTTGCTTGAATTCACAAATGAAGCCATCCGGGCCCGGGACTTATCTTTGTGGGAAGGTTTTTAATTACAAATTCCATTTCTTTTAATAGATCTAGGGCTGTTCAGATTTTCTATTTCTTCTGTCAATTCTGGTAATTTCTATCTTTCGAGAAATGTGTCCATTTCATCTGAGCTATCAGATTTAAAGGCAAAAAGTAATTCGAAATATCCCCTTGTTATCCTTTAAATGTCTATAGGATCTGGAATGATGTTTCCCTTTTCTATTTTCAGAGCGCGGTATTGTGTGTGGACAGGAGGATGTTGAGGGGTAGAAAGAACTAAATCCTATTTCTCCACAGTAGGAAATCCCTCATCTGCATTTGAAAATCAGTAGGTAACACTTCTGATGGGAAGAAGTCAAGAACATGTGGTAGAAACATGTGGTAGATACCAACAGGATTAGTGTCGGGTGCGGCATGGCACGGTGGGCAAAGGACTGAGAACCAGTTCATTCCAAACTAGTACGAAATTCCACTTCGGGGTCCTTTCATTTTATACCTTGCCTCTCTCGTTTGCCTTTCTTCCCCCGGATTCCGGCGGCGCCGAAGGGACGTTCTGTGTTTCCGCCTTCTGTGACCTCCTGCCATCAGCGCCACTGGGGGGCTGGGCTCGGTTGGTCTCCCCGGTTCTGTCCGATCCCAGCGTCTGCCCCGAGCCAGGGACGGCAGACCTGGACATGCCCGAGGCTCCTCCCCTTGGGCCACCCGAAACTCAGGCCTGTGTTAACGTCCCGCCCCCCAATATACCAAAAGTATTGTCAGTAATAACCACAAATGAAACAATAGTGACGGGAACAGAAATGCTGTGAAAAATTTTATTGAACTTTTCAAAGACGGAGTAAACATTAAATAATATTAAAATTCAAAGGAGGACACAACTACTTAATCTTTTTATATATATTTTATACTTATTTAATGGTTTGAATTTTGATTTTTTGGGTTATAGACCTACATCACAAACATTTGTTTAAATAATTGTCTAGTAGTAAGTGAATTTTAATGAAGTCAACGGATCGGCAAAAGGTACAATTTTGGCAGCTGATGAACTTTTTTTTTTTTTTTTTAAAGATTTTATTTATTTATTCATGAGAGACAGAGACAGAGACACAGGCAAAGGGAGAAGCAGGCTCCATGCAGGGAGCCCAATGTGGGACTCGATCCCGGGACCCCAGGATCATGCCCTGGGCCGAAGGCAGACGCCCAACCTCTGAGCCACCCAGGTGCCCCGCAGCTGATGAACTTATGCCATTGATATAAATAAAGCTTTATTTGCTTTAGATTTCAACTTGTACTTTCCGTACAGGGATATTACACTTTATGGTCTGCACTCTTTTTCAATGTTTAAAAAAAAATTTTTTTTTTCACTGTTTAAAATTTTAAGCACAAATTAAAACCCGTGAGTGGTCACATAGGATGACTCTGGTTCTATGGCCTCGTCTTACGATCACCACCTACCATCACTCACTCCACATACACTGTTTGGATGCAGGCACGCGTGGTCCAACAGGGGTTGGAGACCTGAGCTGTGCCCGGGGTGGCTCTGAGCACCTCCAAGTCATTAGAATCTCCTCTCACACTGAAGGTGAAGAGCTGGGACTGTGCTGGGAGACCACTGCAGGACTGCGAGCTCTCGGAATTAATTTCTATGTGGAACACAAGGTTTATTAAAGAAAAAGTACTAGGGGAATCCCTGGGTGGCTCAGCGGTTTGGCGCCTGCCTTTGGCCTGGAGTCCCTGGATCCCGGGATCGAGTCCCATGTCGGGCTCCCTGCATGGGGCCTGCTTCTCCCTCTGCCTGTGTCTCCGCTTCTTTCTCTCTCTCTGAATAAATAAATAAATCTTAAAAAAAAAAAAACAGTAAGTACTACAAACATGCTAATTTGCAGCTGACATATATGCTATTAAAACTCAAAGGAACTGAAGCCCACTAAAGACTTTTAAGGGGAGGAGAGTCTTATCACATATTTTGTTTAGAATTGCCACGTACCATGGTGATGATAAAAGGCCGATTGGCTTTTAGTCCTATTTTCATTAGTATTTTTTGATTGTCTACAGGCACCCAGAGACCACTCCCACCTTTGGTACATCACTGCCATGGGCTGGCCATTCTGCTGCCAGTGTCACAGAGAAGACACTCACTATCTCCACTTGACCTGCCATCCACACCTCGCCCTAATATAGCTTCTGCCCCCATGGTTCCAACACACTTTTCTTACAGGGAATGTCCTCCATACTGCTGCATCCAACACACATCTTGACTTTCCAACTCCATCCAACCCTGCGGACCACATCCACCATCTTGAAACATTCTCTCCTACTTTCCTACCGGCCTCGTCTACTGGCTCTACTACACTCATGCACTAGACTTTGGAGTTCCCAGGCTCGGGCCAACCCTTCTCCTCTCGCCTGCTGCTCTTCCCATGATCTAACTGACTCCCAGGATGCCAACACCGCTCACCAGCAAGCCACTCTCTCCTGCTCTGAACTGCCCACTACCTCTGCTCAATAGGTCACTGACATCTCAAACTGAATATGCCCATAACCTGAACAACACTCACTTCTTCATTTAGCATCCAACACATGCTGAACAGTCAAGAAATGGACCAGCCATAAACATCCGGCTCTTCCTCCGAGGCTTCCCCACCTTGGCAATCACATCACCGGTAACCTGGCAACTTAAGCTGGAAACCTGGAAGGTACCCTTGATACTACCCCCGTGCCCCTAAGCCTCTACATTAGATCTATTCTGCGGCCTCATCTTCCGCAAAGGCGCATCCCATCTACTTGCTTCTACCTCCACCGCCCCGGCCATTTCTTACCTGGTCTAGTGCCGCAGGGTTCCGCTCTGGACTCTTCCACCCAGGCTCCACTCCACAGCCAGTGAGGCTTTTACTTCATCTTACTTTACTTTTTAGAGAGGTATTTTTAGATGCCAGTCTCCCAGTGAAATCCTCTGCTTAAAACCTTTGCCCATAGAGCTTGTGAAGTCCAACATGGCCCGGGCCCAGGCCACTCTCTTCGCTCAGCTCCCCGCACTCCAGGCTGTCCGGAGGTCCTGGTCCTCCGACGTGCCGACAGCTCCTGTGCCAGCACTCCACATTGCGTCACTAGTTCTCAGCCCTTCCGGTCTCTTTCCCACTGAGGTCTTCCGTGTCCCACCCTGAGGTCCACTAGCCCAGTAGGGCAGAGAGAGAGTCACCCAACTCATCCCTTATCCCTGGCACCCAGTCCTGAGCCTGAGCCCAGGTAGATGCTCACAACCAGGGTGGACAGGGCCCCCCTGTTGCCGGAGGGCCAGAAGCTCAGAAGCTGTGCCGTCCGGCGCCCTAGGAATAGGTGGGTGGTCTCTGAGGACAAACAAAACGGAGTTGCCTTTTGGTAGAGCCTGGGCCAAACTTCCTGGAGATCCCTGTACCCCTAAAGTTAAGTGCCTTGGGAAAGCATGCCCCGAGGGCAAGAGTGTCCCCCTGCAAGTCATCCCAGCACCTCTCCCCACACTCCCTCCCCCTGGGGTTCACATGACCAGGGCTTCCGAGGGCCAACTTGGTCTAGATGCATACACCTCCTCGAGGGCAAAATGGACCCCTGACTTTTTTGTGCCTTTGAGGCTGCTCAGGACAACAGGAGGTGCGAGGTTTTATTACCCCCTGGGAACTATTTACACTGGGCTCGAGGCCTGGGTCGGGGCTGCGGGAGAGAAGTGGGCGGGCTCCCTTAAGGCGACAAGGAGGTGGGCCCAGCTCCGGGGGGGGGGGGGGGGGGGGGGGGGGGGGGAAGGGACACAGCTGTGAAGTGCTATTGTTCCCACTGGATTGCTTGGAGGCAGCTTAATTAAAGCTGCTGTTTTCTTCTTTCTTCTACGTTTGTTTACTTTATGCGCTTTCCAGGGGAGTAGGTGTAAGTTCGAACTCCCTTCTCTGGCCACCTGAAGATGTGGGTCAGAGCCCCCTCGCACACACTGGAGTAAGTGAGACCCTACGGGGTCTGATTAACATAGTCTACAGTTTCAACTTCTATCTATAGAAGCGCGTACATTTGTATGTACGCACCTATCTTGACGTGCCTCGAAGAGCCTACGTTTTTGTTTCCTATGTTCATGGAACATTTATAAAAATCGATCAAATGCTTGGACAAAAAGGAAACTATAGCAAATTTTTTTTAGAAAATGCAAACCTTTGGTTACATTTACTGATTATAAGCCAATGCTATTTGAACTAACTCAGTGAGGATAAACTTAATTATTTAGAAATGACATATTCCTAGGTAATTCTTAAAGAGGAAATCTGAAACACAAGTAAAAGCTACACAGAAGACTGAGAACACTTAATACCAAAACCTGAGCTAAACAAAGCTGTATTCAGAAGAAAAGTTATAACCTGAAAATGCCATCATTGTTTAAGAAGAAAGGTTGACACAAAACAAAACAAAACAGCGCTTATCTTAGGAAGCAAGAGAGGAGGGGAAATAAAAGATTGGAGATATAATCAACAAAAATTAAAAAAAAGAAAAAAAGAAAAAGAGAAACAAATCCCGAAGTAGCTCTTTGTAAAGAACAATACATAATAGCTACACAAGATTAGGAAGGAGACAGAGAAATGACCAGACTCAGAGGGTATTCAAATAATCTGAAGAGCACACACGCAACTGTATGGCAACACGTGGAAAGCCTGCCCGAACTGGAGGATTAAAAAAAAAAAATCACCACACTTGCTGCCAAAATGGGCACATGAAGAGGACGTTCCAATTAGCAGAGGCACAGGGGGGTGATGATAAAGGGGAGTCATTTTAGGAGAGTCTAGAACCTTCCATTAAGCTTTAAGAAAGAACAGGAAATTCTCAGGTAATTTAAGGATCCCAAGCCAGGGGAAATGGCGGGCGTCTCCCCGGCCCATTTTTATGAAGCCGGCGGAATTTTAATTCTAGAATCTGATGCAGGTAGAGAAGCGAAGAAATGGAGCCGTCTCACTTTAAAGATGCAAAGACTCAAGGGATCAGCCAACAGAGCAGGAAACGCATCAAGAGAATAACAAATTAACACATTCTGCTCAAAAGGGGTTTATTCCGGGGAGTAAGGGCGGCGCCCCACCAGGAAATCTATCCACGCGTGTAGGACACGAAAGAAAAAAAAAGATTAAGGCGGGGGAAGGGGGGGAAGGTGATCCTAAGAATGGACGCGGCGAGGCCAGCGGCTCCAACTGGGCGGCCTGACCAGGCAGGGGCGGCGGGGAGGGGGCCGCCCGGGGCTCCCCGAGAAGCGAGGGGCCGTGCTGGGGCGAGGCCGCAGGCTCGGACAGGAGGCCCACGCTCAAGGAGACAAACGCCAGGAAGCCCGTGTGAGGAGGTGGACGTGGGTGCGCGGGGAGGAGGACCTGCTTTCAGAGAACACGTGTGTGAAATCGTATTTTTGGTTCGTATTTGCGTGAACACGATCTAAACTAATTTAGAAAGTTTCCCCCGCCTGGTCCAGCAGCCAGTTCTGCTCTTTGGTGTCTGTGACTGCGCGAGCCGTGCCCCCACCACCCCAGCGGCGACGTGCGTCCGTGGCCTCCCCGTGACCCGGTGGCGCGCTGGGCTGGGGAAGGCGGACGGGACGCGCTCGCCCCTTCTGGGCCCAGGGTGCCGGCCGCCGGCTGGTCCTTGAACGCTGCTCCAGGGGTGCCGCCGCGCCACGTGCCTCGGTTTGGAAGGTGAAGCCCCCCTTCCCCGAGCCCGGCGGGCAGCGGGGGCGGGCGCCTGAGTGGGAGGAGGGGACAGTTCTTCACCAGCCCCAGCCCTCTGCCTGATCCACGCCGAACCGTGCGCCGAGCGCGGCTGGAGGAGAGCAGAACCAGGCCGCCGGGTCCCGCTTTAAATTCCTGATCCCCAACCTCCGATGGGCCCTTGGCGTCTCCGGGCCCAGGGCACCCCCACACACCCCGGCCTTACATTTCCCGCCTCCTCCGGCCCGTGCTCACTCCCCGCTGTTCTGAAGGAAGAGAAGCCGCGGAATCGAGAACCTCTGGAAGTTTCCACCCCGCCTACCCCTCTCCCTGGCTGGTTCCTTTCTCCCCCTTTACTGCCCTCCTGTATTCTTGTCCCCACCCCTTCTCGAAGCACCGGCCACTGCTCTCCTTCCTTGATAGCCAGGTCACTCCACAGAGCTGTCCGCGGCCCTCGTCGTTGCCTGGACTCGAGGGCCGTCCGCCTTTGACCGTCTCTGCTCCACAGACACTGCTCTGGGGCTCCAGGGACCGCCGGGCTGCCCACCTGGGGGTAGGTCCTCATCCTACTAGATCATCAGCGGCATCTGGGAGCCCCCCGCCTAGGCCCTTCTAGGCTCGGCTCGTAGGACCCACGCCCTCCCGGCTTCGTGCCCGTGTCTCTGGAGGCCCCCGCGTGCCGTCCCCCGGGCTCTTCCTCCCCACCCGCCCACGCTCTACACTCTGGGCGCCCCAAGCCTCAGATCCGGGGCCTCTGTTCTCTGCTGGCCCCACTCAGCTCATTCCTTGGGGGATTCCATCCAGGCTCCACTTGTCGTCTGGATGCGGAGGCCTCCCCGTGGGGCACCTCTGGCCTGGGCTCCTCTCTGAGCCTCAGACTCGTGAGCCCCCTGCCCTCTTGACGCGACCGGTGGCGTCACGTAGGCACGTGTCCAAAGAAAGCTCAAAAACTGCGCCTCCCGGAATCTCGCCTTCTCAGCAAATACGACGAGGTCCACCCGGCCGAGGCCTCGCCTCGTCGGTCGCCCAGGTGGTGGGGCCAGGAGCTGCCCTCTTGGAACGTGAAGTCCCGTCCAGCGTGAGGGTTTCCTCGAGGGGAGGCTCCGCCCCAGGCTCGCGCTTTCCCGCAGCGAGGCGACAGGCCGGTTACTGCGGACGCTGTGCTATGTTTGGCTCTTGTCACCGGCTGTGGTTCTAGAATCTATCGGACACCAAGAGACCAGAAGAAAACCACCTGTCTGGGAAGTCAATAAAGCATTTTATTCCACAGGAAGAAAATAACGACTCTGACATGAGAAACAGATGAAAGAGTCTTGACAGACTGGTGACCGTACGTCCTAATGTTTACACAGCAGAGAACCAGATAGTCTAATTTCAGGTTTTTTCAAGCAGCTACTATGGTATTTTGAGGCACGGATGATGCTTAAAAACAAAGTGGCCCTAGAACCTTCTGAACATCCAGGTGAGCACCCGCGGAGCAGCCGGGCGCGCTGGGCCCTGGGTCCGTGGTTGGGGAGGCGCCTCCCCCCCCCTCCCAGGGGGCCCTGCGGCTGGGCCAACTGTGCTGGGTCTGGGAATTAGGATGGCTTTTGATTTCTTCTTATCCAATTTCTCTGTATTCAATTGCTTTTGCTTTCCTCAGAGAGAAGCTGTGTATTTGGGACAGCAAGAAAATCTGTAGAAATTATCATAACAAAGTCTCAGACTTCCAGGGCTAAACACCAATTTAAAAAGAAGCTGGGCATTCAGGGAGCCAGGGGCAGGGCCTGCTTCCTTCAGGGCTTTGAATCTTGCCCTGGCCAAGCAGGAAGCCCCGTCCAAAGCCCCTGGAGGCTTCCAGCCGGGCGTAAGGGGTGAGGGGTGAGGGGTGAGGGGTTCTCAGGCTCCTCTGGCGGGGAGCAGGGCTCCCACAATCCACCGAGATGGGCCATGGCTTTTAGAGCTGATTAAAATTAGAAAGGAGCCTGGGGAGGGGGCACCCAAACACCTCTGAGTCCTGGGGGAGCAGCTCAGCACGGTGCAGCCTCAGGTGCTTGTGGGTCACCCCTGCCCCGGGGGTGAAGGCCGCCCTCTGCAGTCACACGAAGCGCCCCTGACTTCATTCCAGGAGGGGACAGGAGGCCCACTGAGGCGGGTGGTCAACCCTCCTGGTCTCATCTTTAAGAGATCGTGATCTCCGGCAGTGGGTCACTGATGGCAAAAACCACAAGGCAGGCTTGTGGGGGCCCCAGAGGGGGAGGCTGGTGAGGAGGGCTCGCAGCAGGTGGCACCGGGGCGCCACGCAGGACTGCCACCCCACAGAGACCAACAACCCTTCACAAGCCAAGTTTCCATTCTGCAATCCGCCAGCTTAGAGTCTGTGAGGAGGACACAGACCTTGGAGTTCAAGATGATCCTTAGAAACACTATTTAGCTAAAGCCCTTGAGCACTCGTGCTAAAGCTCCTTCCTGCTTCTTTGAAAACACACGCACACGCACACACACGCGTGCACACGTGAGATGGCCGGATCCGCTTCATCTGCGTCTTGGAAGGGTTGGGGTCACGAGTTACAGACCCCAAAACCTTCTATACATCCGCTGATCCGCTGAATCACAGAAACTAATCAGCTTTAATAAAATAAAAATGAAAGAATCACCAGGCTGGTCATCCGTTCTAGAGTGAGCCCCCGTCCCAATCGGTTTATTCCTTACAGAAAAGGGAAACAATCATGACAGGGAGAAGAGGGCGCTGGTACCAGGCCTCGCTACTGGCTGGAATTTAAAATCAAGGACAAGAGATGTTTTAGCCGAATCCTGGTTCCATGAAAAACTTACAAAACAGCTTTTTAAGACTCAGATTTCACTCCCTTTCCTGAGACACTCTCCCTTCTCGGCCCGTGTCTCCATCTCGACCCCAGGGCTGTGCGGCTGTGGCAGCTGCCAGTGGCTTTAGCAGAAAGGACACGTCCCAGGACCTTTTCCCCGTTGTAGTCGGGAGAGGAGAGCAGTCTCACTGCGGACTTCTGATAAATCTGTGGATTTTTGATTTGTTAAAACAAATAGTTCTGTGCAATGTTTTTCCTCCTAAATCGACAGAGCCTACTGGTGTTTCCAACCGACCCTCTCTGATGATAACCCAAGGAAAACTTACAGCGCTGGTGTGTGCACGCAGGCGCACACACGGTAACCACACAAGTGACCTCAAAGTTTGGCAAGACTAGTCAGGAGAAAGCCAAACAGAGAGAGGAAAAAGAATGTGTGGTTCTAGGAACTACTTTTAAAATGGGGGGTGGGAAATAAATAAAGGACGGGCTTGCGACCCCTGTCCTGCACCTCCCTCGGGGGCCGGCTCCGGTTCTGAGGCACCGGCTCCCCCATCCGGCCCAGGGGCCACGGGATTCAGAGGCGCCAGAGCACTTCCAACCTCACTGTCTTCATTCCTGTGAATTCTCTAGTTTCCAAAACTAACACATAACATTCTTCAACTTTCAAGAATGCCTTTTTATAGAGTACCCTGAATCAGATGTGTAGAATTAGTGCAATAGAAGATCCAATATAATTTTATATTACTTTACATTAACAAACCTTTACACACATCACAGGCCCTGCTCAGAAATGCTCCTATATATTTACAAACACACAGTTGTACATATATACATGTTAACAAAATACAGGGCGATCTAAAAATTAGATTCATCTCAGTACACTTTTTTTTTTAACGTTATTCAACCAAAACCTTTTAAAAATTACTTCCCCATAATCTAAAGTAACCCCCACCCTACCCACAAATTAACACGGTTTCCATTCGTATCCTCCCCTCGTTCCTTGATATTATCCCCCAAACCTTATCCTGGTTTGCCTGATTCAGGCCCAGCCCTCGGGCCTGTCGTCCTGACTGATCCGGGGTCCGGGTCTGGGAGCGTCTCTCCGGCAGCTGGGGTTTCTCAGGAGTCCAGCTCCAACTGCTCTTGATTCTCACTGAGTCTCAACATGAGCTGCTGTTCATAGTAAAGGCTCTTTGCATAGTTTATCTCTTGTGATAACTTGACGGCGAGGCCCTCGGATTTCACGTGGACCTGGAGAGCAGAACAGAATCAGTAACGTGCCCCGGAGGTGGGGGCCGAAGACATCACAGGTCCTGGGCAGTCAAACTGCCCGGGCATCGGCTCCCAGCCCAGCTGCAGATCACAATGGTACGGGGTTGCCTTTTTTTGTTTGTTTGTTTAATTTTTATTTTTAAGTAGGTTCCACATCCGTGTGGAACCCACTGTGGGGCTTGAACTCACAGCCCCGAGCTCAAGACCTGAGCTGAGACCAAGAGTCAGACCTGACTCAACTGTCCAGGCGCCCCTGGCATGGGTGTACTTCTAAGAAAGATTCCCAGGGCCTGCTTCTGGTGAATGGTGATTCAAGGTGTGGATGATTCAAGGTGTGGATGATTCAAGGTGTGGTGATTCAAGGTGGATTCCTGGAATCTGTATCTTTAACATGCGTCCCAGGTGACTCGGTGGCCAAGCCACCACAGCTGACGTTTGGGACTTTCTGTACGGGAGCCCAGCCCTAGCTCCGAGGAGGGGAGGGTCCGCTGAGGCCAGACGAAGACCAGGATGAAAGCACTGCAAGGGGACTCACCTCTGACGTCTGGGGACAGTCGAGAAGGGAAGAGGGAGCCTCAAACAAATCCCCCGAGGCCTTTCTCACCAAGAACGCTTAGTTGCTCACTTGCCTTGAAAGGAGCACAAGTGCAGCCGGGCAAGGCTCCCCCCACCCAGAGGAATTGTGGAAATGCTCAACTTCTGGGTGTAAACTCTGAGAATCCACCAGCCCTGGCTGCAGCCAATGACCCCGGGGAGCCTGCGCTAGCCAAGCCAAACCCAAGAGCATTCCCGAGCAGAGGAAGCTCGAGGCGTTCCTGAGGAGGGGCCCCGTACGGCTGGCTGGGATTTCTGATCTGTGCCAAGAGCCAGGGATGAGTAGGGGCCATTCTGAGGGGCCCACTGTTCTCGAATGTGGCTGTGAACACCCTGGCACACCAGGTGAGACCTGAGCATGATGTCTCGGGTGCACAAAAAGCCACCAAAGTCGGACGGTAGTGAGCAAAGTGGTCAAGACTGCCAGCCCCAGGGTCACAGCACCTGGGTCTGAGCTCCAGTTCCTCCCAGCGTCGGCCACACAACCCGGAGCAGGTCACCTGCCCTCAAGCCTGCAGTCAAGTGGGAACAAGGACAGTACGACACCAAATAGCCCTCAGGAAGTACTTAGCATCCAGCCAGGCACACGGCGTACCCGCCGCGAATGCTGGTTATTAATAGGAATGTTACCTGAAAGTCCTGCCGTGACAATACCTCGTCCCCTTGGGAGGCAATATATACGTTTTATTTACAAATATTTATTTAGAGTTTATTCTGGGGAAGGTCCTCTGCCAGGTATCACTTCTTTGTGCAGAAAAACAAGTTTGCCATTTTTCTGTAGAACAACAGAGAAGCCACGTGCGCTCCAAGAGCTGAGTCAGGGCCCTGCAGTCACATCCGAGGAACAAGAGCCCCCGACTCAGGAGGTCCCCACCCCATGTGGCTACCGAGGGCAGGGCGGCGGCCACTGCGCACTCACCATCGGCTTCTGGTGGGAAGGGCCGGGGATGGACACGCCGCTGCTGGAGTTCACGGCCTTCTTGGTCACCTGCACGTACACCTTCCCGTGGTCTTTGGAGACGAGGCAGTGGTAGAGGTCGTCGTACTTGACTTCCAGGAAGATGGCCTCTCGATCCACGTAGTCCCCGCTTTTCAGGAAGTACACGGCTTTGGAGGAGATGAGCACGCAGTAGCTGTCGATGTTCTCCACGGCTATGAAGCTGCGGAGAGAGGGGGACCGGTGAGGCTCGCGAGCTCGGGCTCACCCCGAAGCCGTGAGCCTTGACCCCCGACGGCGGGGCCTGGGGGCTCCTGAGCCGGGGGCCAGGCTCCCTCACCTCCACCACACCTCGAGCCTCAGTTTCCCTGCTTGCGAATTAGGACTAAAAGCGTCAGCGACCTCCCGGGGCTGTCGAGCAGGTGGCTCGGGACGACGACGACGGTGACCAACAGTATCAACAAGAGAAGCAACGTTACCCTGAAACCGCACGGTGGGGGTTTTGTGCCGGGACCGTTTCCAGGTAGTTAGGGCCGAGGAGCGGAGCCGGCTTTGTCGGACACGACACAGGAAGCCGCGCTCCTCCCCAGCCACCGAGGAGCCGCTGACGTCCCCGCCCGATGCCGGGGTTGAGCGCCGGGCCCCGAGGACGGCCGGGGGTGCGGGCAGGGCCTTAAACAGGCTCCCGGGCGGCGGCCGAGCCCCCCAGCACCCGCACCCCGCGCTCCCTCCTCGCGGCGCCCGCGCTCCGTGACGGGGAGAAGGCCACCGCGTGCTCGGAAAACTCCAATAAATTTGGAAGCGCTTTCCGGAGCTGTGATCTTGGTTTGCTGCTTCCCGTCGGGCTTGTAGGGGCGGCAGTAGGGCCACTCGGAAAAATCCACCCCATTCCTCTTTGGTCTGCGGGGTGGAAATTTATGCCCGTCAGACCTTTCAGCTCAGCTCCCGAGTGAAGGGCGGTGACCCCTGGAAACGGCCGCAGCGGCCTCCGCGGCATCTGGGGACGGCCTCCCAGTGGGGCGGCCACGTCGAGGGGCGGCAGAGACCAGCTGGCGGCAGGAATGCTAAGAGCCCCGGGCCCCTGGGACTGGACGTCCCGGGAGGATTCTCTGAAGCGCAGCCACCGAGCCGAGGCTCCCCCGGGAGCTGAGCGGGGACGGTCCCCGGACGGCTTCGGTGCTCCGCGGTCACGACACGTGCCGGGCCCACGGCTGGGCGCCCCGCCGCCGCGACACACGCACCCCTGCCGCTCGCCTGCCCCTCACCTTCGAAGCGCCGCCGGCCCCGGGGCTGACAGATGCGTGGGCCGAGCCGACGCCCCCGACTCCGGCTCTGCCTGTGCCAGTTGCCATTTTAATTACAGCCTCGCATGACAAAAATTGGGGTTTATTGTTCTATTCTAACTGGTTGGCAATGCCAAGAATGCAGACTTGTGAAGTCTCAATGCCAAAATTAGAAATACCCAGCAGCTTTCGGTGCTCAGGCCACTTAGCACAGAATTTCCCACATTCTAGGTTGTGACAGTGTCAAGGGGGCAGCATTATCACCTCGTCGAGCTGAATGGAATCTAAAATAGCTCGTCTGGGGGAAGAAAAGAAGAAACGCAGTGAAACAGACAGAAAGACAGAAACGAGAAAAGCCGCCGCCTGGGCAGGAAGCCCCGCGGGGCCAGAACCTGCCGAGCAGCTGGCGGGGCCGCCCAGGACGGGGCACAGCAGGCCCTCAAGGAGACCCTGCAGGTGGCCGCTGCGCGGGGAGGAGAGCAGGAACGGGCACTGAAAATCCAACTGAGGGGCGCCTGGGGGGCTCGCCGGTGAAGCGACTGCCTTCAGCTCGGGTCCGGATCCCGGGGCCGTGGGGTGCAGCCCCACGCTGGGCGCCCTGCTCAGCGCGGAGCTGCTGCTCCCCCTGCCCCTCCCCTGCTTGTGCTCATACATACATAAAATCTTTAAAAAAAAAAACATCCAGGGGGATTGATTTCCTTTCCTCTGGTCCAGGACGGGCTGGGGCACTCCTGCCCCATGACCCTTGCTCCCGCGCTCACCCGTCTGGCACCTGCCGTAGCGGACACTGAGGCGCGGCGTCAGGAAGAGCCAAGCCTTCCCGTCCGGGCGGCTGCTCTCACACGGGGCCAGGGTGGCTGACACCGTGCACTTCCCATACTGAAACACCCTCACAGGCTTTAAAACCGACTCCTTTCCAAGATGCCACAGACGGTGCAGTCCTCAGTGAGGCCAGGACGGCGTGGGGGGAGGCGTGGCTCTGCGCTCGGACGCTCTACTGGGACACCTCGCGCAGCGGAGGAGACGCTGCCGGGCTGCCAGCTCTGCCCTTGTGGCTCCGTTTCTTCATCGGACAGCGGTGCTGCTACCCAGGATCTTCAGAGTGACCAGGGGCCCCCACCCACACCCTGAAACCTCCACAGGCAATAACACTTTTTGGACATTTGTATCAACTCTTCTGAAGTCTTTCCAAATGAGAAGCAGGTCAGAGCTAATGCTACAAGCGAGGGGGAGGGAGATGGTGAAACCACGCTGGGGCGCCGGGTCCCCCAGCACCGTCTGAGCAAGAACCCAGAGGCTGATCTGCAAACAGCGGTGCCTGATTTCCTCCTGATGCTTCTGTAGCACGCCTACAGCCAACCACCAATGCTTTTTTGGGGTTTCTTCTTCATCATCATCTTTTTTTTCTTTTATACAAAATCTAGAAACTGCATCAAAGGATGACTAACACTGAGCTCTAGGGGCGCCCAGGGGGGCTCAGCAGTTGAGCGTCTGCCTTTGGCCCAGGGCGTGACCCCGGGGTCCCGGGATCGACTCCTGCATCGGGCTCCCCACAGGGAGCCTGCTTCTCCCTCTGCTTGTGTCTCTCTCTCTGTCTCTCATGAATCAATAAATAACATGTTTTAAAAAACAAAAACAAAAACAAAACTGAGTTCTAGACTGGGAGGCCCCTGCTGTGTAGACAGATCCTGAACGTGTCGCCTCTGAGAGGAACCACCACTCAGGGTGACTAGAGGGCCCGTGGGCAGCGCTCTCGGGGCTCCCCCCCACCCCCCGCCAGTGGCGCCTTCCTCTGTCCCTTCCTTCTTCACAGCCACAGCGCCTCGTCCCTTCCTGGCCGCCCACCTGCAGAAGCTGCTCTCCACGGGCTTTCATGTGCTCCGCTGGAGGGACTCAGGGTTTGCTAACCGCGGCACTGGAGCCGAGTCTGGCCACTGGGCTCTTCATTCTAGAACAACCATGCTTCACACAAGGCTGCTCGACCCGCAGACGAAGGGACTGCTGTAAAACCTCATGGGGTGGCGCAGGAAGAAAGCCAACGTGCTCTCAGGTGGACCCGGAGCTCATCCTTCTAGCCTTTGTCCTATTAAGAACCCAGAGGGAGGGAGGATGACAAAATGTGGCCTGAAACACAAAGCATCTGGATAAGCTCCATCCTTCAAATTCGGAGAGCTAGGGAAGTCACCCGGTATCCTGGTGATACATTTTGGGGTGACATAGATACAACCACTCCTATAAAAAACAGGATGTTTAGACTTCAGGTAAACCATTTACTTTTCACTCTCCCTTAAGGAGACAAAGAGGGCAGTCCGACCTTGGGATCAACGCCAGAGGTTTCTTCTGGGAGGAAGGAAGGCTGGGGCACATGACGTCCATCGTTCTCCAAGATGACAGGTGCTAATAGTGGGTGTCTGGCAAGGTTCGATGCCACAGAGGACCCACTCTCGCTAACAGTACCTCCTGGTCACAAATACCACGGGGGCGCTCGCAGCCACTAACCACCCCACCACCTGCCCTGGCGGCGGGTCCTGACGTCCTCTCCAAGGCACATGGCGGCCGTGCCTCTAGAACCGGGCAGCTCTCCCAATGTAGACATGCTCAACTGATGGGGGTCACTGCCCCTCTACTGCTTATCGTTGAGACAGATGCTAAGTGACCCTGATGTGGGGAAAGGCCCTTTCAAGTCTCCAAACCTTCACATCAGCAGGTTGGAGAAAGGAGTGCCCCTCTCAGTGGCCACGTGGAAAATGGGTTCAGGGCTGACTGGTCCTTGGGGAGAGAGCAATCTGCCAAATAACTGTCCCTCCTCGCCTTCAATTTGATTTTTCTTTTCCTCCCACTTCTACTTCTTTGCTTTAACTCTATTTGTATATCCATATTCTCCTCGGTTTTGGAGTCATTTCAAAATCAGGAAAGTTCTGAGTCATCCTGTTGATGAGCGCTCCTAGGACACCATCCCCCAATGTGCGTCACCCCTCTCCGCTCATGTGTGACCCCCAAATCTGTGTGAGCGAGGCTCTCCATGCACACACATCCCACACGTCCTCATACTCAGCACGTGCTCGGCCGGGCTGCTGCTCCTTCTCCCAACAGGCGGCATCTCCATCCCACCAAACGACCAAGAAGCCTGGGGTCACTCTCACCCCCTCCTCACTCCGATTCTGCATTTAGTCAGCACGACTCTAAGTGAGGCTGATGCCACCTCCCCAAATACCTTCAACTCTGTCCCCCCTATTCCCGTGCACCACCACCGTCTATGTTTGGGCCCCTCTACTGTTTACCCAGATCACTCCCGGGGCCTCCCCATTGCCTTCCTGTCTCATCTCATGGACTCGGATCCCCTCTGCTGCTGCCGGCAAGGTTATATTTTTAACATGTAATTCTGAGTGGGGTCCTCTTCAAAATCTCACCACTGCCTACAGGACAGGTGAACTCAGTACGGCTCTTAGGGTCTGGCCTGTGAGCCACCTTCCCACACAGGGGCGGCCACCATACTCGGCAGATCCCAACCATCCAGAAATGCCAGGAGCTCTGCTGTCTCTGCGCCTGTGCCCAGCACCCTCCTCTGCGTATGGCGCTTTCTCTCTTCTCTCCCGGGCACATTCTCCTCACCCTGCAGGACCACGACAACTGTCCACAGCCTTCTTTGGTTCTCCAAGCATAAATCAGTCACTTCCCCTTGAGGCCTTATAACACATGGCTCGCGATTCTATTTTAAAAACAATCATATATTATAGACAATTGGTAATACTGTCTGCTTCCCCTGCCAGGCTGTGAACTCGTTAAGGAAAGGGCAAATTTCTTACTCGTCCTGGCACATAGTAGCATTCAACACACTTATGTGTTAGGCAATCTTACAAAATGGCAGTGAATTTACAAGGTAAGGTCCTGTAGTATTTGCCAAAACACACTCAACTTTGTATGCTGGATATATTTTAGCCAGTAGTCAAGTAAAAAAAAAAACCTCTCTTAGAACTCCTGATTTAGGGGATCCCTGGGTGGCTCAGCAGTTTAGCGCCTGCCTCTGGCCCAGGGCGTGCTCCTGGAGACCCAGGATCGAGTCCCACATCGGTCTCCCTGCAGGGAGCCTGTTTCTCCCTCTGCTTGTGTCTCCGCCTCTCTCTCTCTCTCTCTCTCTGTCTCTCATGAATAAATAAAATCTTAAAAAAAAAAAGAGAGAGAGAACTCCTGATTTAACTTATGAAAGATTTAGTCAAGCCATTAACTTTTATTAACATAGCTGGCTAATCCATCAAGTTTTTATTCAGGGGCATATCAAAGACTGTCCAATTCCCTAAGTGTCAGTGGTTACTGACAGATTATTTTCTGGTTCAGAAAATGGAAGAATTCATTTAGAAAATGAAGTCTATCCTATTCCTCAAAAGGACCGGTCTTTCGTTTTTGTTCTCAGACTGCATATGTTACTCTAAGGTTTTATATTGATGATTCTGTGCTGTTAGGATCAGCACTATGAACTGTGCTCTAAAAAAAATCTGATTTCTGTCTCTATCTGCAATTTACCAAGAAGGACAGACAAGATGGAAAATACCATAAACGGTATATCTACAAAGAGAAAGAACTTGTTTGGCTAGTGGGCTTACAGGCTGTTGTTTGTTTGTTTTTTTAAATACTACTCTGTATTAAAAACAAATCTCATATACATTACTTTCTGAAACTACATTTTGAAAATACAATCCAGTTGTCAAACTCCAGAAAACAGTATATTAGAGTAGCTTCCCAGGTCACATGGGCGGCTCACAGGCACCGTTTTTGATCAGGTTAAGAGCCACCCTCTAATGCTTACAATGCTGGTGTGTTACTTTGGCTATGATTAAGTATTAGAAATAAAATAGGAACTTTCTTTCCTCCTCCTCCTCCTCCTTCTTCTTTAAGGAAAAGGAGGTCCCTGGCTACAGATTAGACGCTGGTTATAAGGAAAAATTAATTTAATGAGATGGGACAAATTTTACTTTCACATAATCTTAACCCAGGATCCTATTTCAAAATCCAAACTGAAAAGAATGGGAAGCAATGGTAACTCTGCAACATACCAGAGAAATAGTCGATTCTTCTGGAACCGAAGCCCTTTCAGCTGGCCAGACCTTAAACTGTATGTCAGTAACTATCTTTTTAATACTAATTAATTAAATAAAATGAAAAATTAAATGAAACTTGATCTGGGAGAACAAAGTTGAAGTGCCCACGGCACTGGGGACTTTGTGGGGTTTTCACTACATCAGGAAGTAATTACACAACATTTTCCAGAAGTGAAACAGTGAGTCTAACTGGAAAAAAATGTGGAAACATTTAGTTAGAACAGTAGAGCAAGGTATTAAAGACCCTTTTAAGGGGTTAACTCTGAAGGAAAATATGCAAATAATTAGGTCTTTAAATATGCTTTTAATTACAATTCTAGGATAAAAGTCAGAGGTATAATTTGGCACTTGTGTGCTTTTCTTGAAAACCCCTTTCTTGCAAAGTGATGATTCTAACGTTCACGTCACCGTGAAGACCCAGCCTGACAACCGAGGATACTTCAGAGAACATTTGCCGGCTTCCTTGATGACTTCTTCCTTGCGTCTGAGGAAGGCCACGGTCACGTGGTTTCTTCAACATTCACTGGTGAGATTTAACCCACAAACATGGGTAGCAACACATGGTTTTCATCTTTAGAGTCAAAACTCATTCATGCCAGTATCTTTTCCTCGTTCATATGAATTTCAAGAGTTTCACAAAATTGATTTTACTGACTTCAGTTTGATTCCACTGTTGGCTTTATGTGGCTCAGTTTCCAATGTGCGTGTCTCACTGGGAACAATCCTAGGTTAGCTGTACTACACAATCTCTCCTTGTGTTTTGGCACCAGTCACTCTACTGAAAATGAATTTTATAAGGGCCACAGACACTTCGAACTGAATAGGGGTGAGTAGGGGAGGAAATTAAAAGCATGACATACAATATATAATTTCAACCTTTGACCAAAAAAACCCTCCAAAAAGATGGAGAAGTGAACATGTATTAATATAATGCTACACTGTAGCTCTCCAGCTATCATTCATTCAACAAATATTTATTGAGTGCCTATTATGTGTCAGGTACTGTTCTAGGTGCTGAGGATGGACTGGTGAATGGAACAGACAAAAATCCTAGTGCTGCTAGGGCTGCCATTCTAGCCCTGCTGGACCTGAGGAATGACTCTCTGGGCCTCTGATCCAAAAGTTCCACCAGCAAAGTGGCATAAAGGGCAGCTGGGGCACCAACTCCTCCCCAAGGAAGTACGAACAGAAAGTCCTCCCCGGAGTGAAGCTGCCTGGGGATTCTGGGTATTGCAATGGTGACCAGAACTGGGCCTAGACTGAAAAAGCAGAATGGATTCAAGAAGTGTGCCGTGTGGGCATCCCCGGGTGGCTGAGTGATTTAGTGCCACCTTTGGCCCAGGACCTGTTCCTAGGGACCCAGGATTGAGTCCCGCGTCGGGCTCCCTGCATGGAGCCTGCTTCTCCCTCTGCCTGTGTCTCTGCCTCTCTCTCTGTGTCTCTCATGAATAAATAAAATCTTTAAAAAAAAAACAAAGTGCTGTGGACAGAACTGTGCCCTTGCAGAATCCTGATGCTGAAGCCCTATCTGGAATAAGGAAGTGATTAAAGTTAAACGAGGTCGTAAGGGTAGGGCCCTGATCCTACAGGATTCGTGTCCTTATGAGAGACGCCAGAGCTCTTGCCTGCACGTGCTCGCTCTCCACCACGCGAGCACGCAGCCAGAAGCTGGCCATCTGCAAGGCAGGAAGAGAGCTTTTCACCAGGAACCACACTGGCTGGCGCCTTGATCTTGGACTTGCCACCCTCCAGAGCTCTGGGACGATGGTACTTTTTACGGCAGCCTGAGCTAAGGCGATCTAATGCACTGCCATCTCAAGAGACCTTCCAGTAACACTGCAGGGGGTTTGGGTTACACAAAACACATCCAGGAAGAAGCCATCGTATCCAGTAAGCAGCAAATGATTTCTGGACTTAATTTTTGATGTCTCCATTCAAATATTGTACAAAAATAGGAGATGAGGTCATCTTAACACTGTCTCTAACAATGACAGTGAAGGCTATCCTGAACTAACCTCTGCTTCAGACACTCCTCCACCAACCAAAAAATATTCATGGCCCTCACAACTCTCCTTTTCTTGCTTTAGCTTAAAGAGATAAATGTGCACTAAAAGAAATTAAGCGAGCATTTTGCTACCCATCAGGAATAACCAATTGCCTTGTCTGGACTGGTGGTTCTAACACCTACTTAAGTTACAGAGCATTTTCTGCTAAAAGGGTCTCTGCAAAATATCCTAAAATAGTGATAAACTGAATCCTATCCTATCAACTTGGAATAATTTCATGAACCGAAAATACTACAAGACCCAAGGTATATAAGTTTTTGCATTCAAAGAGTAGCAACACTGTTTTAAAGACTGCTTTTCTAAAATTCTCAGCTACTAGTTGTTTGCCATTTGTTTATGTTTTGTTTCACTAGGCATTCTGCAGCAAACAGGAGAACACCAAAGCTTAAGAAGGTTTTACACAGAACAAAGCCTTAAAGCTGAGAACTTTTTACTCTTTATCTTCTCTCTGTGAACACACCAGGAAGAGATTGCCATTTCCTAGAAACAAAACGCCGAGGTCCCACTGTGGAACTCAGTTTGAGAACCACAGTTTTGTGTAAAAGGCTTTGGACGAGAAGTTATACCCACACCTATAGCACATTTGGGCCAAGGAAGCTCTGGCAGGTTCCAAGGTCTAAGAGGCACAATGATGCTCAGAATAGAAACTTCTTGGACTCGAAGAGAGAAAAGGCAACTAGCTCAGCGAGCCAACGGGGCTGCTTTCCCACGGCTCCACTTACAATTCATCTTGAATGTTGTCCGTTAGCTTGAAGAGCTGCTCCTGCCCCTCTGCCTGGCTCTCAGAGTAGCGCGGAAGCAGCCCCTGGGGCCCAGTGCAGCAGCGCGGTTTCCGAACCCTCTGGGCTTGCGTCCTGGGACAGGGAAAGGAACAAACAGCAAAGAGGTTAAGTGCTATGGTTCATATGATTTTCCTTTCTCATCTGAAATAAAAAAGTACTACATCATACAAGGCAAGCTCCCAGTTTAGGGACCAGCACGAAGCCGTGGCAACGCCTGTGAGTGCTCCGGGAGGGAGCTGGTTGAGTCTCTGGTTTTTGTTTTTTTTTTTTACAGATTTTATATATTCATCCATGAAAGACACAGAGAGAGAGGCAGAGACACAGGCAGAGGGAGAAGCAAGCTCTCTGCGGGGAGCCCAATGCGGGACTCGATCCTGGGACCCCAGGACCAAAGGAGCATGACCTGAGCCAAGGGCAGACGCTCAACCCGCCAAGCCACCCAGGCGTCCCCGAGTCTCTAGTTTTGACGAGAACCCAGTCTCTGCCATTTCCTGACCAGGTAACCATGGACAAGAGAGCTTCTTCAACTGCAGGTTCCAGTTTTCTCTGTAAACTGGGATGGGGACAGCGTCACAGGACGGCTGCGAAGATCAAGGAAACTAAGTGCCCGTGGGGCCGGGGTTGACAGGATGTGGGCCAGCTACCACTCACAGCTCCTGTCCTTGTTATTACTAAGACTTCTACTTGGGAAAACCCCACTTTTCTAGGAATCTTCAGGAGAGGCGCCTCTGGACTTGCCAAAGGCCAGGAAAGAAGTGAGGGGGCCGGGGCATCTAGAAGGCACACACCAGGCTTCTGGACCTCTTGTAGGATGAGATCAGCGCCTGGGCACAGGGCGCAGGACGGGAATCCTAGGAGGGAGAGGACAGGCTCCATGGACTGGGCCCAGGCCACAGTCTGGGATGCTGCAGTGGCTCTAACTCATGCCACTCTGCTGTCGGCCGCCCAGAGGAATCTGCTTTGCCATGGCTTTCAGGGTAGATGTTGTCTTTTTCCACAAACCATATTACAGGGTAATTGATAAGTACTTTTCGGTGTTTTCCTAGAAACAGGAGTCCATATTTGTCTTGGAAAGGCTGTGCATATTTCAGATGACTGATAAGAGTGTGCCGGGTCTGTCCTCGGCCTTGTACTCGCTGTACTTTTCATTATTTGTTCCTGGATTCCACTGAAGCAAAACATCCTTCTCTAGACACAGCTAACAGAGAGGAGTAAGATTGAATCAGCACTGAATCAGCACTTGAGAACCACGTACTAACACTAGTGTGCAGACTTACTTGCAAAGGCACCGAGGTGCCCTGGTCGGGGGCAAACAGGGCTAGTGACAGACAGAAAGTCAGAAGCTCGCCACAGGCCACGCAACGGGGTGGCAGCGAAACTGGGACATGGCCAAGCGCTCCTGGACCCAGGTCAATGCTCTGCCCATTGGGCCGTGATGCGCGAAGCCCCATATCTGGTTAATGTTTGACAGGTGCCAGAAAGCCAGCAACACATTTTTAAAAATTCAGGCGAAGGATGCCCTAGATACCACTAGTTGAGCTCTTCAAGGTTGATGTAAGGAGAATGTCAAGAAGTTTCAACGATCTGTACTAAGGAAGTGGGTAAAAAAAATTTTTACTTGGGCAGCCCGGGTGGCTCAGCGGTTTAGCGCCGCCTTCAGTCAAGGGCCTGATCCTGGAGACCCGGGATACAGTCCCACGTCGGGCTCCCTGCAGGGAGCCTGCTTCTCCCTCTGCCTGTGTCTCTGCCTCTCTCTCTCTCTCTGTCTCTCAAGAATAAATAAATAAAATCTTAAATTTTTTTTTTTTAACTTATATCCTGTAAGCAAAGTGTGGTACCCTTTTCTAGGCAGCAAAGCCCTGCTCTGGCCGCCCTGACCTTGAGACAACTACTGTCATTCCCAGCCCTGCCAATGGCAGGCTAATGAAGGGTCCTTTCCCTCAAGGTATCCTTTTCCTACTATTCTGTCTCCAATGAAGTTCCTGGAAGACGTTTGGGCCATTTTGGCAGAAGTCCAAAGGCCCCTCTAAGAGGAATGCGACGGGGCCCATTCCCTATAGCTTGTCAATGTAAAGTTTCATCCTGACGCCTCACACCACATCTTCCCAATCCACTGGGAGGTCTGCGGGCTCAACATCCCCCATCCCAACTACTTCTCCATCTCTATCATAACTAACCAACTATTACAATAGTCTTGTAATTTACTCTATTTCTGCCCTTGCCTGTCCTCCTCACAGCAATGAGAATGATGCTTTTAAAATACAAGTTAGAGACGCCTGTGGCTCAGTGGTTGAGCATCTGCCTTCAGCTCAGGTTGTGATCCTGGGGTCCTGGGATCAAGTCTCACATCAGGCTCCCTGTGGGGATCCTGCTTCTCCCTCTGCCTGTGTCTCTGCCTCTCTTTCTCTGTGTCTCTCATGAATAAATAGATAAATCTTTAAAAAAATAAAAGTTTTTTAAAATAATAAAATAAAATACAAGTTAGATCAGGTTAGCCATGTGTCCAAAACATATTTGCTTTACATCCCATTTATTTATTTATTTGTTTATTTTTTAATTTTTATTTATTTATGATAGTCACACAGAGAGAGAGGGGCAGAGACACAGGCAGAGGGAGAAGCAGGCTCCATGCACCGGGAGCCCGACGTGGGATTCGATCCCGGGTCTCCAGGATCGCGCCCTGGGCCAAAGGCAGGCGCCAAACCACTGCGCCACCCAGGGATCCCCTTTACATCCCATTTAGATAAAACATTTGCTTATTGTTTGGCACCCCATCTGGAACATAAGCTCCTTTATAAAAAGGATTTTGTTTCATTCACTGCTATCCTGAGATCTAGAACAGTACCCAGCTCATACTTGAAAAACAACAAACATTAGTTGAGTAAATCAATGAATGCATTTGTGGGTGGGTGGGGGAGAGGCGTAAGGGCCACTTCAACCATGGAACTCAATAGTAAAGGTGGTATGCAAACTTTGGAGGAGTTTGAAGACCAGAGATTCTGAGCCTTGAAGGTCAACAAAGTTAAGGCAAAATATGAACCAGCTAGAGTCATATCTTCTTGGTAGAAAGGTCAAGGGTATGTTTATATAGTCCACTGATCAAAACCAAGGAAGGGGCAGGAGGGCACGGTCACAAAATCAATCTCATTGCTAACACATGTATTTTCTTTAAAGGAAGCAATCTTTTCATTACTATGCAAAGTGGGAACAGCATGCTACCAATGACAAGAAGACTTACTAAGAGTCCTAAATTCCTCTGGTGGAATCCAAAGAAGCCAGAGAAGTCAAGGAAAGGCAGCTTGTTTCTGGACCTGAGCTCCTAGAAATCACATCTTGTAACAACTATGAAATAGCTGAGAGTGTAAGTAAGTGTGCCCCATGTCATCACATTATCAAATAGCTGCCTGGTGTATACAGTTACTTCTTTACTGCATGGCATCCCTCAGGATCCTCCCCAAATTTCATGAACGCAACCTCACCTCCACTCACCCCCAGCACAACTCTGAAGTAAACTATAAGCCCACCCAAACACCAGAGAACAGGAAAGTCGAGTAGCTCCCTTGTGGGTACATACTACCTATCTGTTAAGATTCTTTCTTTTTTCTTTTCTTTTTCTTCTTTCTTTCTTTTCTTTTTCCTTTCTTTCTTTTTCCTTCCTTCCTTCCTTCCTTCCTTCCTTCCTTCCTTCCTTCATCTATCTATCTATCTATCTATCTATCTATCTATCTATCTAGTTTCTTATCTGTCTTCCCAACAAGTCCCAACAAGTTTCACTTCCCTGGTCTTCATTCTGTGACCAACCAACCACACCAAGGGAAGGCCAGGTGTAGAGTTCAGGCACTGCTGACTGGAGGAGCTTACTATGGCATTCAAGGCTCACTTTTCATGTGGACATAGAAGAAAAGAGTTCAGCTTTGCCCTGGAAGGAAAAGGTCTTCCCTTAGAGTCTTGTAACTCTAGGGGCTGCCAGATGGGGTAGTTTAGAGATACTCTTAATAGGAGCACAAAGGGGTTAAAGGAATTCTTCCCAGAATCCCCTATTGCTTCATTGCTCTTGGTACCTGAAAAACTATTCTTTCTTCTCCAAAAGTCACCTAAAATTTTAACTTCTAAGGTCCAAGTTGGAGGCTGCAGGGTGGGGTGTGTATGCACACTTAAAGTCACTGTGCGTGAACACATTTGGCACCAAACTTAATCAAATAGTTGTAAACAAAAAACCATAAGCTAGTGTTTTCAAAACTCGTAAGCCAGCAAAAAACTTCAAAGTGCTTTTCTCCAGTGCAGGGCCCTGTGTGATGGGACTGTTTTTCCCGATGACGATGGCACTCTGAATTCAAGTAACTCTCTGAAACCAGTGTGGCTGTTGGTAATAGCAGTCCTACCTATTTCTCTTGTGACTCAGGGACATGGAGTATCTATCTCTGAGTGACAGGTCTGAAGTCACTTTCCTGTATTCATGTTCCCTGGGAGCCTATGAGCACCTGGAAGGAATGGACTCTACTCCCTTTTTCTTTTAAGCTGGGCTTTACTTGTCACTAGGCTCATCGTTACCCTCGGTTCAGGGCCCACTGTCATCATTGGCTTTTTCTTTATCTTAAATGGTACAATAAACATCTGTGAAACCACGCTTCCCAACACAAAAACGCCATCATTGGCCATAACCTGAATCTCCTTGTGTGGTCTTCTGTTGTTCCCTCTCCGTCTCCCTCCGTTCCTCCTCCACCTAAGACAGCCCCTATTCTAAATCTTGTACTTATCGTTCCTTTGCTTTTCTTCTTCATTTAGCCTTTTTTTTTTTTTTAAAGATTATTTATTTGAGAGAGAGAGAGAGAGAGAGCACGATCAGGGGCGAGGAGCAGAGGGAGAGGGAGAAGCAGGCTCCCCTCTAAGCAGGGAGCCTGACATGGGGATCGATCCAAGGACCCTAGGATCATAACCTGAGCCCAAGGCAGATGCTTAACTGACTGAGCCACCCAGGCACCTCTTCATGTAGTCTTATTATATTTCAACATATTTCTTATTATATTTCAACATATGCTCTGGTATAGTCTTGTTATATTCTTTGGTTTTAGTTGTTTTAGGCTTTTGAAAAAGGATGTCACTACCTTCTTATGTTTGGGGACTTACTACTTCTTTTTAAGTCATCCAGCTAAGATTCAGCCATTCTTTTGTGTGCATATATAATCCATCTATTGTATCTACTTTTTATTATCATCCCATTGTATGGATACACTACCATTCATCTGTTTTCCTATTGATGGTACACAAGTTATTTCCAGGTTTTGCTATTATAAACAAGGCTGCTATGAACATTCCTGTACATGTTTCCTGGTGAACATAGGCAGGCAATAGTTGCTTTGTATATATATATATATATATATATATATATATATATATATATATATACACAAACATATATATATATGTTTTGGAGGCATTTGCTAGATCACCAGGCATGAATGTTACCTAACAAGACAATTTAAGTTGTTTTCAAACTGGCTGAATCAATTTACACTCCTCCAGCAATGCACGTAAGAGAGCCTCGTGATTTCTTTCTTTTCCAAGCTTGTATCATCTAGGACAGCATTGTCCAATAACACACAGCCACCGGTCACGTATGGCTACAAGCAACTGGAATGTTGCTAGTGTGACCACGGAACTAAATTTTTACTTATTTATTTATTTGGAACTGAACTTTAAAAAATTAATTTAAATTAAATTTAAACTGCATGTTCAAAAATACTGATCTCAATTTTCAAATTTTTGCTGCTTGAGTGGGTATAAAATGGCATCCTGGTTTTTTGTTTGTTTGTTTGTTTTTGCTTTTAAAGATTTTATTTATTTGAGAGAGAGAGAGAGAGAGAGAGAGAGAGGCAGCATGAGTGGGGTTGGGCAGAGGGAGAGGCAGATGCTCTGCTCAGCAGGGAGTTCGATGCTAACTGACTGAGCCACCCAGGTGCCCCTCCTGTTTCTTCTTCTCATCCCCACCTTTCATTTTCAATCTAGAGGATGATGGTGTCCAATACAAGAAATGGAGTAGCTGTGGCGCCTTGTGTGCGGATGCTAGAGTCGAAGGGTCAACTTCTAAGGTACGCTGGCCCAGTACTGTTGGACCATCCTCTGGCCTCCCCCGCTTGCCTTGCCCCGTCTCCTGATCACCTGTGCTGTCTGCATGTGCTGCTGCTTGGGTAGGGTCTTCGCACTCCAGCTCTGGGGATAAAGGATCCTCCATAACACAAGGGGTGGCAAAACCCTGCCCATTCCCCTCTCATTAGCTGACAGCGTCTCTGACACTTGGCATGAAAGATGGTTTAGAACAGGAGTCCGTTTAGTGCCTATGCAGCGACTCTGCCTCCACAAGCCTTTGTTTAGCCAAAGGTCTGTGGTGTATTTAATTGCTGCCAGCTGGGGGCTTGTCGGCCATCTTAAGCTCTCAGCTGCTGCGGTTTATAAATTTCACAGTGTATAGAAAGAAGCAGGCCTTCCAGTCAACCAGCTAATCCAAAATGTCAGCACCAAATGAACTTGAGCTTTGAACTCCATGAAAATGTCAGAGAGTCGGCTGCACAGCACGGACGACTCTTCCCCCAGGGAAGGGGCTGCTGATACAGTGGCTGATACACAGCAGATATCCCCCCAGCGAGCACGATCAATACACAATCTGGCCACTGCTATCTGACATACATACACTGGAGGCCCCAAAACCAAAGATGAGGATAATGCAAACAATCCATGTCATTTTCTTTAGGCAACAGTAAATCCAAAGAAGGTGACACAAGGAGATCTAACCAATTCCACTTGGGTTGATCTTGCCTTTCAGCCTGGGGGTCAACAGTTGGCCAGCCATTATTTGTTCTTCGCTTATATGATGAGTAACTATGTCATAGCTCTATTAGTTGAAGACAGATGCTGTACACACAGAGCCACACCCCTATACAGCGTAAGTTAAGCTATTAGTCGGTTGCAAAATTCATCATGGCCAATGTCTATCAACCAAGGAAGGTTCAAAAACAATCAGTAAATGAGGAGAAACTGTATGTGTCAAACACATGACTTCCTAGTACAATAGAATGTTTATTCGACTGATGACTGCCATCTTCCTCAGGGGCTGTGCGTACTGACCCCAACGGAGTGATGGATTGTGCCTGCATTTACTTTATGTGTGTGTCCAAGACTTTTGTTTTAATTAAATATCTCACAGATATATACTGTGCTCAACTGAGCACAAACAGTTAAGCTCAGAACAGAAGGTCAACCCAGACTATCTCCTCAAATATTGTTAATGGATGACATGCTCGACCGAATGGTTCAACCAAACATTTGTCAGTTCTCTAAAAGGTCTCAAAGGTCTGTCTAAACAATACTCTGCACTGGAGTGTACAAACTGGTTAAAAGTGCCTCCAATACCCAGTATGGCGTCTGGGGGTTGAAGAAGCCCGCCACGTCATCAGTTCCATCTCATCTCTAACCTCTAGCCTTCTTGTCCCTACTGTCCCCACATCCAAAAACTAAGTGGGAAAGGCTTTTTCCTCCACAGATTTTACTCCTTTCAGTGGACACTGTAATCAGAGGAGATTCCACGAGAGGATGACAGCCTCTAAAGTTTGGCTCAGTTTACAGGAGAAATTTCCAGCCCCCGTGTTCCATGACAAACAGAAATCCACTTTCTAGAACCCACTCAGAGACAGCATTTAATCCATTGGTTTAATAATAACTGCTGAGCTCTGGCTGCACTAAACCTTGAACCCAGAAAATTGCACCAAATATTTGCTACGACAATTTGGAATTTGAACACATGAAAAAATAGGTTGGGCAGAATGAAACTGAGGATCCAAACTAAGGCGGCCAGAAAAAACGAGCCTGCTCAGAGCCTTGCGAATGGCTTGTGTCTGCCTCTGCCCCCATCTACCCACCCCATGTAATGACTTTTCCTAAGCTATCACACGCATAGGCCAGCGCCAGGCCTTTTGGAAGACAGGGATGAATCAAGTTTCTAGGGACTTTGCTGGAGTCTAATGTAGAAGGTAAACATAAGCAGGTGATTCTCATGCGGCAGGCAGTGTGTGTGTGTGTGGGGGGGAGGGGGGGTGTGTAGGGCACCAGGAGAGAGCCCAGGCTCTGTGGCCAGGCTGCCTGGCTGGAACCCCAGTTCCACTACTTACAAACTGTGACCTATGGTGAGTTGTGTAACTTCTTGGGGCCTTGGCTTCCTCCTCTATAAAACGGGGATGATAATAATGAGGCTGTTGTGAGGAGTAAAGAGTGCATCTAAGTGCTCAAAAAAGTGCCTGGTATGTGACAATCAATGAAATGCTGCCTGTGATGATGGTGGCGGCGAGGATGGATATGTGGAGAGTGATGATGGTGTACAAGGTGGGCCTTTACCTAGCTTAGGTTGCCGAAGATGGGCTAGGAACAGGCTAGGGTCCAACAGCCAATCTTTCTGATTAGGTTTTCTTCGTGGGGAAACTGCTTCAGACAGAAATAGTTCCCTTTCCTTTTGCTTTTTTGTTAACATTCTACTTCCTTCTCTCTAGAGTTCGGAAGTCGTATGTGGAACAACACACAAAATCTGTATTGTATTGTCGCAATGGAAAAATGTGGGTAAGATGCTGATTCATGAAATCGTTAGAAATTATATTACTATCGCCGTGAAGTTTTTAGTAATTTGACGTCCTGCCGTGGGGACAACGTTTCCTGGGCTGGGCTTTCTCTCATCAGTGGGATTCACACCTGACTTGTTTATAGGGGTCAAGGCTTCCTATAACCTAACACATGTTTTGGGGACCCCATGACATTGCAACTGTGACAGCTGGTAGGACTCATGCCAACAGATACGCCTACTGGGATTTAACCTCTAAGAACAACATTGCTCAAAGGTTCTTTTCCTAGGCAACTAACTGCCTCGGGTAAGCCTACCTGTTCAAGAGGGCGGGGAGTGCGGGGAGGTGGGGGGCCGGGGGGTGGAGGGGGGGCAAAGCCAGCTGGCTTCATTAAGAATTCCAATCAAGTGGATAATGTTATAGTGAGATAGATGACAGCCCAACAGCCTCAGATTTCCTAAGATGCCTTTTTTGCATCCATTCAAAAAAAAAAAAAAAAAAAAAAAAGCTTATAAAGTGGTTTTTGCAACTTTCAACATCATCACAAAAACATGACCAACACCAGCTTCATTTGTGTTCTAAGCACAGCATTCTGAACCAGAGTGTAGTGCTTACAAGAATCCCTCAAACCATGGACAAATTCCTTACTAACTTGTCACCTCAAATGTCAATCCCAAGATATTTTACCTGGGACAAAACACACAATTCCTGATAAACTTGATTTTATGGCTATTAAGTGCAAATGTTAATGATCACAAACTGATTAAGCCAAATACACCAGATCTTTTCTGATGGATTTCTGGCAATTGATTACTAATTTCTTTATTTAAATCTTTATATTATCTACTTTCTCCCAAAAGTTGATCTCTTTTAAGAGAGAGATGAAATTTAGGAGACTGGTCATCTGAGAAGAACATGAGGCTTTGGAAAAAGACAAACACAGTCTAAAGATGGACTAGAATCCAAGTCCTTTCACTTATTAGCTGAGTGATCTTGAAGAAGTTATTAGATTGCTGGCAGCTTCAGTTTATCAATAAATGGGAATACTTACTTGGTTGATAATGTTGAGATATTTAATATGTGAATAGTACACAGCACAGTGCCTGGCACACAGTAAGTACTTATAAAAGTTGTCTCTCCCTTACCCTTATTCAGAACCCTCAGGTGTTCAGTCAATGGAAAATACCAAAATGCACAACTTTCAAAGTTCAGATTTAAATTTTAAGCCTGAAAAACACTACGGACACATGATTTACTGAATAGGTACAAAGGGCTCACAAGGAATACATCAAATGTTTGGATGCACGGGTGTGCGCTGAAGGAACAGGGCCTGAGCGTTCACTCACCCATCCACCCCATGTGCTTAAAGAACCGACCTTCAAGAGCTAGAGCTAATCCACCTCACAGCTTGCTGAATCACACCCAGTGGCAAATTCTTACCATTGGAATGGATAGTCTTAGAACATTGCCATTAATAAAATTCATCATAGCAGAGGTTTTTAAAGAATAGTTTTAGCAGCAAAACGCTTTCTCTAAAGACGTCTGCAAGATACCCTGAATACACCCAATCCCTAAAACGGGCCTGTTTGTGATTTGTTTGGTTTTCTCAAGGCCACCTGTTCACCTGGGCTGGGAGTTCCATAGGTCCTTCCCTTCAACTATCAGACTATGGCTGCGAGGGGCGGGGCGGGGGGGTGGGGGGTTGAAAAAGGAGAACGAGGGAATGGGAGAAGATGCCTCAAGATGAACTAACACTGGTCATGAGAATCAAAGTTTCCGCACAGCTTCCACACTCTCCCCGGGACAAAGAGGCTCTGCTTCAGGCCCTGCGCTCGGCCTGGCCTGGTGAAGGGTCACTCTGAGGCCCTGGGAGGACAACACACCCCCCTGCCAGCCACCAACCTCTTCCAGGGAGGGGGGCTCTCGTGCCGAAGCCGGCCGCGGCCTGGAGAGTGAGCTACGTGTCGAGCAGAAGCTATGTGGAGCCAGAGGTTTTGGTCGCTTCCAACGCCGTTGCGGCCCAGCCCCTAGTACAGTTCCTGGCACAGGCGTACACGTTAAATGGACAGAGCCACGGCCACAGGCTGGGTCAGCCCTGGAGGCAGGAGAGCTGGAGCTGCTGTTGCTGGAGCCCAGGGAGCGGAGGGGCAGTCCAAGGCCAGGAAAGTCAGGGGCTTGGGGACGACCCAGGAAGCCCTGGGGCACAGGCACGCTGGAGAGTGAGGGCCTAGAGAGTTAGGGCCACGGTGGTGCTCTCCCAGGGAGCAACTGGCTAGCTGCCTGGGGGCCCTGGGAGACCGCGCCCTGTGCACTTCTCCAGCAGTGGGGCCTGGTATTCTGGAAACTGCTCGGAGGCCCAGTCTCATCTGGTCTCGACACGCCGCGGTGCTTCCGCAGCTCAGAACCTTCTGACCAAGATGACCGGTTCTCTGCACCAGCTCAAATTCCAAGGAGAACTCTCTTCAAAGGATTTTAATGCATGGCTTTCATGAGCTCAGTCACCTACTTCTCCTCATCTTCCTGCTGACCAGCTGGTGCTTTTTTATTGTTTGTCATCAAGTTTAACGTAACCTATGGCTGAGCTGTCTCAGAAGCCAAGGTCACCCTTAGTCAAATCTGCCCCTCCACAAACAGGAGAGGGCACCTTCTCTTTGAATGTGTGTCAAACTGGCTCTGGCCATCATTCCGATGTCCTCAAGAATATCTTGGATTTTTCAGGCAAAAGAAGAGATTTTTCTTTGTTCTGCCACAGTGGCTGGGTATAAAGCCAGAGCAGGAATAAGGCAAGGAGAACATCCACGTGTCTGAGTGGGGAGTGGGTACAATGGTGTCCTTTCTCTTCGGACAGGAAGGAAGCAGAACACAAGCTGGCAGCTCGGCGATACCTGCCGGTGCCTCTACTAAAGGTACACGTCTGCCTGGTGCCATGACATTCAACCTGGTGACAAAAGACTGTTCTTTATTTGGCGATAAGAAGGTCACGCTGCCTTATAATTAAGTGCTGCCAGTGTGAACATGAATGGGACTGCTTGCCATAGTCCATCAACCCTTGGCAAACTGGTTTGTTTGGTCTGGACAGCAAACAACATTCCACACTACTGGATTTTTTTCTCCCAGATCCCCTGCGGCCCCATCACCCCCCAAACCTTTTTTAAAAATTACAATCTGTTCTGCTGTCTCAAGTTACATTCTGTAAATAATAAGCAACACTGATGAAATGCAAAAAGCTGAAAATTTGTAAAGCAGAAAGATCTGCAGTGTGTCCCACATCTGTGTCACATTAAACATTGCACTCAACAGATTTGTGGATTCCTGTCTAATCAGCACACAAGGGTGACGTGGGCCAGAAGGCTCTTATGCCACATGCCACAGCAGGGCTGAGGGCCACCAGAGGTAGGCAAGGAGGGGCAGGAGCTGGCACCAGGAGGTGGATGTGCCAAGCTCACAATGCAGATGACACATGGCTGCCGGCGGCCTTGGTTTTGGCACATGTGGGTTAGAGCCTGCTGCGGTTAGGTCATGGGAGAACAAGCACCCGGACCCTCCTCCACAGTCCTCAATGCTGCTGAAGCTGGGCCCAGGGCGGTTAAACTAAATAACATGTTTTAATGACAAAATGTCTCATTTGAAGGAGTTGGCTCCATATACATTAAAATGACTATAATATAAAAATAGAACAGAAGGAAACCAATTAATGTCCATTTGGTAAAATGCTTAAAGGCTACCGGAGATGATAGCTGTCATGCTCGGCAAAACCCAACCCCATCTTTATTTCTTCCAAGCACCTCTCTCCCTCTCCTCCCCCGCCCCCGCCCCACGCGTGCACGTGCACACAGAAGCACAGGCGCTCACACTAACATTTAAGAAAAACTGGCACAGCATGAGAGAGAAACTACATGTTTTAAACTTGTGGCATCGTGTTGAGTCCCTGAATGATTATAAGGCTCCGTGTTGGAAAAAGCCAGATTCAACAGCCAGTCTTTTACAGAGAGGAGCACAAAGAGCCTCTAAGGGTACTCCATGGAGGAACTTCCACTGCCACCTTGACCACAATCTTCCCATCAGCCTTTGGTGACAGACACCAGAACAAAGACGGCTGGGCCACCACGGTCCACACCGTGTCCCCACAGCTGCGTTTACGGTGCTGACGATACATGGGACAGGCTGATTTCACAACATTCTGATAGGAATTTTTTAAATTAGTGTTCCATTTCATGGAGGAGGAAATCGGGAGATTATCAAGATTGCTCAAGGCCATTCAGTTGGTAAGTGGCAAAGCCAAACCTGATCTTGGGTCTTTCTGATGCTCTTGGACTCAGTAAACTTATTACCAGCCTGAGTGCTGATGTAAATCTCTTTAGTAAATACTCTGACCCATCACTGTACTGAGCATTCTGGACATCCCAGAGGGATGCCAAAGAAGGCAGAGCGTGGCCGCAGGAAGCTTATAGTCCAGTGGGGAAGGCAAGGCTGACGTCTTTGACATGGGTGGAGGAGAAACCTAGAAAATGCCTCACTGATGAGACTGCTAAGAAGTCTGGCCCCACAGACAGAGGGCATTAGGGGCTTCCTGGGAAGGCCTGGCGTCCAGCTGGGTCCTGCCTACAGGCGGAGCAAGATTTGTAAGAAGACAAGATGCAGCATCAGTGCTAATCTGCCAGGTTTTACAAACAGGAACGAGTGGCCACCGAATACTGAGGAATCGGAGGAAACGAACAAGGTAAGAGCTGGCCAGCAGACCACTCCACGTACGATCCTAAGATGTTTGATTGAAGCCTCATTCTCAACGCTGAAGCACCTGCCTGGAGAACTGTGGGCGGTGACAGCTCTCCTCCCCTACAGTGGAGGTACAGGCGTTAACTCACAGGGATTCACACAATGACTAACCCAAATGTCATTAATACTCGGGAGAAAGATACGTACTAATATGGAGGAGAAACGAGTTAAATGACAACTACTGGAAGGGTCGGTCCAAGAGAGGAGGAGAGGGGACAAACTCTGATCTTGAGGGCTGGGGACAGGGTTGGGGAGACGAATGTGCAAAAGGGATTCACCAAGCAGGAAATCCAAATGGCCAGCGGAAGTAGGAAAAGATGCGTCCACACCCGTCATTATCAAAGAAACGTGTGCAGTAACATGGAAGCACTCGTTCTCTCAGATCAGGTCAGCGGGGACCTGTAAGAGTCACAGTGCCTTGCTCTTTAGTAGAGGATTCACTTCATAAAACTCTTGGCTGGAGCTCGAATGAGTGAACAGCCGGGGCTGGCAGAGGGTCAGAGAAACGGGTCCCCTCAAGCACTGTGAGTGGGAGCACAGAGCATTTCAACTTCCTAGAAGGCAACGTGTCATGTGTTTCAAAACAGGTAAGTGTATTATTGTATATATGCAATCTAATATACTTTTTAAAAGATTTTAAGAGACACAGAGAGAGAGGCAGAGACACAGGCAGAGGGAGAAGCAGGCTCCCTGTGGGGAGCCCGACGTGGGACTCGATCCCAGGACCCGGGGTCACGCCCTGAGCCCAAGGCAGGCGCCAAACTGCTTGGCCACCAGGGATCCCCTATGCAATCTAATATTATATAAATGTTAGAAATCATGACTTACTTCTGGAATGGAAAGACGTCCCAGCGTCACTGTGAACAAGGTATGTGCTCCTGTTCATGTAAAATCATATACGTGTGCGCACACATACACACACACATATCTATGTACACACAGAGATACCTGCCCAAGGTGCAACTGTTAGCCTTTTGGTGATTATCAATGGCCAGTGCGACTGAGTTTTTTTTCTTTTCTTCTTTAAAATGGGAATAACAGTATCTATTTCAATGGTTTGCTACGACGAGGTACCTTGCAGGTTTTGGGAACAGTGTCCACACACTGTAAGGGCTCATATAACGTTTGAATTTCCGCAACAGCTCACATTTGTACATATTTTCAAACTCAAACGACAGGACTATTCTTTAGAAGATGATTCAGGGCGCAGAGTCTCAAACACCAAAACGTCTAAAGCACAAATGAGTACAAATTTCCATCACATACTGTCCACAAGCATGGGCTGGATACAGACTAGAAAGAGTCAGAATGGCCAGGCTTCATCCAGAATCGGTTTCTTCTGGAATAAGGAGCAGTCCGAGTGGAGATTTCTCAAGAGGAAAGGGGCAATGAATTGACCACTACTATCCTCCGCCACTGCATCCTCCAAGGCCGGGAGGCACAGCCCACCCTGTACTGATGGTGGTGAGGGCCACTGGGGTTGTTTTGGGAACCTGAGGGTCCTCTGCAGGAGGCTACCTTCCCAGCCCATCTGACTTCCTTTTCCAGCCCTATCTTGCTTTCTGACCTTGAACAGCAGAGCCAGGGCTTCTCTCGCTTGCAGCAGGCGGCCAGCTCAGAGCAACGTGCCCTGACGGATGAGTGGGAGGTGGCGGACCTGGCTGAAGCCCAGGTGCTCACAGCATTCTCCCTACACAAGTCCTGTGAGGCAAGTCAGGGGCTGCAAAAGGAACACTCTCAGAATGGGCAGAAGCAAGAGCAGTCTGCCTCCCAGCTTGCCCGAAATTTCCTTCCTGCGAACACGGGGAGAGAGAACATCTGGAACTGGTTTTGAGGCTCTCCAGCTGCAGAGCCACTAGAGTGAAGTTCGGGTTTCACTGGAAATTGCATTTCAGGGGCTTATAGACTGTCCTTTCTGATTCTCATCAGGGTGAAGTACAACCTAGAAGACAAGCCAGTTCACAGACCAAATCAGTTTTGCTTTGAAATGTTCTCCTTTCCCCATCCCCCTTTGAAAGCAGAATTAATGGTCCAGGTGGTGAGAATTCAAAAAATGAAAGAAAAGGGCACGGGGTCATCTCAGGTGCATTTCTATGCCTTCGCAAAAAGCAGACGCACCCCCTGGGTCAGAGTCGACGCCAAACCTTCAGAGCACCTTGTCCTCCTGGGAAACAAGAACCAACAAGACTGAGCCCATTTGAATTGTCGGACTGGGGCTTGCCTGTACAGGACTAGAAAAAAATGTGGATTCAGCATGTGTTAGAGCTTGTTGGGAGCCCAGGAGGCAGCAGGGAAAGATGCTAGATCCTTTCAGACAGAGGGGACAGTGGAATGAAGTCCTCTCGGATCTCGGCCAGCCCCCTCCACCATGTGCTTTCTGCAAGTGGCCTCCCCAGGCACTGGGACACAGGCTTGCAAGAAGCACAGGCCCATCAGCACTCGGCACCAGCCTCTCTGCCTGAGTCTCACTGCACCTCTGGGAAAAGCAGGTGCGTCTGGTTGTCTCCCCAGAGCAGAAGTGACAGCATGTCTCCCTACTCTGCCAACGGCGAATACACAACCTCTATTCTAGCCTCTCCTGCCAGCTGATGGTTGGTTTCTCCCTCGGGACCTCGAGGTAGAGGCAGGTAGGGGGAGCAGGCATGTGGCTTTCCAAAGACCAAGCTCCTCGGGGTGGAGAGAAGCAGGCAGGCCTGGGACAACCCTGATGCAGACAAAGAAGGGTGAGTCACACATAAGACAAGAGGCGACTCTTCAGCTGCTTTTCATCGTTCCCCTTCCAGAGGGTCACTCAGAGTCAAAGGCTCACATTGGACTTCCTTCTGCAATGGTACATGAAGCACTGAAACTTCCTAAAACGTTGTATTAAAATCTTTGCAAATAAAAATTTCTATAAATCCTAGTTAGTGGATCATCTGGCTACCTCATGGCATCTCCAATCATTGTTAAACTGAACAAAAACAATTTGAAAAAGCAGAATTTCCTCCTACAATTTAACTGCTTGCTACTCTCTCAGCATACTTCAAAAGGCCAGGTACAGCACAGCGCCTTGATGTCAAATGCATTCAAATAGGTGACAAAGAGAACCTCCAAACAGGTGCCCTTAAGAGATATTTAGTACCAAGGTCTGCTAAACTTTGGATTTAGCAATTGTTCTGTGGAGTCTACACCATAAGTTCCACCCAGGATTCTGAGGCACCTTGACCATAGGAAGCATAACTGAAGGGAATCCAATGACCTCTGTGCAGGCCAGCCGTTCAGGCGCTCCTACCCCTAAAAGCATTTTTTTCAGGCCCCATAGCACCAAAGTAAGCAGAAGCTAGCCTTGGCCATGAAAAGGAAGTTACAGCACATACTACTTGGACGGTCTCCTTCCAAGGCTTCCTGTACCGTGTAGCAGCTGCAGTTCCCGGGTGACCAGCTGGTGAGGACGGCTTCTGCTGGATGGCAGAGCAAAGGCGGGGTGGAACCAGGATGTATCACTGCTGGTTTGTGAAACGGACAAATTCTGCATTGGAAGGCTGCAGGCTTATCACTGGTGGGGGTGGGGGGTACGGGAGGGAGGAGCTGGGACACTCCTAGGCACAAAGGTCAGTGAGGAGGTTCTCCAAGCATGGATGCCAGCAGACAAGGGTCTCTCCTGGTCCTCTTGCACTGTCTCTAGGTTAAGTTGGTAGGGGGGAGTGAATGTGATAAGCATCCTTCACGTGATGAGATCCAAAGTTTACAGAAACTACCTCTGCGGCCCCCAAAACACACACATATCCCATTCCCCCAACAACCGCACTGGCATCCTTTCCCATATCTTCTGGGTCAGAGGCCTGTTCCCACACTCCATAGCCATATCCAAGAGTTGAAAGGAAGTGGGTCATGAGACCTGGTAAGAAGCCTCACATTCATTCATTCATTTATTCATTTATTCATTTTAAAAGATTTTATTTATTTATTGGGAGGGAGGGAGAAGCAGGCAGGGAGCCCGACGTGGGGCTCGATCCCAGGCCCCCAGGATCATGACCTGAGCTTAAGGCAGATGCCTAACCCACTGAGCCACCCCGGCGCCCCAAGAAGCCTCAGCTTTAAGTCAGGAAGTCTTTTGATGGGGAAGACCAAGAGATGATCCCGAAGCAGCACAGAAGTTAGGAATGTGTGCTCTGCACTCACACTGCCAGGCTTCAAAATCTGGTTCCCTCTCCCTATCTTTAGGATCTTAAACCAGTCACATAACCTTTCTGTGCTTCGTGTTTCTCACCTGTCAATAGGGCATATAAAGTGCCCATGTCACTGGGCTGCTGTGAAAATGAAACTGTACTGACAGGGATCCCTGGGTGGCGCAGCGGTTTAGCGCCTGCCTTTGGCCCAGGGCGCGATCCTGGAGACCCGGGATCGAGTCCCACGTCGGGCTCCCGGTGCATGGAGCCTGCTTCTCCCTCTGCCTGTGTCTCTGCCCCTCTCTCTCTCTCTCTGTGTGACTATCATAAATAAATGAAAAAAAAAAAAAAAAAAAAAAGAAACTGTACTGACAGTAACATATAAAAATAAAATGCAGGCAACCCGGGTGGCTCAGCAGTTTAGCGCCGCCTACTCTGCCATGCCTCTCAGGGCATGAGCCTGGAGACCCGGGATCGAGTCCCGCGTCGGGCTCCCTGCATGGAGCCTGCGTCTCCCTCTGCCTGTGTCTCTGCCTCTCTCTCTCTCTCTCTGTGTCTCTCATAAATAAATAAGTCTTTAAAAAAATAAATAAATAACACAGATACAAATAAAATGCTTAGAATAGTGTGTGCAGGCCTAAGCGTTGGGCACCCGGAGCTCCATCGCCGGGACACAGGTCTGCACCTGACGCCTGGCCCCTCGCACACCAGCTCTCTGGAAAGGGCAGAAACGTAGGTCTTGCTGGACGGTGCGGACAGAAGACACGTCGGCCCCCAGTGTGGCCGAGGGATGGAGGGCACCAGGCACCCCTCGGCCCGCTGCTTTCCTCGGTCTCTGAGCACAGGCGGGGCTTCCGGCCTCGCTGCGCACAGCCCAGGCCGCGGTGTCCCCACCCGCTCCCTCCGTGGCGCCCGCGGCCGGGGCCCTCGGGCTCGGCCCTGGCGGTGTCACTGCGGGGCGGGAAGGCAGAGCGGCCCGAGCGCGCCCGCCCCGCGGAGGGGACACGGCTGGCTTTCCTGCGCTGTCAGCCCCGCTTCCCTCGGCAACATTATACCGCAAACACGGGGCTCCGCTGAATCAAGCGCCGCGGTGTCCCGTTTCGGGGGGGGGGGGCTGCTCCCGAGGGAAGCGCTCTCCACAGCGCCTCTGGCCCGCCTCGTCCCCAGGCGCCGTGTGCACGGAGGACACACGCGGCTCCGCCGTGGCCCGGGCCGGACGAGTGCCGAAGGGCGGGCGGGCGGCCCCTCGCGCGGCGTGAGAGGGTTAACCGGGACGGCCGGCCCAGCTCCTTATAAACGTTTGCCCTGTGGACATGTACTCGTTGGCGGCCGTACAAGACTCGAGCTGTGTTACACGCCTTAACGATATGGTTCAACTGTCGGTCAGGCCTGGGCCTGGCGCTGGGCCAGACCGCAATCAATGGGACACAGAACCTCCCCCTTTCAGATCATCACGAAGGCTCATATTATCTCCTTTTCGTCGTGCTGGTTAAATTTATGGAGCAGAACCCTGAAGCCGCATTCCTTGGCCTGGGCCGGCCCACGCGGCCCTCCTTCCCTTTGTTCGGTACTGTAAGCGAGCCGTGCTCTGGAGGACTGCAGGGTTGTTAGTTCAGGCGCTGACTGTTTGCTCATGACTGAAATGAAAGAGTTCAGTGGAAGGGCAAAAGGACAGCCCAAGTGTAAAACCCCATCCCAGCAGGCCCTGGGCCCTACATATAGGCCCGGAGCTGTTCCTGAACGTATGACTGCACTTGGTTCTCACGAAAGCAAAATCTCCGGTCTGATCTCTGCTAAACCATCTCTGAGACGGCAACCGGGTCTTCCTGGGGCGCACCTCCAGGTGAACGTGTGAATTCGGGGGTACCGTCAGGGCAAGCCTACCCTCAGAGCATGAAAAGGAGCCACGGCCCACCGCCATACGCTCCAGTCTTCCCAGGCCCGCAGGGGACGAGAACGCAAACACTGACTGGTAGCTGGTCTGAGCTTTAATACTGATCCAGGAAAAAGTACTCATTTTCCAGCCCTTGGCTACAAGGCTGGGACGCTCCGAAGGGAGGCAGCAGGGGATCCGGTGTCCTGTCCTCAAACCGGAGAAGGTCCTGGGTCTGCCCACGAGCTCTCTCCTGGATCTGGAGTATCTCCGATTAGTACACAAAGGGTGGAACAATCAGCCTGACGGGCAGGCCTTCGCTTCAGTTTTGGAGTTTAATCCCAGAGGACGCCATCTGAATGCAGGCTCTCCAAGGGGTGAGCTGCCAACCCACGGTCCATCATGTGAACCAGCATGGTGTGAGGGTCCACCTCTAAATGAGGCTACTGGGAGTCTAGAGTGATTGCCAGAACCCTTCCAACCAAAGTCTAAGCATTAAAGAGCAAGGAGTGAGAGGAGCAGAGGGGAAAAACAAAACCCTAAGCCAAAAGTAAACCAAAGACGTGCTGAGAGGACCAGGTAGGAGAGCCTCTGAGGGGGGTCACTACTGGCTTTAGAAGCACTTTCCTGCCAGTTTGGCCTTTTTGGGGGCCAGTGTTATGCCGTGCTAGCCTAGGCCCAAGCTTGTGACACGGTACTAGACTAGGACTAGCACACTAGCAACAACACGCGCATCTTGGATGGAGTCTGGCGAGGCCAGCGGTCTGCTCCAAATGTGGGCCGCGTTCAATCCGGAGGTGAAAGTCGTGCCTCCTGATGGGAACTAACCATGTGTTTATTTCTTTTTCTTTCTTTCTTTTTCTTTTTTTTTTTTACCATGTGTTTATTTCTGAATGAACTGTACACACATTTTTGTGTTTTCCTCAAAGATTTCCTTGTCCCCTGTGCTGATGAGATGAGCCAATGACTCTGTCACTTGAAAGCCCAAAGCACCTTTTTCTGGGTAGACAGGAGGTGCCATGGAATGAATGGATCACAGAAAACTGTCTCTAGCTACTGAGAATCCCTGTTTCTATGGCACTTCTTCCACTGTATACTATTTGTTCTGGGTTTATTAAAAAAAAAAAAAAGTTACAGAGAACTACTGAAGTCAGGAAAGAGAAAAGGGCAAGAAAAAGTTAGGTAGGCTAATTTAGGAAATTCTCAAAAGTATGTAATCTATTCAATCTGCCTCTAGTTACTCACATGTGCGTTCGGGGTTCAGTGAAGTCGTTAGTCATAAGAACGCCTCACCTCTCCCAGGGCAGTGTACAAAGCACCCGCGCACGCCCACATCATCGCACAGGTTACATCGTACTCAGAAACGAAGCCTGTCTCCGCTGGGTGTCCGGGGCCCACAGAAGGTCTTCTGAAGCCTCATGTGGCCCGTCAGGAGCCCCAATGCACCAAGATTCCCTGACATATTAACATGTGGAAAAGCTCACCACTGAGAATGAGACTCTCTTATGGGCCAAGATGGACTTTGAGAGCTTCTACACAGTGATCTGGATGCCCCCACTTCCTGGGGGACTTTATCTCGGGGTCACTTGGATGACTATATTTGGGGACATACAATCGTAAGTAGCCAATGAGGCCTGACTCCAAAAAAGGCAAGTTGCTCCCAAGAAGGGTGCAGCAGCAGCCGCCACCACCCAAGGCCAGAGACGTTGTCCGGAGTCTCGCTGCTGCACATACTTGTCTCCCGGGTTCTCCGGGTTACGTCCTCCACGCGCTCCGGGGCACTGCCACTTACTCCAGCATCGTGTGTAGGGCTGAGAAGGACTACTCTGATACCAGTTTGGGAACTGAAAGGGAGTATGTTTTGGAATTTGCTTTTTCATACCACGCACATCCATTCTTGATGTAAAATGCCCTCCATCGAGGTTTTGTTCTTTCTTTTAAAACACTGATTTCTTGGGTATCAGCTCACAGAAGGTGCATCACGGTCAAGTGAGCGCCACTGCGGTGACTGAGCACACGGGAAGCCGTGCGTGTGTGTGTGCTGGCCCGGACGTTACGCTGTACGGAGGCTGCCCTCACACGCTGCGCCCGTGTGATCTCGCTGCTGCGTCTGGGGCCACTTCAGTTTTCCCAGACGTGGAATCAGAGGGAGGGCGGAGGCAGTGACAGGGCAGGCATGGCCACAGATTCAACCCCTTGGGGGATTAGATGTAACGGACTTCGATGGTGCTAAGCCCAGCTGGGGTTCAGGCCAGGGCCAAGGGCTGCTCAGGAATATTTTAGGTACAACACTGCCTCAGATTAACCTGCTGCCTTTTTATTTTTAGAACATATGATCAAGCTTTCATACGTCCTGCCTGGGCTCCTTATTGGTCCCTGTGCCCAGCTTCCTCCGTGATGGCGAAGGAGCCCACCCAGTGCCGTTCCTCAGGGAGTTATTCACCTCAGCTAGGCAGACGTGACCCGGCCAGGATGCCGCTCACTCCTCGCTCCCTCAGAAGTGGGGAGACTCACCCAAGGAGGGGACAATAGGCTGCTGGCCCAAAACCACAAGGCAGAGGGACGTCAGGGCTGAAATCAGGGCTCTGGTCCCACGATTTATGACCGTGCCCTCTTGCCAAGAGGCCATGCTGCCTCCAACACCCAAAGGGAACATCCAGATAAGTTATTTTGATCGCAGAGACTCAAGTCAAGGAGGAACTGATCCTACGCTGACACACTGAAAGAATGTCAACTGCTGTCACTTTGGCACAATAAATCCAATGATGTTCCACGCCACTCTGTCAGCACCAGCGCTGCATTTTGGGAATAACAATAAAATCCTGAGAATCCTATCCCCAGATTTAACACAACCACCACAAAAAAGCCTGTGGTATATTAGGATTCAGTAGAAGGTTTTGAAAAAAAATTTGTTGCCGCACCACTTTGGACGTCTCACACGGTCCCGCGTGAATCGCCAAGCTGGAGCCACTCCCCTGCGAGCCACCTCCCTCGCCCCGCGACACCCCGAATCCCCCAGGAGCAGAAGGCAACAGGAGCTACATTTCCGGGAACAGGACAACTGGGAAGGTGCGCTCCGAAACGAATTCGGCGATGAGCACTTAGAACGAGCCCCTCGCCTCTTCCAGAGCCCAGAGAGCCCGTGGCATCTACAGAAACGAGAGCGAGTTCTTCCTTTTAAGCTCTAGCCCCGCCCCCGAGAGCACTTTGTCGCTTGTTTACCGACCCGGGGACCCAGGGACGGCCTGCACCAGGACCCGCGGGACTCAGGGACAGGCCCGAGGGCGCCGGCGGCCCCACCGGAGGGCCGGACGCTCCCCTCCACAGCCCTCCCTGCACTCGACAGCGGACTGTCGTCGTCTGGAAAACAGAACTGTTCCGGGGAGCGCTGTCCAAACCACGTAATGCTTTCAAAGCTGTTGACCACAGCGCTGGACGCGCCCGTCAGCTGTCCCAGGCCCCTCACTCCCGGCGGCGGCCCCGCAGGCAGCACAGGCCAACGACTGGAGACACTGGCTACGTAAGGCCCACCCGACAAACCTGGCCCCGGGACAGATTTCCATGTCACGGGGCTGCTGGCTGACCTCCGCTCGGCCCCACGGCCGGATCACTTACAGACGCTAACAATAGCGCGCGATCACCTGCTCTTCACACGCGGGTTCAGAGCGAGTTCGTGGCCTCGCACACCTTCGTCAAGGGCTGCTCGTGCCCAAGGCCGCAGGCCCGCGCGGGTTCGCGCCCCACCTGGCCGGGTGCTCGGGGACGGGCGGACGGGCCCATGCGCAGCGCTTGGCCCCAGTGGCGGGGCTGAGAAGACTCTCCCCTCAGGGCCCGCGCGGCCCACGGGGCCCCCAACCCGGCTTCGCGACGTGGGGACCAAGCCGTGTTGCGGGAACCCCTCCCGGCTGCCTGCCAACGCTTGGTTTCTTTTTACACCGGCTACCACAGTGCTACTTCCCATTTCTTCTCCAGAACTGGGGAAGATCTGTGATTTTATGTTCTTTCCACATCTCTTTCTGAAACGAGCGCTTCTCTTTGAAGAAAGACCTCTTGCCCTTGGAGTGTCAAGATAAGAAAACTTTCAGCAACTTCCCTTGGAAACTACAAAACCCCCATCAGCACCCAGGATCTAAGTACGCTCGCTCACCAGCTGCCGGCCCCTCTGAATAGCTTTTATGGTTCCAGGAGGGGTGGTGACAGGGCCTTGTCACTACCGTGGGGTGTGCTATTTCTTTCATGTTCCTGGGATCTGACAAGAGCCTTCTACAACCTGTTTCTTTACAACACACAGAATGAGAGATTAAAGGCCAAGACCAGACTGAAAGCTGGGGTTGGGAGTAGCCACGACTTCTCACCAGAGGCATTCTAAACCTTCCCGGGAAGGAAGGGCCGCTGGCCGCCCAAGCAGACGCTGCTCAGAAGCAGCCGTGCTGATTAAATGAGGTGATACATGTAAAGTCCCTACAGCAACGCCTAGATCACAGCACAGGTCAGAAAGTGGCAGCAAGAACGTTATTATTCAATTTCTCACTACCACCAAGCTTAAAGAATGCTCTAACAGAAATAATGGAGATGGATTTTGCTAAAACCACATTAATTCATAGCTACTGGTTGGATATGAAGGGGAAAGGACGTCAAGAAAGGATGAATGAATGAGTGAAAAGTCCAAGTTATAGGGCTCCTGATTAAATATGACAGATTTAGTCCAGAGACCTCTCTAACGCGAAAGCAAAGGGATACAGATGGCACAAATCCAAAAGGATAAAGAGAAGGTGTCAACAATATTCTAGAAGCTGAAAAGCAGATGGACACATGGTGCTGAAAAGTAAGCCTGGGAGTGGGAGCCACAGAGCAAAACCCACCAAATTTCAGAAACTCGGGCACCAGGCAGCTTGGGCGGCCTGGGCAGAAAGGAAGGAACAGGGAGGCGAGTGTGTCGGGTGGTGAAAACAGTAAGATGGGCTAAAAGCCTAAAGAGCAGCTAGACCTGCAGCCCGTTCCTCCTCAACACAGGACTGGAGGCCACAGGCCCCCTGTTCTCCCAGCCCGGGAGGGCCCCAGGCCCCGCATAGGGCTCCGGGCTGCCCACCAGCGCCTCTGCTTTAAAGAGGAGCAGAACGGTCAAGAAACACCCACCTGAGGACTGTCTCTGTTCATGAAAGAAAAAGGCCAAAACAAACCAATGGAAGAAAAAAACTCTAGAGAGCAGTCGGGTCAGTCCGGACAGGAGCAGGGGCACCCAGAGGGAGGAACGTGCAAGAAAAATCCGAACACCGATAAACTGCTTCATCATGCATTTTTAAGCACACAGAGAAGACTTTGTGGATAACTTAGTAATAGGCAGATAGAAAAAAAACATTTTCTTAAGGACTTACTACACTTGGAGCAAGAAAAGCTGAAAGTGAGTAAGAGTTTGAGGATGAAATGGGAATATGCATGTGGCAAACTAAGCAAACAACAATAATCAAAGCAGTTACTAACTCCAAGGAGAAAAAAAGAAACCAGAAAGGAAACATAGTCATAGTAACCTAGGTAGCTTCCCTGGGAATGCTGTTGGTATAGTCAGAATAACGTAAAAACTGAATACTGATTAACCCAAAAAGAACAATATACCTAGACTAACAAGAAGGGGAGGGACTAGGAAGTCCAATGATAGCAAGAAATAGCACTTTTTTTTTTTTTTTTTTTTTTTAAGAAACACAAAAGCAAATACTTCCAAATCAAAAGTGTTGAAAGTGGTTGTCTCTGGGGGAGCAGAAATCAGAGGTAGGGAAAAGTGGGGCAGGAGATTGGTGGTTTTTATTTTCAGACATGTAGAAGTCTTTTGATTTTTAAAAGGGTGGACATATATCTACTTTGACAAAATACAATTTAATTTTAAAAGACCCACAGGGAGTCTGCTTCTCCCTCTGCCTGTGTCTCTGCCTCTGTCTCTCATGAATAAATAAAATCTTTAGAAAAAAATTTGTTATAGTGAGATAATCATGGTCAAAGTCATAGCTTTTTAAAATCGTTGTTTTTATTAATACAGAAATTAAATAATAGTTAGCAATAGAAGGTAGAAAGAGCAGAGATCATTGAAGAGTTTTGAAAGAGTAGTGACAGACCTGTTCATAAGGTTGGAAAAACCGCCAAGCCTCCCCAAAATAGAGCACAACACAAATGCAAGTTGCGGTTTCCAAGAACAAACAGTAAATCAAGTCACTAATAAAGAGGTACTTCAAGGAAGTGATAGGAAACTTGTTTTAATAAGCATGAGACCAAATTAAAAGTATTAACATACAAACAACTTGGTGATTCTCAAGAATCTGGAAGATTCTTCAAAGCAGTTTGTCCTCGAGTATTTAAATATTCTCAGCACTGAATACCTAGGATATGCCCGGAACACAGGAGAAGGCAACACTTCACCAATTAATGCATCTCTGCTGTCAATCTGCCTATACTTGAACCAGTGTGTTTACCAAGCAACCGATCAGAGCATCTCACGTTTAGAATCAGCCCAACTGGGATCCCTGGGTGGCGCAGCGGTTTGGCGCCTGCCTTTGGCCCAGGGCGCGATCCTGGAGACCCGGGATCGAATCCCACGTCAGGCTCCCGGTGCATGGAGCCTGCTTCTCCCTCTGCCTGTGTCTCTGCCTCTCTCTCTCTCTGTGCGACTATCATAAATAAAATAAAAATTAAAAAAAAAAAAAAAAAGTTTTAGAATCAGCCCAACTGAACTAACGGGGCCCCTCAACAAGTCAAGCAAAAAACAGAGTAAGTCTCAGAGGCTCTCATCTTTTCACGAGGGATATGAACACCCACATGGTGATCCGGCCTTTCGCGCCTCCGGAAGTGGGCAGGTGCCAGTCATTACCATCCTGCCTGTGCTGCTGCGGTGGATCTGGGAAGTCTAAAGAACGGATGAACTTTGCCCTCTGTCCATCCTGGCGCACGCAGGGAGGTTCCATCGGATCCAACTGGTCCGAAGGCCCCAGGATTCCCGTGGCCCACCCTCCCCACAAAGACAAGCCAAGTTGGGCTCTGAGTCTCCTCTGAAGTTTCCTGCAGTCCCCGGGATTTCATGATGCTGCCTGGGTCACCCCTGGCATCACCTATGTTTGAAGTATGTTTAGGGACAATCTAGCAGGAGCTGCCTCTGGTGTTAACACAGACCTGCCGCATAAAACCCGGTTTCCCCCGAGAGTTCAAAGGAGCGCATCCACATCCCGCGGGCTTGTCCTGCTCCACCAGCCTCGCTGCGGCGGAGCTCAGGTTCTGCCACGTAAACGCCGACCTAGTGCGCACTCCTCCAGGTCCCGACCCAGCTCGGGGCCGAGCCCGCGGGAGCAAGTGGCCTTGGACAGGATGGACCTTAGGCTTCGGGGTAAGGTGCTCCTCACTCCCCACGCTGCTAAGGTGAGGGACTGAACTGGGTAAATGATCGTGAGAGGTCTCCTGGTACGTAACACAATCTTTCCAATTGTTACCTCAAGAAACCCAGTAAAAGTCAGGAGCAAACCAGGAGGGCGGACGAGGGCCAGCAGGACACCAAGGTGAAGCGTCCTCTCATGGGGCTCCCGCTGCTGAATCCACATTAGTCCACCGCTGGCGACAGGTGTTACTGGCCAGCGGGGCGACGGAGCATCAGAGCATCCCGTCGGGGAAGGAGCCCGGTACGGCGCCTGCTGGCTGGCGCATACGCGTGGGTGGAAGGAGGTGCGAAGAGTGGCACTGGTTTACATTTCTGCAAATCTCCTTAAGTCTTGCTTAATAGAAAACAGCTGCATTCTCTTATCTGCTTCTACAGTCAATCGCTGTGTGCAGTATCACACATTGTGTGGCTTCCAGAAAACTCCACCGTACGTTCATTAGATAATATTATTAAAACAATGGTTATTTAAATGTATAAAAAACAAGTTTGACCTCATGGATCCTGGGAAAGGCTGAGGTTCCCTAGGGGTCCTCACACCATATTTTGAGAGCCTGTGTTCTAAAAGGACCCACGTGGACAAATTTTGTGCTCGCTGAGACATCAGTTTCCTCTACGTATCTGAGTAAATCCGCTAAGGACAGAGACGAGGAACGCTGTTAACCCGATTTGCATTGAATTGTATAAACCCAATATAAGAAAAGTTTCCCTTTCTTTCCTTTCTCTCCTTCCTTTCCTTTTTCAGAGTATATAGTGATTAAAATGTTTTACAGATGCAATCTTATTTCCCCCTACTTGACAAGTTAGTGAGAAACTTAGCAAGAATCTGTCTTTGAGAGGCGGTCTGGCAAAACAGACTAAATGAAGGTACGAGGGCAGGGAGACTCTGGGTTCACTACCACCCCCACGCCTACCTTTTCCTGCCCCCAGGATTATAAGCTCTCCCTTGTGATGCAACACTACAGTCTACCCCCGGCCAGCCTGCTGGTCCCCTATGCACCTCACAATTACCTCACACCTGAAGCTTTTTGGGAGCAGGGGACTGGAACTCAAACCTGGCTCCTCTCTTTAAGGGGGAATTCCTAGTTCATCCTGGGCAACAAGGGATGACTCTATAAGGGAAAATCATTAGAGACGTAGTCATCAAAACCCCCAAATAAGTGACCATAACACCTTTGCAGAGGAATCCCAGAAACAGTAGATGGCTTTTCAGTTCTTCTCTAATGCACAAAATACAAATTCTTCTCAGGAAGGACTACACCATTCTACACCATTTTAAGCAAAAATCTTAAATGCAGTCCCTCAGAGTTTTACTAACCAAATCACTGAGCAAGGAAAGGGCCCAACATGTACAATGGCTGGATTGATCACTTAATTTTCAAATGGAGGAGACAAAGATCTGAAAGCACTACACACTTTCCATCCTATTTTCTTTGAGCAAAGACCTGTTGGTTGAGATACAGGGATTGTACTTAAAAGATGTACATGCATAGATTCAATTTATTTTTACTTTTGGAAACAGGATTGTGCCGTTTTCCAAAGCCAGTCATCTCTGCATGCCAAAAATGGCAAAAAACAGACACTCTCTTTTCTAGAAACGATTATAATGTACCATGACCAAAAAAGTGTTTTTTTTTCTTAACAGATAATCTTGCATAAAAATGAGTCATGGGATTTCAAAAGTGGAAAGACTCTTTTCAAATACGTGTGTGCAGGTTTCCATTTTTTTTTTTCAGCAACAGATCTGAGCTTTCCATAAGTTATGTTATAACAAGAGTGGCATCGTCTGGAGCCTCTGAGTGAAAGCAAAGTACGGTATTTACAGTTCAGCAAGAGGGAAGAAGTCTGTCTTAGAAAAAATAAGATCTCCCTGCTTGGGTTCCTATGAGAGGAATTTTAACTTATAAGGCATGAAAGAGGTTTCTAAAAAATATCTTACCCTGGAACTTCATCAGCTTAAACTCAGACCCAAGCAAGATATCCTATGTTGTGACATGGCTCTGAATGTGGTTTCTTCTGTGGGGGTTGCTCAGAAAGAGTGAGAAAATGATCCATCCACCTTGGGGCATTCTCTGGAAAGGCCTGGTTTGGCAGGATCAGGAAGTGAGACCGTATGGCTTTCACCTCCTACATACCCAAGGGTGAGCAGGAGACAGGATGGGTGGCTGCCCCATATCCAATGTACCACTTCTGGACAGCAGAGGGGAGGTATGAATAGTCCCTTCCCTCTGGACGGACACAGCAATCCTTTCTCAGTGCCACTGAAATCAAAGTCCTTCTCCTGATAAGGCTGGCATGTCCACCACTGCACTGGCTGCCCCAAGCAGCAGACCGCTACCAAGCCGATAGACAGATCGGCCCAAAGATCAGAAACTGAGCCTCGGGGTCAACTATGTACTAGGCTCTGGCTTTCCACTCGTGTTCGTTTACCTGTCTTTCCATCAATGCTCCGTGGGTCTAGAGGACTCATCTGGAAAGCATACCTTGTAGCTCTTAAATGTGAATGAGGCAGAAGCTACAGGATGACCTGGTGTATCTTTGTGAAGGGTTAATTTTGGTAGGTAGCAACTGAAAACATCTTATGAAAACAAATACAGGATGAGAGGTAAAATTCATTTAGAGTTTAAAGATAAACTTTCCCAAGCACTATCGGACTTGCTTCTGCCCCCAGCTACATGGGATGTCAGCCCACTCTCCTCTGCCTTAGGAGGAACACTGGTGGAAAAAACTGATAGCATGGGTGCATCCTGACAAACACTGTAGTTTTTATTAAGATTTGTACCTTTGGAAGTTCCCCGAAGGCTCATTTCAAACCAGTTCTGCTTAATGTGTTATGTGCAATACAAGGAAAGCAAACGGCTGCTTGCAGGGTAATTACAAGCACTGCTTCCATTAGGAAAGAGTAGTGACAGCATTTCCTAAACTCCCTTTGTGGCCCTTTCCCCAACCTGTCCAACCTGACTGCATTCAGGCTCTGGTGACCCAACAGGGTCTTTCTTCCTTTTAGTCTTAGAGAGTCATAGGTACGAAGCAAACACTGCAACAAAAAGGATGTTTCCTTGAGAAAATCCACTTCCATTTCACATCCAGGAGGCCATTAATGAAAAGTGTCTTTAACAAATTTTGGGTGGTGTCTTGGGAGTGTTTTTACTGAAAAAGTCAAATATGCCCGCCATAAATCTTTTCCGTGACATTAACCAAAAGGTTGCCCGAAAGCTCTCAGAGCAACTGGAATTTACACGTCCGGGCACAATACAGGGCTCCTGGGACTCCAGAGCGCAGCAGAGTCCTGGTGGCTATATTCTTAAGCACCGATCTATCACTACCCTGCAAACCCCCGTTCCTCCTTATCTAACTTAAATAAGGAGATAAGCCCACCACTCCTGGGCTTCACTAAATTAGTTTAAATATTTCAAGTTCTGGCAGCTCCCACTTCTCTCCCCATTTTGGGCCTTGACTAAAAAGGTGAAGAAATATTTTGGAGGAAGGTTCAGGGTCCAGCTTCATAAATCTTCATCTGCTACTTTCCCAAAATGTCATGTAACCCAAAGCCTACAACAGATGGTATTTAGAGAAATAAACAAGCAAATAAATAGCCCGGAGTCCGAAGCTCCTCCTTTCCACGTTATTTTTGCCTTCTGTTGGGCAATGGCCGCCCCTGGGTCTCTGCGGCTTTCTACCCACCCAAGTTATCCTTCCAAACACTACCGTCAAATACCAGCACACACGCAGGAGCCGGGCAGGCAGCCCAGCGGGTGCCCTGCTTTGACCTGGCCTGTTTGAAGAGCGGTGGGCTTTCGACAAGGCTTCCATGGCACCACAAGTGTGGCTGCCAGCTGTGCCATTTTCATGAACTTTACTTGGGAACAGACAAATGTGGCCCCATACACGTAGACTAGAAGATGCAACCTGAGCCAGCACAACGTTGCCTTGGAAAAGGCTTCTTATTTCGGTTCCAAACCACACATACTTGTACAGTTAACAAATGCAGCAGGGGATACTGGTCTACAACATTCATGCGGAGGCCAAAGGCTCTGCTGTCCTCCGCCCTCTTCTCCCTGCCACCCCCACCTGCCTTCCCAAGAACTATCAGATGGCATGGCAATTTCAGGGAAAAGTTGAGTGACTGTCTCTTCGGAATGCCTGCACACTCCACCAAGGAGAGGCACTTGGAAGTATTTTAGTCTAAAAGAACTCAAGGAAGGGGCTCCCTATAAATAAAATCATGTTCAAATAAACACAAAAAAGGAGCCAATATTTCCTGTAAGGCCACTTTTCAGATGGATTACTGGAAGGAATATTCTTTCACAGTTTTATGGCTTACTCTGCTATCATCTGCTTAAAATTTGAGTCATTTAAAACATAGATGCTAAGATCTAAGCCTTCACTTGGATGAAATAGTACAAAGGAAGCAGAAAGTCTTGTTCCAAGAGCAGACTCAGAGGCAGAACTCTTGGACTCCTGGGTTCTATTCCTGGCTCAGTCCCTGGGCTCAGGTCAGCCCTCGGTCAGAATCTCACTTCTAATCCCTTCAAATCATTTGTTAGTCCCTGTTGTCTAAACAGTGGGGAAAAACCCTGAGTAACACCCCTGGATCCTGTTCAATCAATTGGGATGGTTGGAGATGGTTATAACTCACTTCCAAGAAACCAGGGTGATTTATCCCTTGGTAGAACTAGTATGTTCCTAAGAGATCACAGTGTCATCAGAACAAACCCTCAGGGCACTGAAACATTTCTCCACCTGCAAGAATCTCAGTGCTCCTTTAATGTGACTTTCAAAAATAGGATTGTCCAGCATTTTATAGTTCCTTAGAACATCCACATTAAAATAACTGGTTGGGCTTCAGACCTCTGAGAGAGAAAATAAACAGGTATATTTACCCCCAATTTATAGATGGAAAAACCGAGGCTTAAGGAGACAGGGAGACTTGACCAAAGGCCTCAAACTAAGAGGGATGTGGGGACCCAGACCTGCCATTTTCCAGGCCATGTGTTCTTTTCTAACACATGGATGCTCGTTAATAACCTATTTTGGGACCCCAGACAAATGGACAGAGGGAAACTGGTCAGTGTTTCAGAAGAAGCTGTAATGCCTTGTCAGTGCAATAAAGGGTAAAGGGCCAAATCTCTTTGAGGCTCCCAATTAGACGGCCCTCTGCGTGTCCCACTCACCTCTGGTAACTTTGGCCAAGGCTCCCCCACCACTGGCTCCTCTAAGAACAAAGAGGAGATGCAGAGGCTTACTTCCCCCTCATTTAAGACTCCAGGTCTCCAGGCCGATGACTGCCTGGCTGCTTCTCGCTTACCACTAGCTTTTGTTTCTAGGAGTGAAGGGCTACGAAGAGAACTGTCTGAGGAAATCTGCAGCTAGACTTCCATTAGAATGCCTGATTACCACTGGTTTCCAGGTGAGTTGCCTAGCCTCTCTGGACCCCTTTTTACCTGGAGTATGATTCTCTCTTCCCTTTTACCTGGCCAGCCTCCACCATATACTTCAGGCTTCATCTTAATTAGCACTTCCCAGGGGGCTCGGTGGCCCAGTGGATAACGCGTAGGATAACACTACTGCACTTTCCTCAACAAGTCCTTCTTGATGCCACTGACCACAGGTTAGCCAACCTCCTTCTCCCCTTCGCCTTCTCCAGTTACACAGTCTCACAGCATCCTGTACATCTCCTGTGTCATTTATCACAATTTTAGCAAGTAATTATTACTATGATTATTTGTTTTATGTTTGCTTCCCCACTGGACTGTAGGTCCTTGAAGACAGGGGCCAGTCTTGCTTCCTGCTATATTCCCGAGTCCTTAGAAAATTGTCCATCAGGATTTACTGACTAGAAACGACCGGGTGACATGGCGTGAAACCTGCTACGTCAGCGCTGGGCAACCAGTGAAACTGACAAGGACAGCTTTTGTTTCTGTGGCAACCACTTTGTGCCTTTCCTGTGCTCCTAAAAAGAAGGCAAAACTTTATCAGGACTTCCAGACTAACACTGTAGAAAACTCAAATCATTTCCTTCCAGTCGACATCACTGAAGTTTCCAAGCACAAGATGATATTTTAAAAATTAAATGCATATACCTCAGACCTCTTTTGAAACAAATCACTCAATCCCTTGACCACTGTGGGATTGTGTAAGGAGATTTCTTTTGGAATTCTTAGGCATCTCCTGCTTCACTCACATGTTGCTAGGTCTCATTGTCCTAGTGGAGGTAGACTTCTGGGGCTTCCAGCAGACATGGAAAAACTAACTGGAAATACTTTTGAAGCTTCCCTACTGCCCCTCCCCCCAACTTCATAAATGCTTCAAAATACACTCAAGGATCTTTTGAGCTCTGTATCTGAGAATAGAATGTAACTCAACTAACGTAAACTCTACAGATCCTTTTTTAAAAAGCAGCTGCTTCCAGATGGAAGACATTCTGGCAGAACTTATTACATGGTCCCAGTCTACAATCTTAAGCATTTCCCCTGCAGTAATGTGTCATCCGTAAGGTTTCCTGGTGACAGACACATGGCTTCATTTTAATTGGGGACGATTTTACTTCAAATCCTATTTGAGAGAGCGATAGGGTATGGACAAGGCCCAGCCCTAGACAGTCTAAAAGGGCACACTAATTCACTCACAGAGTATCTCTTCAGCAGGGAGCAGCAAAATCCTCTGGGCTTAAGTGGCGTCCAGCTTGGCTGGGAACTGTAACATTCATTATACCCTTTGTTGATAAGATCCCCAATTAGTCACTCTGAAAAAGGAAGGCTCAAATAGGCTCCTAATAGGCTCCTAATATGAAGAGCTACGTGAAAGTAGTCGGATTCTGAGGGACGTGGAGCCAAAGGGGCTACCCTGATTCTCCTTCTCTGCTGACATCAAGGCAAGAGAGCATCCCACAGCAGACCTGCCAACCTGCCATGGCTGGCACATCCGAGTGGAGAGAGAACGGAGACAGGACAGACTCACGTGGTGAACTGCACGTGCCACAGAGACTAGGAGCCAGACATGGCTTGCAGCCTGATGGTTTTCTTAATGGGCATGTGTGTGTGTGGGGGGGTGTCTGGTTAGTTTGGTCAACAGGGGCATCTGTAAGGGTGTAATCCTACTTCCGACTTCTCTGACGAAGGAAAACACTATTTTAGATATAAATAAATCACAGATGTAGACATAGGTTAAGATCTAGAACAATTCACGCCAGAGTTCTGTGCCTTGTTTCCATGTATTTACATTAGGCAGGTCAGAAATTTTAGATACGGGTATTCAAGTTTTTAAAAAATCACATTATTAAGGCAGAAAGTATATGATTAAACACATCGGCATAGATGAGGAGAGGCAGCAGAGCTAGGCTGGAAACTACAAATGTAACTCCCCCCACGGACACTGACCTGGGGCCACTGAGCGTGGCTGTGTCTCTCACCGCCTGGGCTGTTTCCGATGCAAAATCCAAGGCACCTGCCACTGGTTTGGTTACAGTGCCGACGAGCCCTTTCCCGAGGCCAGAAATGAAACCACTGACACCCCCTTCTGTTTTCACTCCTTCCACTGTTGAGGTTATCACACTGGTCAATCCACCAATGATACCTAGCAAAAGAGACAAGGGCTGTTGTCACCTGGCAGAGGACAAACGCAAAGTGTTTAAGGCTGAACAGCATCGATTCCATGCACCTGGCAAGGTGGCTCGGGGCAGGCATCTGTCAACCTCTCAGTAGGCTACAGGTGGGCCAACTCCAGTTGGGAAACCAGCAGACTTAGACTTGCCCACTAAGTTTAGAGTCTGAGAATATATATTACATGTTAATCTGAGGTGTGTCCCAGTTTAAAAGTATCAAAGAACACCCAAGAGGTTAACAGTGGCTACTTTCCAGTTCCTGAGTGTGGGAAGCACACAGGTCATCAGGAGAATATGCAGACAGTAGGACTAAATCGACAGTGGCCCTTGGGGAAAGCTGGGACCCCATAAAATGCAGGGCAGAGAGAACTAAATACAGAACCTCAGTTTTCCACGAACACTGCATGACTGGCCACTACCGCCAGGCGTTTGAAACAAGGTAAAAGCTACTGCACACTTTGCTGTGGTCAGGTTTAGGCAATCAGAGTAAATCATGAGGCCCTGATGAAAGGCACTCCCCTCCCACCCATAAAAGCTGCCAGTCCCCAGCCGGGACTCTCCATGGAGTCTGTTCAAAAGACTAACCTAGGTCACAAAGACATTCCAAGTGTTTTGAAAGTTGACAGCAATGACCTTAAAGAGCGTCAAAAGGGACCAGAAGTTGGCAGAGGCTGGAGAGGACACAGGCATTATGGGGAAGAAGCGGGGCCCTGTCCGGGGAGCATTTCCAGGATGTGTGCCAGGGACACTCACAGGATGTTTACCCTTTGACGGTGGGGGCATGAGGAAGCTCTCTAGACTCTTCATCTCTAGTGAGACAAATCGGTAAAGGAAATTCCTTGGGTGAGAATGCACTAACAATCCACAACGTTTCTTTTGGATTCTGGGTCCATTTGCTCCAGTGAGGCTACAGCCTTCTCCCAACCTTGTGAACCAAGTTCACGGACAGACAGACATTCCTGAACCTGGCACAAGTGGGACCTGTAGAGAAAACTGAGCAGGACTCCCAGTTTTTAAACCAAGGAGACCGAATGGATTCCGGTTCTTGTTATCTTTGAAGAATTTTTCCACTCTAGGCTACCACTCTCATGCAGTCCAGAGCTTCATGCATCCTCCTCAGATGAGGCTCTCTGTTCTGGAGATGCTGCTCATATCGTGTGAGTGGTCCTTGGTTGGAAGGGATTTTGCAACCAACCTTGAACTATTATCCATTTTCTCAGCATACTCCTGCGTCCATCTGAACAGTGAGGACAGCTAGGCTTTCTTTCCACATTCCAAGGATGCGAGGCAGACAAAGGCAATTATACATAGCAAAGCATTTTGTATTCATTAAAAAACAGCCCCTCATAGTCCCATGCACTATCATTACAGTTACTAGAAAGAATGATTCAATCTTTAACCCCAAATGGCTGCCCAACAATCAACTTTTTGAGTCCCTAAACAGATTGATTTCAGCCAAATCTTACTCCTAGTTTGATGTCTTCTTTGGGGCTACTCCCTTTCCAGTTGGGCAGGCTTAGGAAAAGTAAAGGCATTTTGATCCAACCTCACCATTAGGAAAACTCTGTCCTAAACACTGTGTCCTAAGCATGAAAAGAAATAAGATTTTCAATTATCCATATTCCTCCCTCTTCTAAGTGTAGGTAATCTAAACTTGGTCAGTTGTGATAGGACTTCTGGTAGCTTCAGACTAGTTCTGAGAATCTGGTACAAACAGTGCAATTTACTAACCATTACTAAGCAGGAGCTATATGCCAGGTATCACACGAGGCTCTGCTAGTGTAAAGGTGAACAGGAAACACTCTTTCTGCTCTCCTGACCTTCACAATCGATCAGGAAAGCAAGGTACACACAGCTGCCTAGATACATAACCCAGACTGCCACATATGCGCTAATCGGCATTAATTCTAACTGGGGACAGTTGAGTCAGACTTGTAGGTGGAGCAGGATTTTGATAGGCAAGGAAGTGAGGCAGAGGAGGGGAGAGCAGAGGATTGTGAGTAAGGCTTTGGGGGCATGTCTGGGGAACACCACATGGCTCTCAGTGGCTGAAATACAATATGGCTGTGAGGCAGTGGTTGGAAAAGTTGGCTGGGTTTACATTTCCAAAGGCCTTGAATGCCAGACTAAGAAGTTGTTGAGAAAAACACAACAAAAGGCAAACGAGTAGGAGTTAAAGCATTAAAGGTCAGAATTCACACAAATTCAGAGACTTAATACGTTCATGCCACCGCCTATAACTCCTAGGCACACGGTTTTACAATCCTTGGGAATGTGCGTTTATACAAGACTCAAGAACATGTGGGCCACAAACCCGGCAGCTGGTTTGACGTTTCACTTGCCATGGAAGGAATGCTCAGTAAGCAGAAGGCAAGTCTTGAAGCAGCAGTTCCATATTCTAAAAAGGGGTTCACTCAATTATACCTTATGACACTTTGGGAAGAGAAGTCAGAGAACAGGAAGAAATTGCAGTGTGCACAAACATTCTGAAAATAAACGAAGAGCTGTCACAGGCTGTGACATTTCAGTTGCTAGGAGGGTAAAAGAAGAGAGCCTGGAAAGTACCCCAGGCTACCCAGCCAGGATTCCACATGCAATCGGAGGGTGAAAAGGGACCTCTGAGGAACTGTGGCGGAAGAGCCAGCCTCCCGGTATCACGTGACTTACCATGAGCCAGGCCGTGGATGCCGGCTACGAGGTGCTCCCCGCTTGTGGCTGCGTGGTATCTGATATACTCCCGCTCTGACTGATGCCGATTGTCCATCGTCTTCCCTAAGCCATCCGATAATGTCCCTGCGAACTGAGTGAATTTAAAAAAAAAGGAAAAGAGTTGTAAAGCCTCAGCACTATTTTTGCTATTTTAAATAAATACCTTGCCTTGCTCCTTGCTGGGATTCAGTAAATCCCCACTGAGAGAAGAGCCATATTAACTGCTGGATTACATATACTATGTGTCCCAGGAGACTGGTGCTCGACTGCTCAAGCACTGGACACATACGGATTGTAGGATGCTTTACACTGGTGGACACAGGTTTGCAAAACAACTACTAAATGTCCATAATGGCATCTGCCTTCCTGAGACCTACTGCAAATTTACTGAAGAATGTATAACAAAATGACTTGGGGAAGAAGATTTAAGTGTTAGGATTCTATAATGCTAAAGACAGAAGCTCTTTGCCCCGAGAAATCCATGTGATTCAAAATAGGAAACATGACCAACTGTTGCTTTTGGGTTTGGTATCAAAACTTTTAGAGACATCAATTGCCCTAAGGCAATGTCTTTTCTTTCACTTATTCAACAAATATCGAGTGCCTAGGTGCCCAGCCCCATTGGTCAAACGGAAAAATGAAGTACATGGGAAGGTTAACAGGTTAGGTCACCTTTCATACAAAATGGCAGACTTGAACTCATGACTTCCAAAGCAAAATCCTCCCCCACATATCAGAGAAAGATCCTATTTATCCTGGTATTCTTTTACCAAAGAAGCTGTCTCATCCATCAAAGCTGGATAAAAAGGACATAAAACTCTGTTTTGTCACAAGACAATCTGAAAAGGTTTAAAGTGACAGTTAATAAACCACAGGGTACTTATCTTCATCATTCAGGCATAAAGAGGAAAGGATATCAAATATATAATTAACCTTCTCAGGAAGGATCTACCAAAACAAGTGGTTTAAGTGCCAATGACCCAGGACTAACCTTTCAGAGAACTCACAGGAATGCTATTTAGATACAGAGCTCAGTGCAAAGATTCAAGACGAACTGCCCGCCTTGAAGACCCAGTTCAGTGGGTCTGGCCATTGGGGGGCGGGGGTGGGGTCTGTTTCATACTGGTTTAGCAAGGGATTTTTAAAAAATATTTATTTATTTCAAAGAGAGAGAAAGAATGAGAGAGTGAACATGCACAGACTCCCCACTGAGCAGAGAGCCCAACACATGGGGTTCGATCCCGGGGCCCTGAGATCATGACCTGAACCAAAGGCAAACACTTAACTGACTGAGCCACCCAGATGCTCCGAGGGTATTTTTACACATTTTTACACATTCTGCTCTGGAAGCCATAAGGCCTGAAGCTTCATGATGACAGGAGAAGATGAGTTCTGGGCACAGAAGAGGGACTAGAGGAAGAACCAGTGAGTCAAGGTGAAGCAATGGTTTCTGTGGAGCAAGAGATGGGAACACTCATTCCTTTTACTCAGTCCAAGTGTTTTTATGATCTAGGGCAGTGATCCCTGACCTTTCTAGAGATGTAATCCCTATCATCTGCTTTTAGTCTTGCCTCCCCTGTCACTCTGTGTCTAATTGGAAAACTAAAGTTAATGAAAATCAATCTTACAATTGCCTTTAGGATGGAGGCACCACGGGATGGTAAAAAGTCAGCAGCATGAATCACCAAATGGGGCTTTCATCAGGGATCCCATGTGAGAGCCACTGAGGGCCGTGAGTTTGAGCATCTGACCAAACTGGATTCTAGTCCTCCCTCAACCATTCCAGCAGCTACAGGAGCCTGAGCAAGGTGCCGAACTGTGGAGCCTCCCCATTGGCCTGTACAGAATGACAACAGTACCCACACTGCTGTGTGGCCAGAAGAATCGGTGACAGTGGCTCAGGGTATGGAATCTAGTGAGCATTCTTACTGTGATTATTTGTCAGCTACTAGTCCAAGGAGGAACATCCTGCACCACAAAGAAAGCTCTTCGAAGGTTTAGAATTATGGTCATTTGCACTAGGCTTTTACATAAACAAAAACAGAAACCCAAAACAAAACCCCTCTTTCCAGCAGATAAACACCAGCCTCGAGAGCGAGTTTCTGGAGTGGTACCGTCTATAAAATTAGAGCGTTGGACTTGGTGGTTTCCAAAATCCTTCCTGGCTTTGACAGCGTGTGATCTATGATCTAAGTTAGAACGTCTTTATTAAGTACTTACTCTGGGCCCAGCACAGACTGAGGTACTGCTGAGGACACAGACACAGAGCAGGCTTGGACCTACCGTCCGGGGTGACAATCTCACAGGGAAGGTAACAATCCCCTATATCAAACAGCACGCAATGAGAGCCTGGAACACAAACTGAAAACACTTGCAAATCAAGAGAAAAGAGAAAAACGTAATCCTTATTTTGGAAAGGGTCAAAAGAATGAGTCCCTTCTACATTCTGGAATTGTGTAGGTTGCCAGGGTTCTCCACTCAGGGTCTGGACAAAAATCCCTCTCCTTGATTGATGCCACAGAAGAGGTAATGCGGCAGTGGGTGAGAGAGCCATCTCCACCCAAAGAGGCCCAGTAGCCTCCATGCTACTTCTCGTTCAGGTCTTTCCTACCTCCTCAAACTCATTTTCCTTGAAAAGAGGTCTTCTCTTGGAAAAGATATTAAGTAAAAAGATATTAAGTTTCCTTGAAAAGAGATCTTCCCTTGGAAAAGATATTAAGATTTCTGGCAGCTGACTAGGAAGAAATGAAAAACCCTATAATGCTTTTCTCCTTAAACGAATATGGGAGAATAAAATAAGAATAATCTTATTTTTAAAGATTATTTTTTTAAGAATAATGAACTGCTCCACCCGCCCCCCGTCTCCTTCAACACCCCCTCCCTATCAATGAAACAAGTTCAACCCCCAAGGTCTAGGAGTCAGCCTGTGCCAAGAGCTTCGCTGCCAAATGATTCTGCTGCGGGCCCCTTGGCTCCCCCAGCACCGACTGGTCCTGGTGTTCTCTGTGCAAACACACCACACTGACCTCAAGAGGATGGGGTAAGTTGACCCAAGGGATCCCGCTCCCCTCTAAATGCTGGGTTCTGCCCTTAGGTCTCAGCTGCAGGAAGGTGCCCACACCTACTCAACTCACCCTAGGACTTCTGTCTGAATTCTCACTTCCCTGTGGATAAAAAATTATTCACCTAAGCCAACCAGATTTGTCCTCTGTCACTTGTGAGTAAACGTAAAGGATACAAAGATATTATTAACAGGAAACTATTACCAAAGTCTTCACCCCTGTCGCTGTGACTTTGAAAACCCAGGAAACGGGAAGATGTTGAAATCCACGATCCAGCCAAACCCATACTGATTAGAGGTTAATCAGATTTTACGGGGAGAGACACTTTATTGGAACTAATATGAAACCAGTGAGATGAAGGGTACTGTGGTCAAAGAGGCTGGGCCTTGGGCCAGCCCACTGGGCTTCTGAGTATGAATCCAGGGCACCAAACGCTTGTGGCCTCCTCTCACTGTGGGAGTACTGAGTCATACTTCATTCCATCTCTCTCCTTCCCCACCTCGGTGGGAAAATAAATCACACCCTGTATCTTATTTCTCCCTCAAAGATAGGGTAAGAACATGTGCTGGAGAGGGTGGCGATTCCAGTAAGCACTCTGCATGGGCGTCCTCTGGCACTGGTCTTCTCTGAGGTGGGTAGGTGTTATTTCACCCACAACCTTGAGTTAGAACACTATCATCAAACCAGAGCAGAGGTACCCACAAGAGCCACAAGGCCATGTGGGAGTGACTGGGGCAGGACATCCTTTACCACCCTATCCCCAGTTCTGCCTGTGTATTTTATTTCTTAAAGATTTATTTGTTTATTTTGAGAGACAGACAGACAGACCCCGTGCACATGAATGGGGCATGAGGGGGCTGGGGCAGTGGGAGAGAATCTTTTAAGCAGACTCCCTGATGAACGAGGAGCCTGACATGAGGCTCGACCCCACAACCTAGGAGATCATGACCTTGGTCAAAACCAAAAGTCAGATGCTCAACCGACTGAGCCACCCAAGTGCCCCTGCCTATGTATTTTAAATAGAAACCAAATGCATCAAAATTCAAATTCGGTTTGAATATTTTTCATAGCAGATGCTCTCTGGCATGCTCGTGGATATCAAAATGGGGAATGAAGCTGGGGGAAAGATAATCAGACAAGGGGAAAACTAATCTCAGAGGCAATGATGGTAAGGCTGAAATTCGTAAGGCTATAAGTACAATCCAGTTACGCATCAAACCACCAATCAATCAAACACGTAAGCGACAGACTGTGCCAGGCTAGCAAATGAGAGTCCTAAACAGAGATAGTTTCTGCCTCGTGCCTTCAAGGACCTCGGTCGGGAGGTATGTATCCGGTATAACGGATCTGGCATTCAGACTGTGACACTTAATAGCTGTGAGATCACGGACAAGTAACTTCCCCTCTGTGAGCCTGTTTCCTTGCCTTCAAAATGGGGATGAGAATATCCACCTACAAGGATGCCGTTAGGATTAGGCAGTACGTGTGAAGCACTTAGCACAGAGCCTGATACACAGGAGGCATCCAATAAAAACAGTATTGAGTTATCTGAACTTCAATTTCTTCACATGCAGAATGGGAATAATCAGGTTCCACGGGGCTGCTGGGAGGATGACATGAGACGGTGTGTGTGCAGAACGCTTGGCAGGTGCAGCCCCAGAGAAGCAGCAGCTCTCTGCAGAAGGCCACAGAAGCAGGGGACAGACAGCGTGGGCCAGGCTTGCACACTTGGAGGGTCATTTGTAGGTAGTTTGTAACTGTACTCAGTAGAAACAATACCTGGACATCAGAAGAAGCATTTGTGGAGACTTAAGCCAACATAGCTCATTTTGTAGCATTTCAAGTCCACAAAAAAACTGAGGATTTCAGAAGTTTCCAAAGAACAGGATGTTCCTGAGAAAACCTGCTATTACACTCGCAAAGACAACACTGATTTCCCCCTTCTTTCGCTGAAGGGAGCTTTAGCACACACACTTGTGAATTCTGGCCACAGTCCAAAGTCATTTATTTCAAGAAAGCCTTATTTTCAGCAAGGGGGTAAAAATCGCACAAGCACTTCCAAGATGCCAGTTCTGCTGCATAGATGATGCACACTAAGTGTCAATACCCCTCCTTCCAAAAAGAATCCCATCGTCCATAGAAACAGAGCCACTACAAATTAGCCCGGGTTTGCAGCCAGTCTCGGGACAGTTGATTTTATAAAACTGAAATTCAAGTAGATGCTGGAATGATGCAAGAGGAAAAATTCACACTGTGTCCCTCTGTTTTGTCCGATCAGTTTTCCTGACCCTTTTATGATATTCAGCACGCATGGGATGCCAGAGATATTTGGCCAGTGTAACAGGAGCCTGGGTTTGAATTTCTCCCCCCTTCTCTGGGGTTCTTCTTTCACAGTTATTTTTCTAATGGAAATTTCCTCTTCAATATCCTTGCTCCACTGAGTAATAGCTGGTGACAGTACCTTTCTTGCCACCAGGGCCAATGGTGGCCACACATAACAGGAAAGGGAAAGAAGTGACAGGGCTCTGCAGTGTGAGAGGTCTTAGGTCCTCTCAACCAGAAAGTTGTTCAGCGCCAAGTCTCAGCCACCAGCACAGCTCCGATTCCGGCAGCACTGCCAGCAATCTGCTACCGGATCCGCTGGACCCGTCAACTCAGAAAGCCCAGCCGTACACACTGTGCCTGTGAGTAAGCTGGACATGAATATGCATCCTGGTGGCAGCTGCTCAACTTTCCCGAGCCTCAGTTTACCTGTTTGTGAAAACCCAGTCTCTAAAGGGTTGCTTTCATGTGCTAAGGAGATAATGCAAAATGCCTGGCACGGTGTCAGCCATCAATTTTTACAAGGTTCTTAAAAGTGGTATGGAGGCTCAAACTTGAGAGTCCTCTCCACCTCCACTGCTATGCTAGTAGAAAAACACCCTTCAAGTCACATGGGACCTAAGTCACTTCATTAGCGAAGGTCTTCACGACTTTACTCTGATTCACATTGTTAAAATATCCACAGTTAAAAACGATTCTCAGTATGACTTTGGCCTTGATGTTGAAAATCCCTTTTGTGATCCTTGTAAAGAGACAAGAGCTAAAGGAGCACGGGATCCGGGAACGGGTATCTGTCACTGACACAAGGCCAACCAAACAGCAGGTCCTCCTCAGCCAGACACTGACGGGGCAGGCTGGAACTGTAGGAGGAGAGTGAGAGTGAGAGTGAGAGTGAGAGTGAGAGTGAGAGTGAGAGTGAAGGAAGGAAGGAGAGAGGGAGGAGGGAAGGAAGGAGAAAGAGAGAAGGGAGAGAGGGAAGGAGGAAGGAAAGAAGGAAGGAAGGGAGGAAAAAGAGAGAAAGAAACAGAAAGAATGAACGAATGAACGAACATGGAATGAGTGGCAAGAAAGAGGCATTTCTGGACCCCAGATCCAGTACGAGTGGGACAGCTTTGTCTGTTTTCAGTTCTACTTGGTTATGATTCTGTATATCCCTTAAGGTAAAGAGAGAAAGGGGGAAGAATCCAGGACAGAGACCCTGCATAAGAATAATACAGATATTTCCTACCCATTTCTTCTCCCTTCCCTTCTATTCCCTTTCACTATTTTATATATATATATATATATATATATATATTTTTTTTTTTTAAAGCTAGGACTGCCACTCTGCTTCAGTAACATGCCTAAGCCAATGACCTTGCTTTTTGGGGGGGCGGATGGGAGGCCGTCCCCGGAGATGTAAAAGCCCTCCTACCCTAAGACCTATACCATGTTGCTATTTTACGGATAAACACTTATCAGGCAACAGATACGCCTTTCCAGTTAAGAAACAAAGTCATCCAAAGCCACCCAGAATTATCTCAGCACACAAGGTCTAAACATAGAGTAACAAAGTCAAACCTCAAGATTGTCCTGGTTCCTAACTGGCCCAAGACACACGCCTGCTGAATTGGCAAGTCTCTCTTGCTATTCTGCAACTTTGACCCAGTTGTGAACTCTGATGTTGTTTCAGATTAATCTAGATGCTCAGAGTGGTTTGAGGCACTCTCCTAAAAAGGTCTGCATTTTCTTTGAAGGATTGGCACAGTTGGCTACAGGGCTGGAGCAGCACAGAAGCAAGCAGAACACCCAGGGCTATCAGGAAGACTAATTTCCAACAACAGCCTCGTGCCACAGCCTACTCACACTCAGTTTTCCCTATACCGATTATAAAGAATCATGTGGGCAGGATGAATCTTTAAAGCCAGCTATTGGGATGGGATAATATCCTACTTTTTTGCCCTTCATCAGCTTCATTATGAGCTTTTCCCCAGAAGGGGTAGGGGATCATGTCGAGGGTGCCAGGCTTCCCACTCGTCTACTGCTGCAAACCCCTGGAAACACATGGGAGAAGCCTTGAAAGTGGGGTTCTACACGGCCAGTGCTAGTCAAGGGGAATCAGCCTTCCTACCCATGAGTGGCCTCCAGTTTTGCTACCCTAATAAGGTTTTTCAATATGTGCAAATGGCCCATGCCTCAGGAGTGGACCAGGAGATAGACTACACTGTGTGTGTGTGTGTGTGTGTGTGTGTGTGTGTGTGAGAGAAATCCCTCTGGGGTGGTGACACCATGATGCCTGACTTTGCTGATAAACAATTTCAACTCCAGGGAAGCACACAAGGCTTTGACATGCCAGGCATCCTGATCCCAATTCTGTTACCAGTTATCAGCTGGGTGAACACGAGCAAAAGACACTCTGTTCAGGGATCAGTATCTTCATCTATAAAACAGGTAGAACACTACCCACAGAGTCACTGGGGTAATCCAAAGAGACCCTGGTCTTAAAAGTACTGGGTGGGGGGGGGGAGGATACAAAGCAATGCATAAGTGTCGAGGGTTATTACTGCAAATCCTTGTCTTTCTTCCAGTGAGTGCTCTGCTCCCCCGCCCACCCCGACTGAATCCTGCATGTCTCATCCTGTACTACAGGAACCACCTTATACCTGTTCCGGAACAAAGGAAAGCATAAAGAAGTCAATTATAAATAGACTGAAATTTCAAAATACAGACATTAGAAATGGAATTGGAACATCTGATAATACAAAAGAAGCTTAAGCTTATCTCATTCCTAGTCACAAGGACTTCATTCTTGTATCCTGTATTTCAAATAAGTAGATATATTCTCTTTAATGCCAAAAGTCTGAGAAGGAAGGGGATGGGTGACACCATAAAGAATAACTGCAGATGCTAGACACCAGAATAAGCTGGGCTTCTTACTGAAAAAGTCAGGGAGGGTTTGAAAAAGTCAAGGGTTTGAAATATCTTGGTGAGTTTTTCTTTTTTTTTTTTTTTTTTTAAGATTTTATTCATGAGAGACAGAGAGAGAGAGAGAGGCAGAGACACAGGCAGAGGGAGAAGCAGGCTCCATCCAGGGAGCCCGATGTGGGACTGGATCCCGGGTCTCCAGGATCACGTCCTGGGCCAAAAGCGGTGCTAAACTGCCGAGCCACCCGGGCTGCCCTTTGTTTTTGTTTTTAAAGAAAGTTGTCTCCAACTGGTTTCTTCAAATAAAGTTTTAAATGAGTATGCAGCAGAATAGGTAAAGGAAAGCTTCCAACTAACTGCTAAAGACCAGAGCGTAACTTTTGGAATTGTAAACACAGACCAATAATGTTTACTATGTATCAGGCATTGTTCTAGGGGCTGGCCATCTATGAAATCATTTATTAGTTTAATCCACACAACAGCCCTATGAGGTAGGCTCTGTTATTATCCCCCTGTACAGATGAAACTGGAAAGACCATGATTAACTCCAACAAAAGTCTGCTAAGAATCTACCCACATCTGACACTGGATCATCTTTGGAGGGAACCCAAATATGATTTTTTGTCACTCCCTCCATGAAAAATTCCCTCCTGAATGCCAGGGGAAATCACACAGTGATGCCAAGGAGACATCTTCCCTTTCCTAAGCAGTGGTGGGGACAAATGAAGGAAGCTAAGAGAAGTATATAAATAATACATTTTCAGAAAGCTACACATAAATCCCTGAACAAGAAAGGGTTCAGGCTACAATCCCCTTCCTTGTCCCAGAAAAGGACAAAGTTCTGTAAACGTCCATTATATGGATCACCTTACACCGCATCAGATCATGGTACTAGAGTGCACCAGTTACTGCTGGGAAGAAAGACGGAAGGCAAACTAGGGTAAGAATCAGGACCAGCGGTTTCAGGAGCTCCTGCTTGCACAGAAGAGGTCTGCTCTTCCATTCCAGCTTCTTACAAAAGGATTAGCTGAGGGAGGTAGAACACCGGGACTCAAAGATTTGCTTTATCAGAGCTGGTCTGGTCAAGCAAATCTAACTACAGAAAAAGACGACGGCTCCAGTAAGGGTGGCTTCATGTACCGGTACCTGACACGTGTGCAGACACAAATTCAAAGGGGAGGGGATAAAAGCAAAAGAGAACTGGGGTGGGTAAGCCATGTCGTGGGTAAGAAAGGATCCTGAAAGTGTGTGCGGTTCCTCAGTCCCCATCCACCTCCCGTCTATCTGTGCACTCTGATGCTTCTCCCAAAAGCCCCACCCACCTAAGAGTAACAGAGCATTCACAGGGGAAACAAAGGTACTATTCCTTATGAGTACCAAACATTTTATGGGGATCGGTGGCAATATGCAGCGCCTGCATTTGGGGAAAGCTAGAGACACGAAAGCCGAAAGCCAACACCTCACTTGTTAGGAAGTTACTCATCAGCAAGTGTGATGAACCTGAGAGAAGAGAAGACTGCAGATTCAGAACTGGTGTTTGGCACCTGGAAGAACACGGGAAGGTGAGTCTCTCTTTGGGGGGCTAGGATGAGAATGGGAGGCAGCTCAGCTCCAAGGCACTTACATCCGGTTTCATTTCTCCTGAGACCTGGCTTGCTCCTAAGCTCAAAGGGAAGGCCAACAAAAGGTTCGTTTGCTCTTTTTTTTTTTTTCTGACAGGTAAGCAGAGAGGGAGAAAGAGAATCTTAAGCAGGCTCCCTGTGGGGTGGGACTTGATCTCACAACCCAGAGATCATGACCTGAGCCAAAATCAAGAGTGGGACACTTAACTGATTGAGCCACCCAGATGCCCCAAAGGTTCTTTTAAAAATGGGCTCGAATCTTCCCAATGCCTCAGATGGGCTAAAATAAAAACAAAATGGCAGTTTAGTGATTTCCTGACAGCTCCTAAGAAACCCCTGCTCTTTGCCTGTCTCCTGGGTTCCTTAGTGGCCTCTCCATAGGGCATTCTTGCCTTTGCTGTCTTTCAGTCCTACAAAGGCTGAGCTGAGAGAGGACATTCACAATTCCCACCCATCTACTTCCTGTAGATCTGGGGTTTTTAAAGCCTGCTGAATTAGCCGTTACCAGGTTAACATATTTCAGGCCTAAAAAACAAGTCATGGAATGAGGAAGAAAACCCAATCCATTTAATTCACCAGCAGAAAAAGGGAATGTGATCAGGGAGGCTTCAAAAGTACTAGTATAATTTAGCATATTCCATTCTATTAGTATAATATTCTATTATTAAATTCTATCATTTAAGCTGAATGGTAGGCCCTGGTATTCATTTGATTGTTCTTTAAACTGTATATACACTATATCATACTCTACTAATTGACTTTTCTTTAATATAAAAATGTTTATGGCACTTGTTCTCTAAATATGTGACCAAAGGCAGAATGCATTTTAAAAAATAAAAATTAGCTTCATAAAAATCATGCCTGTATTTGAAATACCACCATATTAAAAAACATCACGAACAGAATGTTTTCTAAATTTTGGTAAGCAGGTGGGAGAAGAGGAAAAAGGAAAGGCAACAAATAACCTAAGGGGAAAAAAATTAAAGATAACTTGAACAGCTATTTCTTAGAATTTTGTGGAAAACTTCTCCTTGCCATGATGGAGACAGAACCCAACTGTACAAAGGTCCTTTCTCTATTTAATATCTTCCTTCCTCCAACAAGAACAAGGGAAATCTTAGAAATGAACCACTCAGCAAAAGGATGAGAGGCTAAAGGTGAAGAGAGATACCTGCATAGTCAAATAATCAAGTTAGCCACAGAGACCTGGAACTCGTCAGTTCAGACACACAGTTCAGGTAGTGTTGTTATCACATGACCCTACTTTCCTCTCCTAGTTTGGTGCTGCAACGTCCACTAGAGTGACCACATGCCCCGGGAGGCTACAGCACTTACTATGTGATTAGTAGGAATCAAGATATGCTGTTAAGTACAAAATACTGGAATTCAAAGACAAGGTGAAAAATCATAATGTAAAACATCAATTATTTTTACAGACATTACAGACTGAAATGATATTTTGGATATTACAGATCAAATAAAAATACTTAAAATCATTTCTTCTGTTTCTTTTTACCTTTTTAAAAAAGATTTATTTATTTTAGAGAGAGAGCACACACACAGAAGTAGGGGGCGGAAGGGGAAGAGAACCTCAAGCAGACTCCCCACCGAGTGCAGAGCCCCATGTGGGGCTTGCCCCTAAGATTGCAACCTGGGCCGAAACCTAGAGTCGGAAGCTCAACCAACTGAGCCACGCAGACACCCCTGTTTTTTTTTTACTTTTTAAATGCAACTACTAGAAAATGTTAAATTATATGGCTCACACTATATTTCTATGGGACACTGCTGGTTTGGAGATCTGAGTCTAAAACGTTTAAGGATATAGCCAATCAAATTAAAACTAAAACTCAGAAGGTACCGAAGTCTTCAATTTCAGTTCATTTCTTCCACTTAGACTTTATGCTTAGATAACTAATAATATTTTACAAATGACTACTAGTCACCTAAGCAGCAAACAGTAGATGGAAGGCATTGGTTTGGATTTAGAAACGCTTTTGTTACTCAAGCTGGAACCATCTAATAGGAAGGTGGGCAGAAAGCTAATTACGGGGACATACCGACATCAGCTCCTACTCCTTCTGTTCCCTCTTCCAGCATGAATGGCTACAAATCTCTGCCTTTCCAACTTTAGTCTGGCTCCCCCAGATGTCTTTGCAGAGCTCTGCATGGCCTCTCCTTGCATACAAACCCGTAGGGTTACTCACTCCCCTTCCATACAACTTGTGTGTGCAGCCTTACTAGCATCGCATCCACTGCCATGCAGTCCTGTTCCTTATGTTTCCTCACAAGCTAGGTGGCCTGCAGCACACGATGCTAAAAATTGCTGATATGGGATATTTAAAGTACTACTTGGCTCCCAAGATTGAGGATGAAGAAGGATCTTAGATATTATTCTTAAAATCCAAGAAAATAAAATCAAGCTCTTTAAGAACTGCTTCTGAGATGCCAACATGTATTTAAGTTTCTTCTGTCATCAATTTGTAACAGGGGCCACTGCAGGTTTCCTCATCTTTGCCTCCTAATCACCCAGGACGGGGCCTGGAACACTCCTAGAGCCAAATAAAGATGTGCTTTGCATTCCTGTCCCACTCTTCCAAGCTAGCCCCACTGCCTCTTCATACAAATGATAGATTCTAATAAGGGAAAAGAATTCTTTCCTCTCCTCCAATTTAAATTGGATAAAATGGTGTATTTGCCAAATCTAGAGCCTTCTTCCATGCTCTTATAAGACCTTGTCTTAGATGATGCTCAAGCAATCCTCTTTTGTCTCGTATCTCCAATCTTTCTGGCCTCTTCCTCTCAGATTGACAAATATAAGAGAATCTGCTCAATCTTAAAAAGGCCGTCCTTAAGTTCCCTGCCTTTCAAGCTGTCACTCCCTCCATTGTCCCCCCTCTGTGGCCATATCTTTTACTAGAGGGTTCTAAAGTTACTGCTGCCACTGCCTATTTTTCTATTAACTGGAGGTTGTGAAGGCATGTACCTACAGTAAATAATATAAGACAGGGATCAACACATGGAATGCTGTCCCTCAATACCCGTAAGTTTTGACATAGTTAGAAACAGAGGCTAGCAAATTTAGTAGCAGCTGATGACACCTCTCCCAGATAAGCGTGAGCCCAGGCATCATTTGGTTTTGGGCTATAGCTGTAAAGCGTAAGGGCAGATCCAGGGGCAGCATCTAGGAAGAAAACAAGACCATCCCAAGTCCAAGGCAAAGGCAGGAGACAAGACCACGAATTCCCTGAGATGGATGGAACAGCTCTCACTTTTTTGCATAGAGAGCCTGTGGCTTTGCTGATGGGCAAGAAGGGGTCTCTTGTGGGATCTTGAGCCATAATGACCACTGTTAAGTCTACCCAAGGGCTGGGGACACAGGAGAATAGGAATTGATTGCCTTGGATGTTTCTTAATCTTCAGAGAAGTGCCACAACTTCCTGTTAGCCAAAGAAGAGTGCACAATGGACTTAAACTTCAGCACTTCAACGAACAAGATGAGAAAGTGAAATTAGAAGACTGTCCCTTTAAAAACTAGCCACTCCGGGGATTTGGTGGTGGTGGCCCTTCAGATTGGAGGGGGAGCGAAGCTTGTTGAGGCATGCCCGGTGCCATGCCAGTCTTGTCCACCTTCGTATCCCCAGTGCTCTGGACAGAGCATGGCACGCAGTGTGGATGTACGTGGGACGGTACCACCTCCAGAGCAGACAGGTGGCCCTGGTCCTCCTTGTGAGCCCAGAACGATCCCAGGGTATTGGGCATCAATGACCTCAAAGACTTGACTGGTTTGACCAGAAAGTCTCTACCTCCAGAAATGTGCTGCTGCTTCTTTATCTCTTCAGCTATGTGAACTAAATACATTTTCTCACGTTGAGGGGCAGCTGGTTTAGACTTCGCTGGTACTTATTTGTCTATTCTATACATGAAGCTCCAGATGATACTGAGGAGACAAAGAGATTCTGGCCAAGAATTCTCTCGGAGGCACTTTAATTCTCTCGACAGAAGTCGAGCACGACTCCAACTTATGATCCGAGGGGCTGGAAGGAAGGGGAAAGGAGGGAGGGCAGGAAGTGCCTGGCACACAGGAAATGATCGAGCATTAGTTCTTCTTTACGCTTAAAACTTTCAGTGCTGGTTCGCAGCACAGGCGTCCCAGAAGGGGTTAGCCAGGCCGCATCAGAGCTCGGGAATATCTGGAGGGGAAAAGGCAAAGGAGAGCAAACGCAGCAGTCAGCTCTACTGTGCAGACATCCCAACAGTGATGAACGTCCATGAGAAGATGGAACACCTCTCACTCCATAATTATTTATCTGTTAGAGATGAGGGGATGAGAAGCCAACCTCCACATGGTCAGTGAGCACAGAATCGTGCTTTTCTCCCCGAGCAGAAAAGGAGCAATGGAAAAGAGCAATAAACCCTGTGCTGAAACCCAACAAAAATGTAAAGAAACACAAGTTTCCTGTGCTATGCAAATACCTCTGGCTCTAGGACACAAGTGGCAATCACAGATGCTCAAGTTCGGGGTGACAGGGGTGGTGAAGCAACCACAGAACACACACAGAAGCACTGGGGAGGCAAGGACCAGAGATCCCACTCCTGATGGACATTTGTCCTTCTACTACTGAAGAAGTAGTAGATGCATGTCAAGTACTTGACATGCATCACGCAGCCCAACCTAAACTCAGTCTTGAGAGTCAGAGGACCCAAACCTTCTCTCACCCCAGAGCTGAGGCAGACGCCAGCCTGCACTGCAATCTCAGGCATGAGGCTCAAGTTCCAAAAAGTCACAGGGAGCCCTACGTAGCCTCGGCCCAAATCCGGCAGCGTGACAGTAGTCACGTCTACCTCAAGATAAATGTCCTCTCTGAATCCATACATGAAAAACTAAGATTCCAAACACAAGTGGACATGGTTTGGACACTGCTACCAGCCGTGAGTGGAGATGAGAAAGAAGAGATTTCCAGAGAAAAATCTACTGACTAGGTGGATGTGGCAGGATGGGGTTGAGGGCAGAAAGGCCACAAAACACATTCAAACATAGAATGTGCTCTCTTTTCTCTCAAATTTAGGTTCTACCTAGTTTAGCCAAGCCCAAAGAACACGGTGAAACAGTTTTATGGACTGATCAAACGGGGTCAGATAAATTTATTTCCTCAATCACGGCTGGGAATCGATGGCAAATATTCCACCTGTTGAGCCTCAAATTATGCAGAAAATCACAGCTGAAGCATAAAGCCCACAACCTCCCTTCCTGCCTTTTTTTTTTTTTTTAAGATTTTATTTATTTATCCATGAGAGAGGCAACACAGGCAGAGGGAAAAGCAGGCTCCATGCAGGGAGCCTGATGTGGGACTCGATCCCAGGACTCCAGGATCTGACCTGAGCCGAAGGCAGGCACTTAACCGCTGAGCCACCCAGGTATGCCCCTTCCCGCCTTTCTAGTCCAGTTGTATTAAGTGCGGCCTAAATGCCTTCTCCTTTGACAAGGATTCGGAGTGCGTTTGCTCTGGGCTTTGGGGAAGGTGATTTTCTGCTCTATCTAGATGCAATTATCAGGTTAATTGGAAGTGCCAGAGGCCATCCGCGTCTTAGTTCTGGACGGAGGCACTCTGGCCAGAAAGAGGAGTTTGGCTACATTTGCAATCTACCTGCTGTGAACAGGCCAGGAATTGGTTTGGCTCTAATTAAGTAAAAAGCAAGTTAGGTTTGCTTTTTCCGGAGGGGGTGGGCCCCTCTGTGAAAGAGGTAACTCGTGACAACCACACTAGGCTTAAAAGGTGAACAGTTCCTTGAGGTCCCGTACCTTGGAATTCCCTTGTAACCGGTACGGGGAGAAGGGAACGATGGGCCAGTCCTCTCCTGGAGACCGGATGGCGGAGCAGCCCACCACCTGAGTGCCACTGCTCCCGAGTCACCTCCCCACGTGCTGCTGCTCCCCATCCCTGAGCTCCCTGTTCGGGTTGCCCCTTGTGGGCCCCTTGGGGCCCATCCCCACCCTTCCACTTCCTGTCCCCACAACCAACATCTCCTTGGACTTCAAGATTTGGCACAAGCAGCTCATCCTCTGTGCAGGCCTTCCCTGCCCTGCGTTGAATGGTCGGCCCCCTCCGTTGGCACCCACTGGATCCGCCAAGACTTCCATCCTAGCACCCAGACTATTCCTCATACGCATTTGCTTACGGAACCTTCTCGCTGGAATGTGATCCTAAGTGGGGAAGAACTTTGGTTTCCTCTGTTCCTAGGACAAAGGCTGGCAAATATTTTTTTTTAAGCTGTGAACTTCTTGTTAGACGCAATAAATAACAGATCTGTTACATATTTAGTTGGTTCTGCATGTGCAGCTAGAGCAAAGTTGAAATGCCCTCGCTGGGCATCTCGGACAGGGTTGGCGCTGGCCCTGGGTCACGGCCACGGCTTTGGCTTGGCTGGTGAAGCATCCACAAAGGAGCGAATTACACAACAGAGGAAAGGACTTTAAACCGTGACTCAGATTCTCTGCAGCCCCTGGAGAACGCAGACTTACACGGTTAACTCCTGCACATCTGACTGCGCGAGGGTCCAAGATCGAAGCCGTCGGGGAGGGTATGACTTTGGCGAGGGGCAGGGCCAAGCATGCGGCACTTCGAGGATTAAACAAGTCAAGTGGTGCGAAGACTCAGAACAGTACCTGGCACACAGCGAAGCCGCCAGCAGATACCAGCTGGGAACCACTGTAAAGCCGCCCACTCAGCTACTAGCTCAAACGCCGGACTCCCCTCAACTGTGTCATCAGTGCGGCGTCTTTCCCGTGTTTTCTATATGGTGACGCTGAGAGGAGAAGTGTAACGCAGATTTAAACGCCCGCAGTGAGAACGCGCCAACGGCCGTCGCGGGCTCAGGCTGATCCCTCCTCTGTGGCTCGCCCCCTCCCGCGAGCGGCCTCCTGGACGGCGGCTTCGGGAACGGATTACGTGAGACAAAGGCAAGGAAATACAAAATTAACATTGTGGCTACTCCTTATCACAATACAGACAAAGCCAGATACACCAGCGCTCCAGAAATGAAGGAAGCAGGTTGTTGGCTTTTGACTGGAATTTCCTAGGATTGTTACCACGTTGTACGACACTGGTCTAAATGTTTCTCTGACACAGCCAAGATCACGTGAACTGTATCAGAAACAATACAATGCAGGCTTGGGGTTGTAGGGGAACAAAAGTGCTTTCAGGAAATGTATCATTCCCAGGCAGATGACGAGAATACCACAGACCTCCAAGTACCTGGGTCCCTAAACAAGTTGGTCCGCCGCTGGGGGAGGGGACACGTACACGCTAAACAGAAGCAAAAGAGCAAGTAAAGCTAATGCTTCCAGCTGACTTTTTTTCCCTTAGGTCAGTTTAAGTGTAAAAGGAACTCTTGTGCTCCTTCTGCCCCGCGCTCCGAGGCCGCCGGCGCCCGCACCACCTCAGGGCACTTGGGGCGCCAGCCTGTCACCCTCCCAGCAGCGCCCCCTACGGCGGGCAAGTGGCTTCTCCAAACATACGGGGCAAAGGCCAGAGCACACCCCGCGGCCCACATGCAGCAAACTGGGGGGGAAAGGGCAAAACTCAAGCCGTCGACCTACAATATTTCAAGAACAGGATGCCTCCCGGGAAAACGTGGCAAAACCTGGGTTTGCTGGTCGATGTGACTCCGTGACAAGAGCACCCAGAACCAATACAGCACCAGGCGGGAGGGACGGCGGTTTAAGATTAGAAGCAACCGAATTAGAAATTCAGACTCTTTGATTTGTTTTCCTCTGTTTTGAGGGATAAAAGAGAGGAATAAAGAATGTGCTAGAAATTTGGGGAATGCACTCCAAACCTCCCCCCACCCCTCCTCCACACACACACACACACACACACACGCACGCACGCACACACACGCCCTACTCCCCTTTGCAGAGGCCTTTAATTAGCTCACACCCTCTCCTGCCCGGCTCCCTGATACACTCTGACACCAGCCTGCAGGCCGCCGGCTCCCAGCGGACCCCCTGCCGCTCTTATCTCCGCAGATGCCTGGTGAGTCTGGTATCCCCCTCCCAGCCCTCCTGGGAAGCCGCCCAGCAGGTGCCCATTGGCAACAGTTTTGTGTTACAGGCCTGAATGAATGATCCCCGCAGGAGCTGCCGACTGTTTTCACAGACACAGAAGGCAGTCAAAAGTCCACCGCGTGAACTTGGGATGACCCCAGCTGCAGAGTCACTGGCGGGTTCATCGGGAGGGCAGGCACGCTTTATTAAACAACTAATACTCTTCACAGATAACTTTCCGAAAAAGCAAAAGTGTTAACTCTTTGCAATCTTGCGCCGACAAGCAAGCGGAGAGCTGTGCTGTGTGCCCGAGGGCTTGGGCCCCGATGAAGACTCTGACACAGAAGGACGGGGAGCAGGCGGCCTGGGGCGGCTCGGGCCTCCGTCACCATTTGGTCTGCTGTTTTGTTCAAGTGGTCCACGTTTAAGTAAAAAGGCAAAGAGTGACGGTCTCAGGCCCCGACTTTGGTTAGGGCAGTGATAGCCCAGTGACCGGTGACCCTGCGCCCCTGCCACGCTGGCAGGACACCCGCCCCCGCCCACCCCCCCCCCACCTGGCTCACTCATCTCCTCACCCGCATGCCACTGGCTTACATGGGAGAGAGGAGGGTGACCAGGCTGTGCAGAAGGCAACGTGGCCAGCACCTATGGGACTTAGGGACCAAGCCGTTTTGTTCCCGGCAGCCAGAGGCAGCAGCCAGTCCCTCCCTGACGGAGGAACCAGACACGGCGCACGCTCAGATCCAAGTGCTCTCACGGTCAAGTTCCTCAGGCTTGCTGGGCAGCGGGCAGGCTGTGCCGGGCACACGTTCCTGTTTGTGGCTTTCCGGGAGCGGAACAGCAAGCAGCCGGCTCTTGGCCTGGTCAGAATCCACACAGAAGGTTCCCTTTCCCCTTTCCTCTCCCCTGACTCACGCACACTGGAGAAGGAGCCCAGAGACAACAATCGTAGTTAACAACACGCAGATACACACACGAACATTTGGAGGAATTCCAAAAACTTCACTTTAACCAGCAAAGTTAGGTTAACTGTGGCACCAACCAGAGGCTGCGCTGCCTGGTCGGTTTCCGTCTGGCTCGGCCCAGCAGCGGCTGCCCATCCCCAGCCGGGTGGGGAGACGCTGCGCAGGGGCCCCACCCGCGCTCTGTGCGAGGAGGAGGCCTCGTCTTGCTTCCAGGTGAGGAGCGATCCTGCTCGGATTTGCTCCTTGGATGAGACCCCACCGAAGGCCCAGTGATGCCAGGCGCCTCAAAGGAGCTATATTTCCCTCCCTCTTCGGGTGGGTTGACCTTTACATAAAACAGATTGGTTTGGTTCAACAAGGCTCGAGGGCTTTCTGCATACCATGCTCGGTGCGGTGCGCTTGGGGTTAGGATACTAAGATGAATAGGACTGAAGTCTTGTCCTCGAGGAGCTCAAACTAGGGTGGAGACAGACACACAGTTTGACTCAACACTGAGAATGCTGAGAAGGTGTACCCGAGGTCAGGGCCCTGGGCCCACTGCTTCTCTCTCTTTCGCTTCTAGGAGGACAAGAAGCGGGCCCCACAAGCTGCCGACCCCCAACTCAAACACGACACCAGATTTGTAGCCCTGGAGGCCTGATGTAGAGCTGGCGCAGTGACTAACCAGCTCTGAGAAGCTTTCTGGGTCTCAGTTTCTCCATCTGTCATCTGAGAGGGCAAAAAGCTGACCTTCAGATTCTTTCCCAGATCTGTGTTCCAGGAGCGCCTATGAACGTATCAGAGGTTGTGTTGAGGGTTCAAGCCTGGGAAGAGCTGGCTTTGCAGTGTTCAGCTGGAAGGGGTGGCAAGGGCTGTAGGTTCGAGACCTCAGTGGAAAGGGAAAGGTGAGAGAGTGAGGTTACGAGGCTTCCCACAGAGCTCAATTTTTTTTTCATAAAACCAAAGTAGACACTGTTCACTGTTGTGTTTTATCTTTAAAGAGAAACTAGTGACAAAGTCTTCTTGTGTTCCGTCCCAAGAATTTCTTTCTCCACACACCTTATTCGTGGAGGCACCTCAATCTGTCCTGTTTTTAAACATTTTTAAAGAACGTTCTGCAGCAGCCTCTCCTTGCTGATGGCACAGGACACAAAATCAAAAGGCAGGTAGCTGCAGGCTGGTGAGAGCTGGCTTCGTCCTTCTGCTCTGTCAGCGATTCTGTGACATCTCGGGCACGCCCGGCGGAGATTCTGGAGTCGGGCTTCACGCAACGTAGCCGGGGTGCCAGGAACGTGCAGCCCGCTCCTGGGAAGTCAGACTAGCTCCCAACTGACTTCCCCCAAGTCCGAAAGGCGCTCGGCCTCCGCCGGGAGCCGGTCAGGCGGGGAAAAGCCGTGGGCTTACAGCTGTGAGGCCTGCGCACCGGCAACAACTGCAGGATTCTGGCAAAACCACTTAACTTGTGTGACTGAGTTTCCCATCACAAAAAGGGAAGGGATCGTCACGCCTGCCCTGCTGGCCCCACCACGATGTCATAAGGTTCAATCACCTCACGGACGCACTTTAGTCCCTCAGGGGGAGACGGTGTGGTCTGAGGCAAGAGCCTGGGGCTGTCGAGGAGCCGCCGGCCCGTCCTCCTCTGCACGCTCCCTGTTGATCCCCCAGGAGTCACTCAACTTCGCTGTGATTCAATTTCTTCTGTCAAGTGTGAACAACGCTTACCCTCTTTAATGTCTCAGTTTGTGAAGATCAAGTAGTAACGAGTATGTTGCCCAGGCTACGTGTCCGTAAGAGTACAAGGGGCTATTAGCAGCTCTCCTGCTGGACCTTTGGCATCATCCCTGCCAATTTTCAAGTTACCAATAAAGAAAATACAACCCCACTGGCCATAATATCCTGCTCGGAAACATTCAAAGGCAACATGGCCGAAACAATGGGCTGTTTGGAATCATGTTCTGCTTAATTTTCATTTCAGTGAAAACACTTGAGAGCTATTGCTTCCAAACCAATGTGTTGTATAAATTCAATAGCTTGCAGGAAATGTTTACTTAAACATCTTCCTCTAATAAAGCAAACAGATATTTTCCATAAATATTATTTTAATTCATTAGATTAGGAGAGACTAGGTTTCCCCCTCTTTCCCCTATAACCATTTCCCTAGGCTTCCTAATACCTTAAGCAGAGCCTGGGCCAGATCCAGTAACGTGCGCCTGGCCTCGTTTGATCCTGGCCGATGTCCTAGACTCCGAGTGATGGGAAGGGGAGGGGGAGATAGGACCCTGAAAGCAGCCTCTTCCGGTCGCTGTTTCTATACATGCAGCACCATTCTGGATCTCAGTCAGCTTTAGTTGTGTTTCGGAAGAAATCATACGTAAACTTTAAAGCTGTAAAATAGTTCGATGCAAAAAACCCCAACAGGGGATCCCTGGGTGGCGCAGCGGTTTGGCGCCTGCCTTTGGCCCGGGGCACGATCCTGGAGACCCGGGATCGAATCCCACGTCGGGCTCCCGGTGCATGGAGCCTGCTTCTCCCTCCGCCTGTGTCTCTGCCTCTCTCTCTCTCTGTGTGACTATCATGAATAAATAAATAAAATCTTTAAAAAAAAAAAAAAAAAAAAAACCCCAACAGGAACGTCACTTACTCACTGTGTGGGTTGAATGCCCCCCGTGTGAAAGTGCTGGTGGCTGACTCCCAAAAGAGAGCACACGGGGACACAGCCCGGATCACCTCAGTTTTCCTATAACAAATATTCGCGGCTGTCACAGAGTAAACTGGCAAAAAGAAAAACCCCCCAAAACCCGATGACAGATGAGATCTTTGCCTTTCAGAAGCTTTAAGTCTCTGGGATGCAGGGGAGCACAGACAACTGCCTCACAAAGCTCATCTCACCCTTGAAGAATGGAATACAGCGTTCTCGGCCCTCAGCCCCCACAGCACATATCCTGTGGAAAGGGGATAGACCCCAGGTGAAACACTCCTTCTCTCTATATTATCACCCTCAGAAACCCACATTTTTGTAAGCCTCAGCCTCCAGCATCCAGCCCCTGACAACAAATGTCTGCTGAGGGCATGTTTGAGACGTGGGCATACGTGGCTATCATCTTCCCAGGGCAATAGTGGTCCCTCCTTAATGGGAGCCAGGGTGCCCCTGGAACTCAGAGCGGGGTGGGGGGGGTATCTCAGGGCATCCTGAACAGGTGATGCAAGGCAAGGGGGGAGCAGGTGTGAGGGGGGCCGGGGAGTGACCTGGACAGCCAGCTTGCTGTCACTCTCCCTTCACTCTTCACCTGGCCTCCCCACTCTGGCTCCTGGTTTTCAAGCTTATCCCTACCCTCCTCACATGCCAAACTAGGAAATTTCCCAGTTTGTGGAAATGGCACGAGGCGGGGGCGGCACCTGGGGGAGCTCAGTCTGGTTAAGCGTCAGACTCCTGATTTCAATTCAGGTCACATCAGGGGCCTGGGATGGAGCCCCGTGTAGGGCTCTGTGCTCAGTGGGGAGTCTGCTTCTCTCCCTCTTGTTCTCCCTTTCCTTCCCCCTCCCCTCTTGCAAGCTCGCTAATAAATAAATAAATCTTAAAAAAAAAAAAGTGGCACGGGAAGGTTTCACCACTGTTATTTAACGGAAAAGAAAGAAGCAGGCATCTTTCCCTCGTGCCCGTGTGAGGTAAGCGTGGTGTGCCCGTTATTTACAGACTCTCGCCCCTTCTGAAAGAATCTTCCTCTTCTCTCACGGTCTCTCACAGGAAATGTCTCCTCACCTCCAACACTGCAAAAATTACTTAATGTAATGTCCTGATATAAACTTAAATTGCTCAGTCACCATGTCCCACTTCACCACAAAACTCTGGTCCTAGAATTGTTCTCACCACACATGCCGTCTGTGCGCTCCCAAACACAAGATGCCTACATGTCCACATCTACAGCACCATGGTTAATGATTTACGAAGCCTCTCCACCTGTGTTCTCTGTGGGTGAGGGGGGTGCTCACAGGCAACCCTGACGGTAGAAACCCCAAGTCTACAGAGCAGGTGTCAGCTTCTACATTATCAGGTAAGAGTCAAGAAGTCCTGTCAAGCAACGTTCTAGAATTCAGGAGACCAAAGAAGACGTCCAAGGCTCTATTACTTTCTGTATGAACCACCCTGGGTGAGTTATTTACTTCCACGGGCCTCAGTTTCTTCACGGTGATGGTACTCATATCACCTGTCTTACAGAAAGGGTCACAGGTATATCAATGTTTCATCAACAACTTAAAATCAAAATAAACATAAAGCAGTATTATTATTATCTCAGTAAGGAAGGCTTAAATCCTATTGCTTCTTTCCTCCGAGAAGCAAACTACAGAACAGGTCACTAGAATTAACCGTACTGCTCTCAGGCACAACACACCGCCCCCAGCCCTGTCCGTCTGGCTTCCTGACCCAAGCCATGGTATCATCAAGCCCCTGAAAGCCTATCTGTGAGCAGAACCCAGAGACAGACACACCTCTACAAGATCTCAACAGCTGTCCAAAGACTAAGAGGAGGCAAGAAAAGACAGGAGTGAGAAAGAAAATGGGTTTCCTTCCTGCTTTCACTTTGCAGGGAAAAGCACCCCTCTCCCCCTTTCATATACTCCGTGCTAAAAATCAAATCTTTTGCTCTAAAATGACATCCTAGTGGCTTAGAAATGCTGAAAGCAGCAAAGTCCAGGAGATGGAAATTACAATTTCACACGCACAGGGCCATACGTGAGGCAGCCTGAAGCTCTGGCCTGCTCCCCCCACCAGGGCAGCAGCGAAGGCCCGAGGGCCACAGATCCTCTGAATAATCTGGGGTCAAGCACGTCGGGTGTGTGACAAAGTACAGTCGGCTTTCTCAAGTGCTTTTGAGTCCATACGTTTTCTGTTTAGATAAAGAAAACTCTTTCAATCCTTTTCTCCCATTTCAAGCCTCTTACACGAGGGTAGGGATCCCCAGAGAGCCAAGACTAATTCCGACAGCCTAGAGATCACAGCTGGCAAACCAAGAGCCCCAACACAGAGGAGGTGGAGCAGGAAGTGAACGGAAAACCAAGCTTTACTCCTCGTTTGCAACTGCCTGTGTTCTAGCTTCTACGTGGTCCAGGTTGAGCAGAGGATCTTATCTGCGAAGCTGTACCATGTGGAGGAAAATATCCAGGCTCCCAACCTTCACTTTAATCAAGGTCACCGACCACCGTGGTCTTGCTCTTCTCATCTGTATGAGAGAGAAGCCCGCCTTCCTTAAAGCGTCCAAGTGAAAATTAAGTGAGATGGTTCCGCACCTGACGTGCAGGAGCTGCTCAGTCAAAGCAGGCTGCATTAGCCACGTCCCTTTCTGATCTTTAAGGATGATACTGACCAAAGAGTCCCCTCTGTCTCCTAAGAAAACACGTGGAGTCAGCTTTCCTTTAAAATGAAGAGCGGTTTCTGGAGATAACGATTAAAAAGGAGAAAGAAGTAAAGGAAAACAGACCTTCCACAAGGAGTATTTTGACCTTTTACTGCCAAGAATCGGAATTTGATTCGTCCTTCATGTGTTTATCAAAATAGGTTACAGTTCTCACCTCTGCAGGAAAGGGCACGTCCTGGATGAATCCTACTGAAATGCAGACAGGGATCACTACCGCATCTCTGGGGGGAACCAGTCAACCCAAGGAACCTTGAACATATTATTCTTTCACTCGCCATGTTTACACTGGGGTAGAAAACCACTATTCTTTGGGGGACACAAATATTTCCTGCCTTTTCAATTTAGCAACTGGACATACTTTTCCACCACATAGACTGAAGTTTTGGAAGACAGAGTGGATTCCTCTGAAATACGAGATGTTCAGTCTTAGAAGATAACTTAAGGACCTGATTCCTAACTGAACTACTATTAGGGCATCAAGACAAATGTGAACTTTTGCAAACTTTCTGTTTCAAAAAGAGAGCTTCGATGGGAGTAGCATCTCCCTGCTGCTTCTGGCTATTGAACTGCTTGCTTCGAGTGAAAACGGGGCAGCTAGACCCCACTCCCTGAGCTTCATGAACAAGGCTGCTAAGTAGGGCAGTGGGAACATCCGGGGTTGGTGGTCACTCATGTGATTCTCATGCCACCCAACACACTTCCAGCTCTCACAGATAGCTGAGATTTGACCAAGTCAGGATAGATCACGGATGGGTCACTCAGCATCTAAGATTTGCCTCAGCCAAAAAAGAGTTCAGACTAAGGGAATCATTTTAGCATTCCAGGTTATCAGAGGAAAATAAAACAAAAACTCTGTTGCCAAGAATTTGAGTTATTTCTTTATATACAACAACTTGAAGACACCTCCTCTTGGCTGGAAAAGAAATCCCTTGGGTGACTTGTTTAGATCAAAGCCATTTTGAAAACAGAAAACTCTGCATTCTCTAAGGGATATAGCACTGTCTGACTTGATATTCATTTAACTTGAAGTTTTGTGCCAATTGAATATACTAAGACCCTGATACTTATAAGAAGGCATTCACCTATGACTAGCTTGCAGGTACATGGAAAAGCTATTATGGGGATAATCAGCTCAACTATAAAATGAAGCAGTCATACATAATGACAAAAACAGATACAAGTCATAAATTGCCTTTTCCCCTTCAGAATCCATGTAGGCAGGCACTCAGTACATTCTTTTGTGTAAAGATAAAACTTCTGCCTTGAATAAACAGTGCTTTCAGCCTTGTCTGAGCCTTATAAATACACTGCCCACAAAACAAACACAAACAAATGCTGTTTCTTAAACAAAAGGCAGATGGACCCCTCTGCCCTCAACAGTCACCGTATATACGACGGAGACTGGCTGATGGCAGGGGCTGGCTGAGGGTCTCTGGCTTCAGGGTCCATTGCATCACCGTTCAGACCCAGATCTGGTTTCCTGGGCACAAAAGGCCAGTGAAAGGTCCTCTTGGAAGGGAAGTGGCTCCTCTGTACACTGCACCCCAAACAGAGACTGAAGAACTGAACAAAATTCTACCTAAAGTCCTAGCTGGGCTTTCTATGAACCTATCCAGACAGACTCGTCTCTCTCTTTCCCCTTCTCTCTCATGTAACTTGCTTATATTTATCTTCAGATGGTTTTCCTAGAAGCTATCAAAGTTCGTTCTAAGACTGGGCAGGCCTTTTTATTTGTTTTTGTTTTTCTTGTTGTTGTTTTTAATATAGAGAGGCATGTCTAGAACCAATCAAGCCATTAGCAATATCTCAAAAGTGTAACTGCAGATGAGAATGGAAGTGCTAGTGCAGAAGAGCGGGTCCTGACTCTATGGTTACCTGACTGACCCTGGGCAAGTCACCTGACCTCTCCGGGCCTCAGTTTCTTCCATTATATAATGGAGCTAATACTCCCCATTCTATCTCCTGAGCAGAAAAGCAGGAAAAAAACCTGTCCTTTTGACATGGTTCTGGAATTTGAAATGCTGTGCTTTTCTTAAATAAATTCTATTCCTGGAAAGGGCTCTAGGAGCAATCGTCTTGTCATGGTCTTAGAAGGGGATCAGATCTTTGAGGTTCTACTCAAAGGGTTAGAGTCCTTTAGCCAAGACCAGGCAGGGAAGTCAGGGAACAGATGCTCACAGCTTGGTGGCCAGTCCCTAAGTCATATCACCTTATATCTGGAATCCATAAGCAGATGTCCGGGGGCTGGGCGATGAGAAGAAAAGGCTCATATAAATCAAGGGGACAAAGGGCACAGATTAATTCCTAGGTCTATTTTCTTGAGGCTAATATTAAATAAACTAAATAATAGTTCAAATTGTAATGAAAAATCGCAGAAATGGATATGATGGACTGAAATAAAAAATTTGTTGTGAATAATTCACAGCATCTATCCAGGGACAAGTAAGACGTGCAGATCTATTACCTTCTTATGTGACAGAATGAATTCCCTTTTAATGTCTCACTGGGTTTTCACATTCTTCATCTCTTTTTCTCCTCAGCTCAGTGGTGTGGCGGGGCGGGGTGGGGCGGGGCAGGGTGGGGGCAGCAGAGTTTAGCATCATCTTTTCATTGGTTAAAGAAAAAAAAAAAAAAACAACCTCAAGATTAACAGAGAAAAAGATTATTAAAAGGCAGGAATAGTGTTAGAACCCTGGTAGCCCAACTGCCAGTGCACAACTCTATGTCTGCAATAGTGCTGTATGATCTTTGGGAAGCCATAAGCCTGACAATCTGATTTGGGACACTTGGGTGGCTCAGTGGTTGAGCATCTGCCTTCAGCTCAGGTCCTGATTCTGGGGTCCTGGGATTGAGTCTGGCATCGGGCTCCCCGCAGGGAGCCTGCTTCTCCCTCTGCCTGTGTCTCCACCTCTTTCTCTGTGTCTCTCATGAATAAATAAATAAAAATCTTAAAAAAAAAAAAAAAAAAAAAGAGCCTGACAATCTGATGAAAACTTGAGATTCTTGCTCCAGAATAATACATGTAGATCATATTTCTAATTATTTTCGAGAAGTTTATGGAGCTTCTCCACTCCACTCAAAGCTCAAAGAACCATGGCTAAAGCCCTTTGGTCTTTGCAGCCAAGTGGGCCTGGCTGGTGGGCTTGGTGAGGTGCAGTCCTGTCTTCTGACCCCATTCTTTAATCATGAGCACTCAGGCATTCTTTAAAGGAATACTTCCCACAGACCAACAGTTGATTATTGTGGTCATTTGCACTTCCTTAAACTCCTCTTGTGTACACACAAAAGCAAACAAAACATTCCCCCAAAGCAACATTAAAGGTCTGATTTCAACCCACAAAACTTCAAGAAAATGGAGATCTTTAGCCAAACTACATACATACAGAAACACAGATGACCTGAGTGCCTATTTAGTTGACAGGCCTGGCTTTCGGAGCTACCATTTCCAACAAGAAATAGTAATGTTAAGTTTCCTTGCTTTCTCATCTTAGATATTCGGCCTAATTTTTATAACACACCCAGGGTTCTTGGTATCCAAATAAATTTACACAGCAATTCCTCTGAGTAGCAGCCTGTGATGCCAACACTGATTAGTTTACTAAAGGCCAGAGAATTGCATGAAAAAGGACCCCAACCACATAGGGAGCAGGGTTCCCATTCAAGAGGCCTTGGGCCCTAGAAGGCAGTCCTCCTATGCAAATCCAAAGACAATAAAAAAGCCTGATATTCAATAAAATGCCTGATCAGGGCCACACAGGCCTTCATATTGATTTGGGGGTGAGGACTGGGATAAGGAGTACTCGACCCCTTTCTGCAGAAGGTTCTCTTCTTGTGCGGGCGCTCGGGCTTCTAAAATTGTTTTCCAGGGGAAGCAGAAGAACCAAGGAACACATGCGACTTCCATAAATGAGGGAGAATAGAGCAAAGGCCAACCCTTTTCACCAGGATGGTACAGAGAAACTCTGGAGAGACCCGCAGAGGCCACAGGCAAGCTACCAACTTCTTCATTCTTGTCTAGCAGGTTAGTGACAGGGTTCCTAACAGCCAAACTGGCCCGGATGGAGTCCGATTCTCCCACTCTTTGTGCCTGACACCCTCCTCCTCTGTAGCCTGGAACACTGTGGCTTTCATGTCAGGGGCACTGATGGTTCCCTGGTGGCTAAAGTCTGAACATTTTACATGGATGCAAATGTAAGAGTCAGAGTGAGGACCCATTTCTCTTGTCCCGCCTCTATTTTTCAAAGTTTTCATAACGTGCTAGCTCATTTTATCCTTATAGTGAGCCTGTGAGGTAGGTGCATTTCTATCCAAGGTTGAGGAAGGTCTCTCAATAAATAGTAAGTGCATTTCTCCCTCAAAAACAAAGAAAGTAATTATAAGACCAAAGAGGCTTCCCTATGTTAATTAAAATTTCATCAAATTAAATAAAATCTCGCAGTTGGGGCATTTAGAACTGAATATCAAAGTGCATCTGTTTATGCCAAGTTGAGTAGCTAAAAGGACAGTGGGCAATGAGTGCAACTGCTAAAATGGTTCACGTCGCCGTGGGGGTGAAGGTCCCAGGTTGCATGAAGAATGATTCATGGCAGAAGTGTGCGTGCTCATTCAGGCTCTGAACCTGAGTCTGGTTCCCAACCGTGATTTAGAAAGTCTTTCCTGCTCCTCTGCTGTCTGTTTTGAACACAGGCCAAAGAGTATACTGTTTGACGTAACTACCGTACTGAAAACTGACCTGACTAAAGAACTATCACCTCTAGAAAAGAGTGTGGAAAACAGAAATAAATCCCCAGCTTTCACACCCCGTCACCAAGATCGCCACGCAATACAGAAGTGTTGCTCAACTCACTTTCTCACCTGCCCTTCAGACAGCCTCCCATGTGGCACCACTAACGGCTTCCCTATGCTAAAGCCAGCTTGACAGCCTCACAGACGGGGGGCACCTGTGATTTCATGGCCACACAGGCTCCAGCAGAAGGAAGCAGAGCACAGGTGCCTTCTCAAACCCTGTTCCTTCACAAGAAGGTCAACTGCCAGGAGGAAAGTCTGTGGAGCCAACAGGAAGGAGAGGGAAACAGAGGCAAAGAGTAACTCCCCTCCAACTACCTTTCCTTTCCCAGCTGCACGCATATAATCAGCTCCTGCCAGAAAAGAAATTGCAGAATAACAAGATGTCTACCAAACAAGAGGCCAATGAACAAAAAAGCCAACCAGACAGCAGGACACAGGAGAATGATACCACTGTCCTTCCTTCTGCTGCTCTAGAAGCCAGTTTTCAGGTCGGACTTTATCCTGCAAGCTGTGGGAAGTAACTGGTAGATTTCAGGTAGGAGAAGAGCACAATCAAATCCTAGGTTTATCAAAAGCGAGTTCACTCTGGTGGCATTGTGCAGGTGGCAGCGGAGCCCAGCGGGTTGGGGGTGGGACGAGCTAGTGCAGTGACCCAGGGAGGGGACAACCGGAACCCAGGAAAAGGCAGTGGTGGTGGACCCGAGGAAGAAGAGATAACGCGGGGGGCTCAGTGGACCCAGTGCCAGGTCATCAGACGGGTGGGGAGGCAGGGCAGGTGGGCAAGGAAGCAAAGGCCACATGTGCAACTCCTCACAGCCTCACAGCTATGACTCCCGAGGTCAGTGACAATGGATCTCACTTTTCTTTCCTTACCTTGGCAGCAGAGTTTGATACGCCGTGTGTGACATTCCTGATGAGGCCCCCGACATTTCCATACTTTATCAGTCCAGTAACCCCTTCAGAAACATCGTTCAGAAGCCCCATGGGGTTGCCAAGAAAGTCCACTGATCCCAAGATCCGGGCTGCCTGGCTGAGGAGCTCCTGTCAAATGGAGCAGACAGAGGAGATGAGAACCAGCACCTGTTGATACCTACAGGTAGAATGTCCTGAGCAAAAAGTTCTCGTCCTCCATTCTCATCCACACCCACAACAACCTCTTCATTCGCATCCATTGCAAGCTCCTATCCTTCCATGAGCTCCACCCAAGGTCTCCCAATGCACGGACCCCAGAGATGACTTCCAGTACTCAGAAATACTCCTCAAAGCCATTTCGAAGAATAAACAAGAGCTATGCAACAGGAAATATCCTTTACAAATATTTATTAGTATATACATTACACTCTTCATTGTTCCTAAAATAGGGAAATCATCAGCAGGAGAGTTCTAGAAGGAAAATGAGGAAGGAGAGTGGAGCGATAGTTCCCCTCATTATCAGCAGAGGGGGCGGTGCATAGAGAGGGCACGTTCAGATCTACCAAGTAACCTTCCACTTTCTGCATCTCTCCACTGTCTGATTCCAGATTCCAGGGATCTCTATGTCACTCTCCAAACAGTTGAATGGAAATATCACCAACTAAGAAAGTCAAGGAAGGAAGCAAAGAAAGAAAAGAGGGAGATAGGAGGGAAAAAAGGAAGTGGGAAAAGAATATATAACTTTGACAGTTAATAAATTTGATACGATCTTGACCTATCTAATATCAAAGAGTCTGGATAATAAATACAAATTGGAAAATGTCCAACTTGATAAAAATTTGAAGTTCAACTCTAGGGCAGGATCTCAGAGGCTCCAAGAACACTGATATGGTTGCTGAAAGTAGACCCATGCCCAATAAATAGAGAAGTCACAGTATTTTGTGTTATTAAAGCATCAATTAAACTCTTAAGAGTTACGACTAATCTAGTGGGAGCCCCTCCTGAGACTAGTTCTCGGAGGGACAAGACAGCTCATAAATCAAAGACACCATTTCAGGACTTTCATGATGTAGATGGCTTCATGGGCTGTGACCTGACCCCTTACAGCAAACGTTTAACTGGGTTCTCAATAGTAATGTCTTAGTAACCAAAATTCCCAAACAACCAAAACAAACATTCTGCTTATGTTCCAGCCACTAAGTACTTCTCCAAAGCTCACCTCCTGGAAATGTTTGAGGATATCATTGATGATGAACTCCTTCGTCTCATAAGGATGTACCCGAGTGAACGGATCCAGATTAATCACAGCGTCCTCAAACCGAATCAGTGGAAATCCCAAGGTACTCTTTAGGGCCTAGTTAGGGAGGAAAGGAAATGACATATGTAAGCCATCTGATGGCCTTCCAGGGTGCGGTAACTTTGGATTCCATGAAAGCTACAAGTTACATTAACTTTCCTATGAGAGTCAAGGTTTTGATATTTATAAATAAGGATTTTTCCTGTAACTATGAAAGTAAAATATTCACACAAAATATCTATGTAAGTCACCCAAGGTAACATAGATCCATAGAAATAAACACTATCAGCTTCACCGCATAATTCTTTCCGGTCTATTCTGTATACATGTTGTGCTTTACTTTTTTTGACTGAAGTTACCACACATATAGAAAGGTGTGCTAGGGCAGCCCCAGTGGCTCAGCGGTTTAGCACTGCCTTCAGCCCAGGGCGTGATCCTGGAGACCCAGGATCGAGTCCCAAGTTGGGCTTCCTGCATGGGGCCTGCTTCTCCCTCTGCTTGTGTCTCTGCCTCTCTCTCTGTGTGTCTCTCATGAATAAATAAATAAATCTTTAAATAATAAATAAATAAATAAATAAATAAATAAATAAATAAATAAATAAAATCTTTTAAAAAAAGAGTCTCTCTGTTCTTTCCTCTAAAAAAAAAAAAAAAAGAGAGAGAGAGAGAGAAAGAAAAGAAAAGAAAAAGAAAGGTGTGCTAACCAAATGTAGAGCTCAATGGTTTTTTCCCCAAAGTGAACACAACCACCATGTAACCATCACCTGGGAGACAGAGAGTAAATGATTACTCCCATCTAGGAAGCACTCCCTTTCCCAACCGTGGCCTCCCAGGTACTTCTCCCTCCTCCCTAGGGTAACCACTATCCTGACCTCTACTGCCTGCTTTGAATGCTCTATAAAGGAAACCATCAGTGCGTACTCTGGGTGTTACATATAGCTGCAGTTGCTTAATTTTCATTTTTAGTTCCAATATATGAATAAAACACACTTTATTAGGCCATGTTGTTATTGAACAATCATGCTGTTTCAAGTTTTGTGCTATTATGAATAATGCTGCTAAAAACATTCACAGACATGTCTTTGGGGGCCCATTTGTACACACTTTTCTTGAATATATACCTGGGAGTGGAACTGCTGTGTCACAAAGACTGTACACATTCATTCCTCGTATACACAGTACTGCCCAACAGTCATTCTCAGCAGCTGAACTGGTTTATGCTCTCTCTGGCAGTCTATGAAATTTCCTGTTGTTCTACCTCCTCAACACTCGGTATAGACAGCCTTTTATTTATTTATTTTTAAAGATTTTATTTATTTATTCATGAGAGACACACACACAGAGAGAGAGAGAGAGAGAGAGGCAGAGGGAGAAGCAGGCTCCCTGCAAGGAGCCCAATGTGGGACTCGATCCCAGGTCTCCAGGATCACACCCTGGGCTGCAGGCGGCGCTAAACCGCTGTGCCACTAGGGCTGCCCTAGACAGCCTTTTAAAAGACAAATATTCTGATGGATGTATAATGGTATCTCAGTGTGGTTTTAATTTCCATTTTCCCGGTGAAGCATGAGATGAGGCACCTTTTCACACTCAGATTGGCCATTTGGATATCCGTTTTTGTGAAGTGTCTACTCAAGTCTTTTGCTCATTTTTGTAGTGGGTTGTCGAATTTTTTCTTATTGCTCTGTAGGTATAGGTGTTTTTCTTACCCATTTTCTATATAAGTCCTCTGGTGAACAGATGTACTACAATTGATTGCAATTATCTTTTCCCATTCTGTGATTTATTACTCTTTAAATAGTGTGTTTTGATGATCAGAATTCTGTTTTAATGAAATCCAACTTACCAATCTTTTCCTTTAGGAAAAGAGCTTTCTGTTTCCTGGTTAAATTATTATCTACACCAAGGTCAGAAAGGTACACCCTGTGCTTACTAAAAATTTTTTTATTGTTTTACTTTTCACATTTAAATCTATAATCTATGTGGATTTGATTTTTTTTATATGCTGTGAAGCAGAAATAAAGATCCATTTTTTTTTCCCAGATGGGTATCTAATTACCTAAGCAATGTTCACTAAAATGATCACCCTCTCCCCTACTGCAGTGTGGTATAAACTTTGTCATAAGTTGAGTAACTGAGTTTATGTGTCTGTTTCTGGAACCCCCCCCCCTTTTTTTTTTAAAGATTTTATTTGTTTATTCAGAAAGACACAGAGAGAGAAGCAGAGACTCGGGCAGAAGGAGAAACAGGCTCCCTGCGGGGAGTCTGATTCAGGACTCGATCCCAGGACCCCAGAATCACGACCTGAGCCAAAGGCAGATGCTCAACCGCTGAGCCACCCAGGCATCCCTGGATTCCCTTTTGTGTTTCATTTTGTCCTGTCTTCTACCAATACCACACTGTCTTAATTACTGTAGTTTTGTAATGAGTTTTGAAATCTAATAGTATAAGCTCTCCAACCTTGTTCTTTTCTCCCCGCCCCAGGATTACCCTGGTTATTCTTTGCACTTTTCATTTTCAAATAAATTTTAGAACCAGCTTGTCAATCTGCCACAAAAAGTTGTTGGAATTTTCATCAAGATTGCACTGAATCTATAGACTAATTTGAAGAGAAATGCCAACTTCACAGTATTAAATCTTTCAACTTATCAATGTGGTATGTCCCCTTATCTATTTAGTTCTCTTTTCTCTTAATGTTACATTGTTTTTCATGCAAAGGTCTTATATACACCTTTGTTGGATTTATTCCTAGGTATCTGTAGTAGATTAAAAATGGCCATATCTTCTTTACATCTTGTACCATTAGTAGAGACTATTTCATCTGTGCTGACCTTGTAATTTGCTTCAACCAAGAAAATGCGTGGAAGTAACACTGTGTGACTGCTGAGCCTAGGCCTCAGGAGCCTTGGAGCTCATGTTCTGCCCTTTTTGCCACCTCCAGCATGTGAAGAAGCTGAGAGTCCATGTGCAAGGAGGTTCTTTTGACAGCCAACACCTAACACTTGACATGTGAGTATGGTCATCATGTACCAGTCAATCTCAGTCGACTGCCAGATGAATAACCACAGGTGAGTCCAGCAGAAGCAGCATTCAACAGAGTCCAGCCTATATCGCTGACCCATAGAACTGTGAACAAATAAAGTGACTGTTCTGAACCACTAGGTTTTAGAGTAGTTTGTCACACAGCAATAGATAAAAATATTACATTTGATGTTTTCTTAACTCTTTTGTAAACTAGATCCTGCAAATTTCCTTTTTCTCCATAATTGTTGCTGACATGTAGAAATACAATTGATTTTTGTACACTATGTCCAGTGACCTTTGTAAATTTACTTATTCATTCAGATAATAATTTATCTGTGCATTCTTTTAGATTTTTCTAACTACATATTCATGTTCTCTGTAAAGAAAGTTTTCATTTTCCTGTCCAGTTCTTATACAATTTATTTCTTTTATTTCTTCTGTAATTTTTCCAGCCTTATTTCACTGACTAGGATCTCCAGCATGACAGTGAACAGAAGTGATAATGGATACCTTCCCTGCTTTCAATATATCACCACTGAGTATGTTTGCTATAGCTTTTTTATAGATATACTTTATCAGGTTAAGGCAGTTCCCTTCTATTATTTACTTGCTGAGTTATCATAAATAGATGCTGAATTTTCTCAAAAGGCTTTAGTGCAACTGTTGAGATAACCATATTTTTTCTTCTTTTCATTTTATTGATGTGGTAAATTACATAATTTATTTGAAAATACTTATATTTGCATTCCTGGAATCCATTTTAATTATATTTTCCTTCTTCTACATTGCTGTATTTAATTTGTTAATATTTTGTTTAGATTTTTTACTTCTATGTTCATGAAAAAATTCTGGTCTATAAATTTACCTTATTTGGTTATTTTCAAAATATAAATTATAGGGCAGCCCGGGTGGCTCAGTGGTTTAGCGCCACCTTCAGCCCAGGGCCTGATCCTGGAGACCTGGGATCGAGTCCCACATCGGGCTCCCTGCATGGAGCCTGCTTCTCCCTCTGCCTGTGTCTCTGCCTCTGTGTGTGTGTGTCTCTCATGAATAAATAAATAAAATCTTTTACACACACACACACACACACACACACATATACACACACGCGCGTACATACATACATATATATAAATTATAGTTTTCTGGTAAACTTCTTGAGCACACTTACATTTATTCTTTAAAATTCTGTGTTTGATAATGCCAACTTTTGGGTTATCTGTGGGTCTGCTTCTAGTGTTTGTTTTTAATCTTGGTCTCCTCTCTTGGTAGGCCCTGTAATTTGTGACTGAATATAGCATTTTCTATGAAAACTTTTAGATACTATGGATGAGTCTTTAGTTTCTAGCAGGCAGTAAAAGAGGTTTCATCCAATCAGGATTTGGGCTTTCTCAAGGCTGGATTTCAGTCTTTGTGACTCCTGGTCTATTTTAGTCTTTATAAGGCCTCATATAGTATCAGTGGTCCATTCCTCCACTTTTAACTACCCAGCACCAGAAAACTGCTAGAAGGTCTACTTTGTTTTCCTGCCTCTTGACTGCCACTTTCATCTTGGCCTCTCTCAGACTAGGTTACCTAGAAATTGGCACCTGCCTCAAAATATACAGCAGCTCAGACTACTAGGGGCTCTTTCCTGTCTGTCCTTTCTCTGTAAGATATTAGCCCCTCTTTCGATTACCAGCTCTCTTAGTAGCTAATGTTTGCTATGCCAGCCCCATGAGACTGCCAAGAGCCTTACTCAGACTCTCTGCCTTTGGCAGCTGCCTTCTGCTTAACTTCTCTGCATTTCTCCACATGCCACTTATAGATTAAGATTATCTCAAGAATAAAAGCAAAGCAAATGTTGGGCTCACTTTATTGAGTTTCCTTCCTCACATAAATCTTGGACCCTCAAGTCCTAGATGTCCTGGTAGATTTCCAGCACTTTCAAATAGACCTTTGGGGGTTTTCTTCTATCAAGCCTTTCTTGCAATTCTCAGCTAGTCTGGCTCCACTATAAACCAATTAACAATTTCTGGATATGGTCTATTTTCCAATTATATTTTGTTTAATAAGATTGATCTCTTAAGGATTTTAGACAGCACGCAAAATACTCTTCTTCTTTGAATGTGAAAATACTTTTTCATGCTAATGTTAGTAAATCTTTGATCCGCATGGAATCTCTCCTTAGGATATAAGTAACAAATCTAATTTTGTATTTTTCCAATTGGCTATGTAGTTGGTCTAACAGCAGTAACTAAAACATCTATACACTCCCCAGTGAATCAAAATGTCTTTATAGTAAAACCTCCTGCGCAACTTCATGCACTTTCTATTTTCTCCCTTATTTTTTCATCTTTTAGCATGCATTTTCAGAGGCTGCCTTAAATTCTTTTTTGGTAGCATCTTTTATTGGAATGAGATTGTTATAACTGAAGAAAATATAGATGGGATGTTTTAAAACCAGAGAATGGGGAAACTTTTTTGGGAACTCAAATACAGATTCAAACAGGCAAAGGACTGGTAAATTTGATGACATAAAAATAGAAGGCTTTCGTGTGGTTCATACATACATCAAAAGTAAAAAGCCAATTGAAAAGCTGAAGAAAGAAACTTTGCAACTCATATCAAAGACCAACCGTATATAAAGAGCTTCTAAAATTACAGGTGGTAAAAGATCAATAATATGATTTTTAAAACGGGCAAGGGGATATGACCAGACGGTGTGGTTCACAGAGGAAAAAATGACCCCTAAACAGATGGGTCAGGAGAAGTAGAGGAAAAGAAAGCTGTGAAGACAAAGAAACAAACAGAAGAATAAGGGGAGAACCAGAAAGGAATGGGGAGTCAGCAACACCGAATATGGCAGAGGACCCTACAGAAAAAAGGCCCTGGATCCGGGCCCTTGGGGGGTCACTAGTAACCTCCCACTAAAGAATGTGAGATTAAGAGTATTCTTAGGTTAATTCAGCCTAACACAGTAATTCAGCCCAACACTCTCACTTTGAAAATAAAGAAAACCAGAGAAATGTTAAGTGGATGACCTACACTCATGCAGTTAGTTACTGGGAAGTTTTAGGCTCGAAAGTGCTCATTTTCACTACAGTACCCACCCATCAGGTGGGAAGTGTGAAGACCAGGATGGAGGATGATACTATTCCCCTAAAAAACCTTCTGCTATTCATTCATGCATGCTGCACCCATCCACGTGGCGGTGACAGGAGAAACTGAGGTGAGGCCTGGTCGGCTGAACTCCTTTGCTTCGAGCCATACAGTAAACAGCCGGGAGAGGTACTGACATCAGCTGAGCAGTTTGTTTTGCCAGCACAACTCTGAGTATTACTTTCTTCTCAGAGGAGAGGAAATGAGATCCAAACAAAGGCTTAAGGCAAAAGGTTTTTTAGCCCAGCTTCCTCATTGCAACCAAATACCGAAGAAAAGGAACCGTACACAGTAGCAAAGACTCGGAAGCCTCTACCAAGTTGTCAAAGCCCTCACGAGAGACACTCTCCCCTTTCTGAATGGCTAATGTACTTCCGAGGAGATACTCCGGTCCTTTGGTAAAAATGATCTCCACCTCGTCCTTTACTGCTTGTGGGCCTCCCACAGTTGCCAAGAGTGGAGATTCAGCCTTTGGGGGTGAATCACTCTGCCACCTTCAGGTTGTTCTGGTCAGTCCAAGTAGACCAGATGAGAGGGAAAGAGCTATAAGCAGGACTTTTTTCCTGTAGTAACTAAATGACTAATCAAATACAGTAGTATACAAAGTTGATGCTTATTTATTCAAGTGGCAGACAGCTTCCTGTTATACAGATTCTAGAGACAGCAATCTGTGCTCAGGAGTTCCTAATAAAACTAGGAAACTGTCTAGTCCTACCTCTACCAGATGAAAACTGCTGAAGTTTTCCAGAAACTTTAGAGAGCTGAAAGAAGAAATACCTGTCCATATGCCATAAGGTCTCAGATCACAAGCCAGTCCCTGGGCCACGTCCTTTCCTTTCTTAGTTTATCCTGCACTAAACAGAACTGTCTGGAATTCATTCTTTAAAGGTTTATTTATGGTACATAGAGACTGTTTATGTGAAGCAGGGTATTTGCCCATTTCCCTCCTGGGACAGTGTTTAAAACTACAGGGATATTTCCCTCTCTGGCACTTTCTGAAATACAATTAACAATACTGGATCTTTTTTCCTTTTAACAAATCTGGTTTTTATTTAGGGAGGGGAGGAAAAAAGTAAAGGGTCTGAAGTTTCCCAACAAATTATTTCAAGCCTTTGAGAAGACAGTTTTAGGCTTTTTAAATAGTGTCTTTGTTTGAAATTCCCCCTCACCCCCACCCTCTTGCTCTCTGACCATTAAAATGTGGGTTTTCTTCCAAACTAGATTGCTCAATTAAAGCCCTTCTTTTGTAATACCCCAATGCTCTAAATGGGAAAAGGACTGCTGTAGGCCACCTCGTGAAACCTTTTAAAGGCTCCTGGCTTCTTTTGATCTTTCAAAAAAACCCCAAAGTACATATAAGCTACCTGGCGTTTTTCGATCTTACCCTGCTAGTCTCTAACATGCGCGCCTGGGAGAATAATGGAGAGAAGGGGGGCAGGGAGGAATGTCTCTGCATTTGTGAAATGGAACTATTATCTCCCCCTTCTCCCATCACAGAGGAAGGAATCCAATCGAGATAGCAGATGGGAAACTGCTCTGAGTCCTTCTGAACAGACACTATATCTGGCAATAATGTACCCTCAGTGTAAACCTGAAGAGACTTCCCTCTGAGACTTCTGACAGCCTCACTTCTGGCCTGCAGTCAAGAGAATCAAGATAATTATTCCTTCAATACCAAAGACATGGTTACCTTTTAGTCAGACTCTTGCGATTCCTGCTCTGGGATAGCACTCCATTCCCTAAGCACATACTTTTAGCCATTACATATTCATCTCAAAGAGCATATTGCTCTTCCTAAGAGCTACTAATAAAGGGATATTACTCTGTTAGGAAACTCTTTGAATAAATGACATTATTTTATGAGCCCCAGACTCCACTAGGAGAACTCGAGACACGGTGAAATGGTGACTTCCACAAGCTTAGAATTTAACTCTGAAGTCCCAATTCCCAGCACCCTGCCTGAAACATTAATGTGCCCCATTCGGGGTACCCCCCGCCCCACGCCTCAAGACACGGCTGTTCCACTGGATTTCTTTAACGATCATTTGAAAATGTCTTCAAAATGTTCCTTCGGTACAATGCCAAGTGAAACATTCGACTTAACGGATTCCCAGTTTATTGTTCGCAGAGCGTACATGCAAGCATCGGTACCATATAACTGGGGTCTGGAGCTACTTCAACTGTAGGAAATCATATTGCATTTGTCAGTCTGGGGGAAAGTTTTCTGCTGGGAGCAATTTGAAAGGAATAGTTAGGTGTCTGTGTTTCTAAGTAAGATGATTTAAAAAACAAGAAGTCCTTAACTCTCAGGAAATGCTTAACATTGGTTTGTTGGGTGAGTGCCAAGTGTTCTGGGGGAATATATACTTTATCAAACAAACCCATTCCAAGGGGTCACATAAGTCAAGTGGATACTTGTGGATATTAGCAAGATAGTGGTTTTCCCATGGTTTTCCCCCCACTCCCATGCTAATTATAAGTATCTTTAGTCTCCTGGGAAACATGAAATTAAAGCCAATCAAGCAGACAGGAGAGTCTGTTGGAAAGGGCACACGGCGCTGTTCTCAAGACGGTTGCAAAGCAATTCCTGCTCCTCTGGTCCCTACTGGCACTCCCAATTGCTCATCCCCAGCTTGCCATCAAAATGAAGCAGTCGCTCTTGCTCCATCCCAATCTAGTATGATCTAGTGTTCACCAGACTACTGTCTCATTACCTACAGGTCTATTTTAGAAGTTGTGAGTTGGCAAACCACGCGCCACAGGAGGCCTGCACATGTGTTTTGTTAGACCCAAAACGTTTTTAAAGAAAACAACTCAAACTGGTGGCCAACGTTTCAAAACCAGTAGATTCCACATAAAAGTCCAGATTTCCGGCTTCACTTGAAAAATCTGAAGATCCAGCAACACTGGGTTCATGTTACCCTGTGAGACAGCAACTGGCGGGACCTGAGCTGAAGCTGCCCCTTCAGGTGAAGTGAGCAAAGCCGACATGCAACGGTCCCCACAGTACTGCTTCACTTGCTACATTGCTAGCATAATCCCGGTAGGCATCTGAATTTATATGACTCCACACTTATTATTATTTTTTTTCAGGTCTGTAGCTATCCCTGTTCAGAAGAGAGGCCATCATGCAGCATCTGAAAGGAGGCAGGGTGAGTCAGTGGACACGTCCTGGGCTGGTGGTTAGTAGGGGGATGAATGCCTTGACAACCATCTTCAAGGTCAACAAAGGAAAAGAACTGGAAGCAATAGGTCTGAGCTGCAGCGAGGCAGATTTAGACTCAGTCTAAGAAAAGACTTTCGAACAACCACCTGGGGCCTCTTCCTGCTCCCATCATGGCCTATCTACACAGGCTTGAGTTAAAGAATGCTTTGAACGCCAACAGGCTTGTTCACTGAGCAAGGGGATCACTGAGGACTCTTACAGCTCTAAAATTCTCTGATGCCTTATCTTCTAGGGGGTAGATAATATACGGTATAGTATAGCACAGTCACATAGGCTTGCATTTGAATCCCAGCCCCATCCCTTCATTAAAATAGATCTTATTACAGCAAATGAAGACAGAATTCAGGCTGTATCTGCCAAGTGAGGACCAGGATGATCTGCAGGCACGTCACATTCTGATCATGGTGGTATGTGAGGTCACACCTCAGTGGTACGTGGCCAGTATGTTCCTTGAAGATGGCTGACATTTCTAGTGTCAACCATTCACAAAGAGATAGATACTGATGAGGAGAGAACTAAGAGGGCAGGCAGGTCTTGGGCACAAAAGGAAGGTATTATCTTGGTTGTAGCTTTTCTCCTGAATCTGGTAGTGGCCCTAGGAAAGTAGGCTCTTACCTCACTGAGCTAATAAGTCAAGAGCTAAGAAGATGGCAGATGAGTTTTATGTGATTCTGTTTACTCTCATTACTCCTCAATCTTTAGCAGTCTTACTTAAATGTTTTCTAAAAAGTACGTATACATATACGCGTGTATACGCGTGTATATATGGTATGTATATGTCAAACCTTCAAGAAGGGAAACCTATAAAAATGTCTGCTATAAACAATGATCCTGGACAGAAAACGCAAATAGTAAACACACTTATTCTCTTACAGGGAAAGTCATTTAAATAACTTATCCAGATATCAGCTTACCTTAAGATCCAATGGTAGCTTGTTGGAAGTGAACACACTCAGCTTGATCTGGGGAATGCTGATTTTGAGATTTTCAAAGTAGTATCGAATTGGTGTTCCACCTTGCTCAACTGTCTTTTCATGGAGGTTTTCATCATACTTTTCCACCTCTAGTACAAGAGTAAAATTGTGAATTTAAAAAAAAAAGAAAGTCTCCTGAAGTCTCACGATTCAAATGCTAACATTGAAAAAAAATTCATAGAAAATGTACACATCTCTCTAAGTTTAGTTTTTCAGGATTTGGTGATACGTACAGTATCCTGATGCCATTTCTTTGCAAAAGAGATCTGTTTCATGTTGCTTATCAAAAAGTACAACAGCCTAATCTTTTGATTTGTGACTCTCTGCCATCTGGCAGATCTCATCTTTGGAAAAAATCATGCAGGTGGGGAAGCCAGAGGTCATGGGTGTGTTTGCTGGCTATGAGTTTTCTAAAACCCTGCTGTTACGCTTGTCATTAATGACCCAGATTATCTGAATTTATTTCATAAGATGATATCCAAATATCATCCATTGGAGTAGAGTTTAACTGAATCATAATGAACATGACCAATTAAATAACGCATCTGAGTGAAACAGAATGCCTTTAAAAAGAAACAGGCTGTAGGCTATAAAGCACTGACGTCATGACAATAAGCACCCTCTTTCCCAAATGGTGGGCATTTGGGAAAGCAGCAGAGTCAAGGCAGATTTTTTTTTACTTCTCGTAAGTGAAAAGGAGTACTACGAGCTGGCACATGGCAATGTGCTCTTTCACTTGCTCCTGTGCCCACACCCTCTGGTCAGCCATTTTCACTTGGCTTTATGTGCCTTCGAAATAAAACCAAGGAGACTGTACAGGTCTGCCTAACAAACAAACCAATGTATACTATAAGCTATTATGGTTCTATTTATAGAAAACAAGGGACTAGGTTTTAGAAAATGTCACTGCCACAGAGACCTGCCTATCTGTATTCAGGGAACGGAAACGGCCAGAGAAAGTGGAGGAGATGCTCCAGGAAAAGACAGGCCAGGAGCTTACAAACATCTAAATCAACTATACAATGCTTGGTAAGAAATTTATTTAGAGCAACTTACAAGAAAAGCACGTCCAGTAAAATTTAAAGTATAACTTCCCAGGAAGGTGCCAAAAGAGACTGGCTACCCGGCAGGCAGACCCTCAACTGGCTGTCTGAATACAAATAAACACCAGTGTTCCAACCCAAAGTGGAAAACACAGTCTTAAGCAGACAGGATCTTGCTCTTGATTCCAAGTACACTTAACGTTTAAATTCTATGTCTGAGTTAAAGAGCAAAATTATTTTTCTTGCATGGTGTGTAAGTATATACATATGCACACATGTCCCCCAGTGATTTTTTTTTCTCTAGCCCATGTGGGCATATAAATGTACAAGTCCATATTACCATGTCTTTAGGCTTAGTATGCAATTTAGTCTTCAAAAGACTAAGTATTACCGACTTCTTTCTAAGCTCTATATTCAATCTTACAAAGGCGATGAGGAGGAAACTAAAATACAGAAACAAAAGCTACATGATTTCTGTAGTGACTGTTGGAACATGGAGGGTTTCCAAGAGCTTCTCTCACTCCCCTCTCCAAAGAGTCAAGTAGCTAGGAAGCTTGGTAATGACACTGAGGCATACAGGCATGGATGTAAAAAGTTAAGAAGTTAAGGCTAGCCAATTTTTTGTCCTCGCATAAACCAAAGGAACGGCCGAAGGGATTTGATTCTTGCCCAGAGTCTGTTTACTAAACAAAGGTTAAGAAGCAAAGTGCTTTGCTAAATGACAAACATCATTTCTATTATCCTCAAACAGATGAGTCAAAAAAAATCCACAGCGAAGAGGAAAAGTATGCTGCTTCCCAAAGGCTTAACCCTGGGTACCCCAGGACAACTCCAAAAAGCTTCCTCCGTGTCCACATCAGCCATCAGCCCTCCTCCCCCATCAATAGACCGAACTTGGAAAAAGCCGCTGAGACACAGGCCTCAGCTTCTGAGCTCGAGCTCTGAGGTGGAAAGGGAGCTTGTCGGGCACTCAGAGGCTACCCATCTTCACAACCAAACTAAAAAATGCCATTCTTGGGTCAGTTCCCAGACACAAACTTAGAACATTTGACGTACCTGATTCTGCTTGATCATAGCCAAAAAAACTCAGCAGCTTGAGGAGCAGTTTCTCCTCAATTTGCACCGTGAATCTCTGAGCTGTGATCATCAGATGCTAGAGAGAAAGAAATTCTGATTAATAGTGTAAACACCAGAAGGAATTTTCATCTGTGCCATTAAGAAGGACACATCGCCAAATGATTTCTGGCTCATCTCTCTCTACATTGTCATCATTAGCCAAAAATTCCAGGAGAGGTTTAATACAGTTTGCCACCCTACTGTTTGGTTTCCAGGGCATCTGTATCTCCTTAGTCAGGATCGCGCTTGCAGATGGGCTGCGGTGGACAGGGTTATGGTGCTGAGCTCACATGGACAGCAGCTAGTTTAAGGAGCAGTAGGATTGGAGGGCCCCCACTGGTAATGGTGACAGAGGCCCGAAATATGGAAGCAACCTCTTAGCTCCCACTTTTCCAGAATTTGCTGCCGTTATCAGCTCACTCATATGTGAAAAATTCTCCAGGAAAGAAAGTTTATCTCTTTTGAACAACATGCTTTTATTAAACAGCGTGTTAGCTTATGTGGGAGGACATCTGTCCCGAGGTCAGACCCCTCCTACCACTCCCTTTCTAATTATTCTATTTTAATAACACATCTGGATCATGCCTGGTCCTGACCAATCTGGAAGATGTTATGCTTTCCCACAGAGACTTTTTACTCTGACAAATACAGGCTCCGCCCCTACAAACTGGGCACTCTCACATGCAGTCGAAGCCACAGTTGAGAATACAAGGTGCTAAGAGCAGTTATTGTAAATCCCTCTACACCACGGAGTTAAGTCCACAGGACAACTTCCAGCCACACCCCGCACTGCTGTTCAGGGACTCAGCTGTGAGGGAACCCATCAGCCTCCTGCCACCATGCCAAGCCCACCAGGCTCTCCCCTCAGCCTACCTTGTAGATGTTGGTCAGTGCGCTCTTACTGGGGAACTTTACTGCATTCACTTGCACGGCAGGGCCGGTCTCGATGACCTCATTCTCGTTGCTCAGGGGAGTCACATAGAGCATGAAGGGCTGAGTAGTTCCAATGAGCTGATTGTCCACCTGGCACATGAAAAAGCAGCAAAACAAAACAAGAACAGACAACTGCTCAGTTCTCAGCTACCACTGAGTGGGGTCTCATCCTATGCAGGACACTCAGAGAAAGTACTGCTGCCATTTTGCTCTAGAAAAATTCATTCTGGGATCCCTGGGTGGCTCAGCAGTTGAGCGCCTGCCTTCGGCCCAGGGCGTGATCCTGGAGACCCGGGATTGAGTCCCATGTCAGGCTCCCTTCATGGATCCTGCTTCTCCCTCTGCCTGTGTCTCTGCCTCTCTCTCTCTCTCTCTCTCTCTCTCTCTCTCTGTCTCTCATGAATAAATAATTAAACCTTTAAAAGAAAAAAAAAATTCATTCTCGCTGCAGAGCAGCACTAATTGCAGTAGGGATGGCAACAGAAGCTCTCCTTTATGAGGTGAATACTATGTGCCAAGCACCAAGCTAGCCTGATGCAGGATCTGAGTCACAGGACACCTGTCAAGAGTTACTGCAGTCAGGGTCCCACTGCAGCCCTAACCACCGCCTCCTTATGGCACAGATGAAGGAGCTGAGGAGAGAGCCCCTTGACCCCAAGCCCAGTGCTCCTGACCACTAGGATACAGATGAATGAAGTGAAGCGACACCAGACCGGGAAAACTAGGGAATCAGTGCTTGCCTGGCCACCAAATGCAAATAGCGGCCTTTCCCAAAGTCGAGTCCCTGTTGGGAATGAAATGATGAAGCGGCATCAGGCACTGCTCTATTCGCCCACAGCCGTCAGCACCATAGCTGAGTGTGCACTCTGCACCGCGCTATGGTTGTGGACGGCAAAAGGCTCATGCGGGGAGCACCCACCCCCACTTGCTTGTGTCAAAGCTCCGAATCAGGATGAGGGAAGAGAACATCCGTTGGGAACCTCTGTGTGTACTTCCCACACATTACTTAGCACATCCCTTACTACAACCCTAAAGGCTAAGATTATTCCTCCCCATTTTACAAACGAGTAAACAGAAGCTTAGGGAACTCAGATCACTTGCCCACATTCACACGGCTAAGTGAAACGGAAGAGTTGGGACTCAAATGGAGGTGTTTCTGGCCCCAAATACTGTGACCCTCCCATTATGCCACACGGCCTGCCACGCAGCCACCTGTAGAGCCGGCTGGCTCTCAAGCTGCTGAGATAAGGGTGAGGGACCGTGAACACATTTTCCTACTTCCATCCTTGCCCTGATCGTGTACTCCCTGCACAGCAGCAAAGTGATCTTTCAAAAATACAAATCAAGTCATGTCCCTCCTCCCTTTACATCTGTCTGTCAGTGGCTTCCTTTCCTCTTGGGATGAAACCAAACTTCTCGCCACGCCTCCACAGCCTGCCATGACACACAGTGCCTACTTCCCCGTCTTTAGCACACAGCACTCCCCTCCAGGTCCACTACAACCCCCACACATGAGCCTGCTGGCTATTCCCCAAAAGGGGGGCAACTCTCCTCTCAGAGTCTGAATTCTGAGGGAAAGCTTCTGACCCTAACATCCTTCTGCACTCATTCTCTTCCTTCAAGCTCAGCTCTCACTTCTTCGGGAGGAACTTCCCAGGCCACTTCACCTAAAGAGTAGCACCATCCTTCTGTATTCTTTTTAGCAATTCCCACTGGTGCCAATCATTATACTCGCCTGCTTGGGACCTTACAGGCTGCCTCCTTCCCGAGGCTGTAATTAGCCCAAAGGAAGCTGAGCCTTCATCTTCTGAGTCACGGCTGTATCGCTAGAGCCTAGTGCCATGCCCGGGGCACTGCTGCTGCTCTAAGAATTTACTCACTAAATGAATGACCTGTCATATCCAATAGAGGAAACACAAAAGTTCTCACCTTACTCTAACCTCTCCTTTATTCTTTCCCCAAACACATTTGATACAAGATGTATAAGAGTTATGAATTCTAGTTTTATTCTGCCAATTAGATTAGATGCTCCCTAAGGACGGGACCATTATTTTCTATTTTTAAACGTCCTTTCTCCCAATGCTGTCATCATAGTAAACTCTCAAATCTGTTTACTTTCTATGACTTACAGCCCACATTAAATCAAGAGGTATTATAGCAGAAAAAAAAATTTTGATTAAAAAGTTAATGAAATTCACAAAGCTCAAATGGCTCCTTGAATTTTCTCTCTGAGGTTAAAAAAAAAAAAAGACAAAGATAATAACTTTCTATCTGTCCTCAATCAAATGGGATGTGATTAGCCTGAACAATTTGCTCTTTGTGATATAAGACAAAAGAAAACATTTTTCTGAAAGGAGTTTTGGTATGGACAGCAGTGCATGGGTCCGCAGGAGGACACCCTGGAGATGGGCACAGACTGCCCACTTCCAGGAGGAACACAGGGTGCCCACCTGGGGAAAGAACCACAGTCTAGGTCTTTGGATCCTTCTTCTGGAAATGTTTACCAGGAACTGGTTTCCTGGACACATTAATCCTGCTGGCAGCTGGAAAGAAAAGCTGCAAGCATGATGCTACAAACAGAACAGCTGTCTTGACGGCATGACAACAAAACTCTAGCGGAGGGCAGCGCCGGTGGCCCAGCGGTTTGGCCCAGGGTGTGGTCCTGGAGACCTGGGATCGGGTCCCGTGTCGGGCTCCCTGCGTGGAGCCTGCTTCTCCCCCTCCCTCTGCCTGTGTCTCTGCCTCTCTCTCTCTCTGTCATGAATAAATAAATAAAATCTTAAACAAACAAAAAAAAACCCCTCTAATGGAAACTGTCAAAATCAACCTTATCAGAGCTCTGAAAGTTAACCAAACGCTTGCAACAATCCAGGGGTCATTTACTGGAGAAAGTTAGCTGAAAGGCAGCATGAACGGCCAGCTCTGTGGCATTCCCACGGTCCCCTCCCCAGGTCTGCAGTGGCCTTGAAAGTCAAGAGCCAGCCACACAACCCAGTGGCCAGTGCGGGGACAGGACAAGCTTTCAGCTCCTCCCAAAAGCTCCGTCCCCCAGACAACTGTCAAGTTTTTGGCTTGTCTGGCACCTCTCCTTCTCCTGGTATTAGTGATTTGTGTCTTCTCTTTTTTCTCTCGTGATCAGACTCCTTAGAAGTTTGTTAGTTTAACTGATCTTCTCAAAGATACAGCTTTTGACCCATTTCCTCCTTTTTTTCCATGGTTGTTCACTGAAAGTGAATCACTGAAGTGATTTCCACTGGGATTCTTAGTTTTATTTCCTTTCTTCTGCTTATTTGGGACTTACTTTGTTGTTGTTTAGTTTCTTAAGATGATACCTGAGTCCATAGTTTCCCGAACTTTCTCCTCTAATACAGCTATAAATCTCCCTTCGGTACAGGTCCAGGAGCGTTCCACCAACTTTGACATGTTGTGTTTTTGTCTTTATTCAGTTCAAATATATTCTAATTTCTCTTTTGATTTCTTTTTTGATCTCTGAGCTATTTCAGAAGTGTGTTTTTTAGTTTCCAATCATCTGGGGGACTTTTCCAACTATCTTTCTGCTATTTCTACTTTGATTCCGTTGTCATCAGAGAATAGACTGTGTGTGACTTGAATCCTTTTGCACTTGGGCGTTGCTTTCTGGTCCAGAATATGGTCTCTCTTGGAAGTTTCCTGCACACTGGGGAAGAACATGTTTTCTGCTGTTGCTGGGTGGGCTGCTGGATAAACGTCAATTGGGCTACTTGGCTGGCAGTGCTATTCAAGTCTCATATGCCTTTGATGAGCTGCTGCTTATTTGATAATTCTATCAATTATTCAGAGAGAGTAGTGAAATCTTCCACTATAATCGTGTACTTGTCCATTTCTTCTTTCACTGCTATCAGTTTTTGCTTCCTGTATTTCAAAGCCCTACGTTCAGGTACATAAATAGTCGGGATCGTTATATCCTCTTGATAAACCATCTCTTTTATCATTAGGAAACTACCTTCCTTATTCCTGTTAACATGCTTTGCTCTGTAATAGATTCTGACAGGAATCTAGCCGTTCCCACTTTCTTAGGACTAGTTCCAGCTCAGTACGTCTTTTTTCCATTCTTTTTAACCTATTTGTGTCTTTAATTTACTATGTTCCTTGGAGGCAGCACATACTTGGAACTCGATTTTTAATCCAATCTGATCATCTCTGCCTTTCAGTTGGAGGTGTTTATTAACATTTATGTTTATTTAATTGGTACAGTTAGGTTTGAATGAGTCTACCATCTTGCTATTTGTTTCCTATTTGTCTCATCTGTTCTTTCCCATGTTTTCTGCTTGTTATGCCTTCTCTTGGGTTATTCATCTTCTCTCCTTTGTTGGATTATCAGTTGTAGCTCTTTGTTGCCTTAGGGTTTATGGTACTCATCTTTAACTTACCAGTTTACATTCAAATCATAGCAGACTACTTTGCTTTTAAGAACATTACAGTTAACATACTTCCACTTCTCCCCTACCCCTGCTTCATGCTATTGTCATTCTTACCCTAACGTGTTATAGACTCCAAAATATAGTGCTGTCAGTTTTGTCTAAGTAGTTATCTCTTAAAGAGATCTAAAAGATTAGAAAATAATACTATTTACCTGTGTATTTATCATTCCAGGTGCTTTTCATTCCTCTGTATAGATCCAGATTTCCAGCTACTACCATTCCCTTCTGCCTGAATGTTATTATTATTATTATTATTATTTTAGCATGATGCTGGTAATGAGCTCTTTTAGCTTTTGCACGTCTAAAAGCATTTTTATTTCATTCTAGTTTTTGAAAGATATATTCACTGGGCACAGAATCCTAGGCTGACAGTTTTTCTAGTACTTTAAAGATGTTACTATCTTCTCACTCACATCATTCTCAATGAGAAGTCAGGTCTCATGTTCACTTTTGCTCCTGGCATGTGACAGGTCTTGTTTAATCTGGATATATCATCATTGCTTTTGAGTAATTATGACATACTTTGGTATAGTTTCCTTCATGTGTGTGCATGCACACGCATGCATGTTTGGGTTTGTGCTTGAACTTCTGTGGGTTTAGTTTGGAAAATTTATGGCCAAGATTTCTTCAAATATTTTTTATATGCCCTCTTCTCACTCTTAGCCTTCGAGGACTCCAATTATCCATATGTTAGGTGTTTGAGGTTGTCCCATAGGCCACTGATGCCGTTTTCTTTTTATGGATTATTTTCCTCTGGGCATTTCAATTTGGACACGTTTCATTGCTATATCTTCAAGTTCACTAATTTTTTTTCTGTACTGTGTCACCTGCTATTAATTGAATGCAGTGTGGTTTTCATTTCATTTTAATCTCTAGAAATTTGAGTCTTTCATATCTTCTATGTCTCTACTTAACTTTAGAACAATGTACAATGCAGTTATAATAACAGTTTTAATGTCCCTCTCTGAAAATTCTAACATCTGTGTTAGCCTGGGTTAGTTCGACTGATTATTCTCATTATATATTGTGTTTTCCTGCCCCTTTGCACACCTGGTAATTTTTGACAGGATGCCAGATATTGTGAATTTTACTTTGCTGGGTGCTGGGTATTTTTGTATTCCATTAAATCTTGAGCTTTGTTCAGGGATACAGTTAAATTACTTGGAAACAGATCGACCCTTTCCGATTTTCCTTTTATGATTTGTTAGGTAGGTCTGGAACAGTGCTCAGCAGAGGGCTAATTATAGTTCACTACAAAGGCAGGACTTGCTGGAGGATTCTTCCCAACTCACATATGTTATTAGTGTTTCCAGTCTGGCTAGGGGAACAAAATCCATCCCCAGCCCTGGGTGAGCAGCAGATGCATCCCTGATCCTTTTGGATGGTTCAGATGATAGTTTCCTTACATGCATCATTGATCTGTCCTCTGCTAAACGCTCACGGAACCCCTCTGCAGATCTCCTGAGCTTTCTTTCCATGCAGCATGTTCTTCCCAGGTAGGCTACCCTGTGAACTCTAGATGTCTCAGTCTTGGATCCCTCTGCTCTGCCTGTTTAGCTCATTCACACTGCTCGGCTCTGTCTCAGTCTCCCTCCTCACAAGGCCATAGTCTGGAAACGTTCTCAAGGCAGTAACTGAGGTGAATGCAGGGCTCAGCTCTTTTGTTCCCCACGTCTCAGGAGTCAGTCTTTCGATGCCTGGTTTACTGTGCTTTAAACCTGCAGTCTCCTTATTTTATCTGAACTTGGGGGTTGCTTCAGGTAAAAGAGTAAATCTGGCCCCTGTTAGTACATCTTGGCCAGAAGCATAGTCCAGTTCCTTTATTTTTTTTCTCTGTATAATGAACTTCGATTCCCCTAATGATGGTTACATGATTTCCTGTTATTTTTTCCTATTGGCAAATGGGGAATCATGGGCCACCTTCCTCCACGCCACTTTGACTAAATTATCTAAGTTACGGATGAACTGGCTACTATATAGAAAAATTGGTGAAATAAACATAGACAACAACAATTATTTTCATAGAATACTTTTTTGAAAGCCACAGTAAGATATTTCTGCCAAAGCATTAATGTTTTTAGGACACCAAACACTGGACCTAGGTGGGTACTCAGTAAGAACACAAGGAGATTTAACAAGTTCTAAACGCCCCTCCATTACCTGTACATCCTGTATGCTGAGCTCAAGCATGTGACTCGTTGCCAACTGTGTATAATGCACATTGATTCCTGTAAGACTTGCAAAAACCAGTTCTTCTGGGACTTTATTAATTAAGGACAACCCAATTCCACCTTCTAACTTCACAAGCACCTGAAAGGAAACCAAAATACAACACAATGACAGTTTAAAAAGAGGCCAAAAAAAAAAAAAAAAAAAAGAGGTCAAAGTAGCCAGGAGAGTACAAAATAAATGGCCTTATATCCCTCTACTTTACCTCTGAGCAGGTGAAAGCCACTTAGACAAGAGTCATATTATCCAACTCCAGCCTCTCACTAGGAGCCTTTCTCTCAGGGCACAGTGCACACCCCACCCAGAACTCCAAAGTGATAGGATATGATAATACCTCTCTCAGAGTACTGAGGACATTTGCATTTCATTACAGTTAAGTAACTGAGAATCCTTCTCCCTATTTGGGATGCAAGCTTTTTAGTAAGCTAGTTACTGAACTTCCATAATATCCAACACAGTGCTTTACATGTAGGGCCTTAATTTTTTTCTAAATCACTGAATAAATATCCAGTAAGTGTACATTTTCATCTTCACCTCAGATTCCTTTCTTTTTTTTTTTTAAGATTTTATTTATTTATTCATGAGAGACACACGCAGAGAGAGGCAGAAACACAGACAGAGGGAGAAGCAGGCTCTATGGAGGGAGCCTGACGTGGGACTCGATCCCGGGACCCCAGGGTCATGGCCTGAGCTGAAGGCAGCACTAAACTGCTGAGCCACCCGGGCTGCTCCTCAGGTTCCTTTTCAAACTTTCACTTTCCAAAACCCAAACAAGGGAGAGAGGAAGAAAGATGACAAGAGAAAACTGGGGCCCCTCAAAAAATCTAGTTTGCCTATTCTTGATCCTCAGTCCTGTAAAAATTCAATTTTTTTTCTTTATTGTCATCTTATTTCAGCGATCATTATTACACTCCCATTCAACTTTAGCTGTCATTTAATTAACATGTTCACACATTCACGTTGTGATGACATTAAACACCATGAAGCAACAGCTATGTTTAGAATTCACAAGGGCAGAGAGAAAATAGGTCTAAAACTGAGAAAACCACAGAGCAAAATTCTAAACAAATTAATGATAAAGAAATGAATTTGCAATACTTAAAACTTACTTCCAATTCCTGCTCTGTGTCTGGGTTCTTTAATTTCTGTACCTCTTGTTCAGTAACAGGAAGTTCATCCACTTCATACGATGAACGATCACTTTTCCGTTGGGAGAAATCTGTTATCTGAAGTTGAATAAAACACTGTACTAAGAGGGCTCATACTTCCACAGTGAAACCTGTTCCATATCAACTGTAGAGGTCAAAAGTCACTATCTGCTCCATAATCTTATGGAAGTTAAGGGTTTTGGAAGCACTGCCAAGTAAGACTTGGGTAATAATAAAGTAAACTTGGTTTTAAGTCTACACGGCAAATGCCACGCTAGACCATGAGAGCCTCAGATGGTGAGGGTCAGGCATCATCGACAGGTGATCTAGAATTACTGGTCAAGTCAAAGTATGCAAACCTCAACATCACTGCATTCAATGTTTGCCTTAAAAGAGTGCTTGTACAAGAGATATTGTGGATTATGATATACCTCAGAGAGTTCACTGGTGCACACCAGCATCCTCCCTCTTTCCCTCAGCTCTTTCATTACACCGTGACCTGATAAACCTGTATCTCCAGTACAGATCTCTCTCCCTTGAGCGTCAGACCCATATTTACACTGACTGATGGACACTTTCATGTGGACAGCATTTACTAACAAGTCCAAAACATAACTCCTCATTTCTCCCAGAAGTCAGCTCTGTATTCATATCTCAGTAACATGGATTACTGTCCTCCAAGTTGCCCAACTCAGAATCCTGAAGGCTATTCCTGGCTCCTTCCTCTCTCTCATCCTCACCACCTTCAATCAATCACTACATCTGCCAGACTCTACTCCTCGATAAGTTCCCATTTCTGCTTGGTTCTCGCCAACCTCTTCAGGAGCACCCCTGCCACGCTCCAGTACGGGCTGCCATAATCTCTCATCCAGATCACTGCAGTTGCCCTCAGCTGATCTTCTATCTCTAGTTTTCATCTGCTCTAGTCCTCCACGTTGGAGACAGAATGAGCAATGTAAAATAAATTTCTGGTCGTGTCATTCCCTGACTGCACTGTCACAGAAAACCCACATAACTTGTAGCATCTATCAGGCTTTTTGTAATCTGGCCCCTGCTTCTGTCTCCAGCATTATCTTGGCGCATACTCTCTGTGCCAATTGGGCCACTCCCTTTTATCTCCAGGCCTTCGTTTATCAACTTTGCAAATCCTATATGATTTATTACGTTGTTGGCTTCTTGTTTGTCTACCCCTCCAGAATGTGAGCTCCAAGACCGCAGGGAATTTTGTCCATTTGTTCAGTAGTATGTACTCAGTACTGAGAATCGTGCTTGGCTCTAAGAAATGCTCAGTAAATAACTGTTGAATGAGCACTATTATTAGGGCACAGATCCTCCACCTTCCCTTTTGATTTGGCTAACTCCTTTCAGTCAAGGACTGAAAACTCAGCTTAAATATTACTCCTCTTAGGAAGCCTCCAAGTCCGGGAATGTAAATCCTTCCCGTGCACTCTGTAGAACACCCTCCACTCCTGCTTTCAAAACACAATACTGTCATTGTCTGACCAAGGACCTCATGTATCTTGTTATTAATGTTGTTAATATATCAATTATTTATTTATTATTATTTTTAATTATTTAAATATTTACAATATATAATGATTGAAAATAATCATATGTACTATTCTCGGTATTGCCTTCTTTAATTCTCATACCTTTTTTATATCATCTTATATTTTTATACTTCGATTCTTATAACAACTTTATGAAGTAGGTCTTATACCCCCATTTTATAAACAAGGACATTATACTCCCATAGCCAACATAAATGTTTCAGTAAGTATTTGTTAAATGAATAACCCAATGTGTGGGGGGAAAGTACAGTGAGATTCACATCAGTTCTTATGATAAATTATCACCTGGAGTGCTCTAGTTGGTCCATCTGGGATGACTCTGATGGATAACATTCCGGAACCAGGTCTCATTTTTTGGTTGATAAACTGTTGTTCAGGTGGAACTGGCCCCAAAAGCTCCATGGAAGTATCAGGACCAAGAACAACTTCAGCTCCATCAAACAAACCAGAAAGCCCTCCTTTGGCCTAAAAGAATAAAGAAGTCTAAGAAAAGGGAAAGGCACTGACTTTGACAATTTAACATGTCATTTTAAACAAGTTATCAAATTTAAATTCTCTTTTGAAGTGTCATGGTCAATTTTTAACAAAGTATTTACTGTTTCTTCAGCTTTACTGAAGATGAAAACCAGGAGGATTATCTGGGAAAGATGGAAAGTTATGCTATATGAATTTAGGGAATTCTGAGTAAGAACAGAGTATATTGGTTTAGTCATAACTTCTAGTCATTAAAATAAGCTTTAAAAACGTACCAAAGTCCTGTTTCTCTGAGTATTCTCATTTGGGTTTGCTTAAAAATCTGAAACATTCTGAAAATAAATCAATTATAACTATCATTCAGCTTTCCAATAAGAAGCAAATTCTAGAGTTGAAAACCTCCCCAAACAGGTCTACGGTTGGAGAGTCAGCTCAAATATTCAAAAGATGGCATCTCTTCTAAAATGAAACAGGGAACGGTGAATGTCATCTGAGAGCCAGCTATTCAGATCATTGGAGGAAAGTATCTTCTTTGCCCCAAGCAAAATGGAAGTTTACTGGACCGTGCCTATGGAACAGCAGATACAGGGCTAGAGAAGACAATGGCTAGAGTGTCTCAATCCCCTTTGTTAATTTTTAAATATGAGTAACGAAAAGGAAACTCTGAGCTGGGTTTACAGGAGAGATTTCAACATGGAGAAAGCTTTTTATGATTGTTTTAAGTTTGGAAAGAAAGTGTGTACACAACCTTAACAGGGCAGTGTCAGAAGATGTTTAATGCCCTCAATTACTTTATTTAGAATAATAAGGTTGACACAAGCTTATTTCCCTAACCAAAGCACACCCTGCTCGGCTAAATACTGTTATTATGGGGTCATTCACAACCACAGAAATGATGAAATAGATTCAAGAAACAACAAACACCAGAAAAGGATTCCGAGGCGGGGTGGGGGAAGGGCTGTTCTAAGAGAATTCGAATTACATGGGCTTTAGGAACAAACCGGAAGGAAAGTCCAGGTCAGACCCAGGACCCAACAATTACAGCGCGCCCTCTCTTGCCTCCAGAAGCCTGAATTGTATTGCTAATTGAAAATCACAAATCCATTCCAGATGTGTGCCTCATAGAAGCAAGCAGCTTATGTTTGACAAGAAAAGCTCAGGGCAAGAGAGATAAAATAAATCTCACCAAACAGCAGGCAGAGGCTCCTTCTAATTTTGCTCATTGCCCTGGAGAACCTCCTCCCACTGTGAAGGGACAGGCTGGTATCCACCAGGGACTAACACATTAAGAGTCCTCTAGCCAGGGACTGATGCTCTATGTATCTTTTTTTGGGGTAAAGTCCTGGGCTGAGGCAGAGACTGCACCAGGTCACACATGTTGTTCAGCTCTATGCCCAAACCTCTGCGACAACATCCTACCTACTCATCTCAGACCCATGGCCTCATTTCTGGCCTGAAGACAGAAAGGCAGAAAATCCAAACTCCTGGTAATTTTCTAAACACATATTTGCTTAGAAAGTACCTGGCAGTTTACCATGAGGTAGACAGATTGAAGACAAAAGAAACTGACCAGCAATCTTCATTCTGACATTTGCTATAATAATTAAATGCTTATTTGGGCACCATTAAGAATGCAGAAATAAACAGAATCTGGAAAATATAGAACCCATGATGATGGCTCACCACCTCCTAGAACACTTCACAAAAGTCTGTTGTAGATATTAGATTAACTCCACAGGACTAAAACCAATCCGCTGAAGTTGGGGGTAGACCTTTAGCTGGCATTTTTCTTTCTTTCTTTTAAAAATTACATAGGTAAAAAAAAAAAAAAAAAAAAAAAAATTACATAGGTAATTTATATCGCCAAAGAAAAACAATCCAGATAAGCCAAGAAAAAAAAAATCCCATTACTTACAGGCAATCATTCCCAATACATTTTTTATATATCATATTCTTAATATTTTAAGAATATTTCCCCCTAAATACACACAGATGCACAACAAAAGTTCCTTGAGTTTCCTAGCTATGTTTGTTCTATAATGATTTCCCCTTTTCAATGTGTGTATCTTAATTGAGACTTTGCTTCGAGGGCGGCTCAACCACGGCTTGCTGCAACTGAGGGTGTCAAACACTACTGACCTGGACAACCAACCCATGCAAACCACAGGTCAGTTTTCCTTCCCGGAAACTCCATGTCTGAGTTGTGCTTCGCCTGCGATCAGGCTTTCTTAGCATCAGTGGCTCATATCTGGAATATGGGAAAATGCAGTGAGTCCTCGGAGTCAAATATGTTAGGCCTAAAGAGAATATCAGGATTGTGGTTTTCCTCTTTTTTCTTCCAATATCCTCCACCCTTAAAATTAATGGGCAGATAGCCTGAACCCCATGGCAGCTAGGTATCTCTTAATGAGAGAAATGAGAGAAGAGGAATAAGACAAAATGGAAAGCAACAAACGGGACACACAAAGGAGTTCCAATATTTTTAAGGATTCACAGTAAATGAAATAATCAGGTCCCTGCATTCCCACAGCAACAAGCTGTCATCAGTTTGAGAAGGGTCGTCTGCCAAATAGGTCTGAAAATATTTTCAAGAGGCTTTGCCTATTAAATTTCCAATTACTTTTATTTTATATTGGGTTTTCACTTTAAAGTCATGTAAAGTCTTTTGAAAGTGAATAAGGTATCAACTGGAAACAAATATACTGACTGCATAAAGAAACTAAGGCACAAGAAAAAAAAAAAAAAAACCTGGGGGGGGGGGGGGAGAAACTAAGGCACAGGCAAATCAAGTAACTTAGTTACCAAGTAACTTAGTTGTCCCTGATAACTGATTTGAATCCGAGGCGTTGGTCATAAAAACGCATTTGATTATTCTCTCAATAATTTATTTCTGCTTTAAAAAGATTTAACAAGATTCTTAAAAAATTCTTTAAAAATCTGCTCACTTCTACGAAGGAATGGAGTGGAGGTTTAGTGCAAAGAGATAATTCACTTTTTCATAACATATCCTTCTTACTGTTGGATTTTTTTTAAACGTCTGCATGGGCATTTCAACAACAGCTTAACAAAAATAAAATAAAGACCCCAAAACTCATATTTGGGAATGTGACAGGTCTCTCACTGAAGAAAAACACAATATAAAATATAAAAATTCTTACTTCATTTACAGACTCACTTTTTGGTGTGAATCTCCACCGAAACGGAGTTTAGAAGCAATGGGCTCGCATCAAAAGTTGCCTAGCAAAGTACCTGTTGTCGGTTACGGCAGCGAGACCCGCGATGTCCAAGATGGCGGAGCCCTCGGGGGAGCGGGCCGCAGGGGGCTTGCTGGGGTTGTGAGGCACCGAAGAGCCCTCGTGGGCCAGCATGCCCGCGCCCGTCATCCTCCACAGCTGCGAGCGCTTCCCGGGCTCCTGGGGGCAGAGACACGCGGACACAGGGAGCCGTCACGGGCAGCCACGCCTCAGGCAAGGGCGTCAAGGGCTTCCACGCAGGCTACGTTCTCAAGTGGAAACTACCCTCAAAGGCACTGTCTACACTACATACATGCTCAATTCTAACTTCCGCTGTTGTCAATCCCAAGCTGCACTGTGGATGAAATATGCCGAACCCTTGTACCAAACAACCAAACGTTACAAATAATGCATTTAATTTTAAGAATGTATTCTTTTCATATACTCAGTATTTTCTAAGCAAACTAGTGGGTTGGGGTTCAATCCAGTTTCCATTAGCTGCATTGCTAGGGTAACTGCTGTCCCAGGTGGTGACCGTCGGGTACCCTTACCTTCAAGAGGGATCTAGTTCTATAAAGTATATACGATATTCTTTATATTTGATCACTGGTAATCCTCATAACTGGCAGACCACTAGAATTTACCAGATGTCTTCTCCCTTTTCGTGTTTATAATGGAAGTATACTATATTGGTGGTTTCCAATTTATAAATTGATTATATTCAAATATAGTTGACTGAATTCAAAGGTTATACTAAGTTGCGGTTAATTCTAAATATAGTTTCTTCTTTGGAATATTTTATACACAGCACTTGGACTTCTAGGTCAACCCACGGAAGTCTATAGATTCCGTTATATTTCAAATGTAATAATAACAACAATACATTGAGAATTTACCATGTGCCAGTCAGTGATCATGGACTTCCATGTAGTAGCTCATTTAATCCTTAACACAATCCAATGACACATATTCTATTATTATCTTTATCACAGGTAAGGAAGTTATTTTCTTCAAGTTATAAAGAAACTTCCCCCGGCCACATAACCAGTAGGCGGTGATTTCACCTCCACAGCCTGATTTCAAAGCCAACATACTTAACTATTTTACTCACATGGCCTTTCTTTTCTAACACAATCCAGATATTCTAGTTCAGTACCCCTAACTATCTAGGATACTTCCTGTGTGAAGGTAACTCCCCCAGCTAGACCTGTCAGGATCACATCCACTCTTCCAGCTGAGCTCCTTCAGAGCAACCAACACTTGTGGGTACCGTACACAGGGCACTGGGTACCATGCTGCCCCTGTGCAGGAAACACAGCTTGGGCATTACATTCCACAGTCAAAACTAACAAAGTCATATGAATGCTGGAGTCAAGCACCGGGATTTGAGATCCAGCTGCACCATTTATAAGCTGAATGACCTTGGACGGGTTATTAAATCCCTCTTAGAGCCTCTGTTTCCTGATCCGTCAAAGGGGGAAATTCAGCTCCCTTTTAGGGTTCTTGTGATAAGTGTAACAAATAGAAGGCACTTAGCGCATGCCAGGCACAGGGTGTGGCCTCACTAAATGTTTACTGTGTTGTTCTGACTACAATTCTTCACCCAGCACTTTATCTACCTCATCTTAGTTGATCTTTCTCACAAACCTGTTAGATCAGTAAGAAAATGAGGCTCAATGAGGAATGTAAAATACCAGATATCATATATCCTTAAGTGGCAAAACCAAAACTCAGACCCAGGAAGATATGCTCCTCTTTTTCCTGTGTGCTACGGCCTCCTGTGTCTGTAAAGACAGAGGAAACTGAGCTGCACACATGCAATCCCCACGTGCTCACTTCTGCGTTCAAAATGAGAAAGCACCTCGATCCGAGGTGCCAAAACCACATGGGAAAACAGCTCAATTATCCTGCAGGTGCTCCAGATTGGGAATCAAAGCACAGATGCTGGATGAAATCGAGTTTTCATACATGGATTCCTCTAGTGTCTGCCCTTAAGTGTAGACTCATCAGAGTTGGAAACTACCAACATTTCCATTTAAAAATCTGAGATGTACAATCAATTAATCAATCAAAATCTGAGACATACCATTCTCCTTCCAGTTCCCTAGCCTACCTTCCCTTACAATTTAGCCCTAAAACCTTGAGATGACACTGAGGAAGACAGAAGTCCATGGGGACTGTGAGTGTTGGAGGGGGGACAGCTCAGAGTGTGATGCTGGAGCTCAATGTAGGTGATGATCCATACTAAGGGACTGGAGGCTAGAAGCTTATTGTGTGCTGTCAGAGACAAAGAGAGGTGAGAAGAGCAGTCCTCCGAGCTTGGGGGCTGAAAAAGGTGGCGATCGGAGGCCAAGCCAGGTGCCAGAGTGTGTTTACACGGAGGATGGGGTGCAACTCTGGTGACAGATGATGGGTTACATTCAGAGGAGGTGGTTACATTAGCAAATATGTTCTTAGTGCTGGACAAGGGACTTACAAATATGGAAATGGAGAAAATCAATGTATTTGTGATGCTGGACTGGACTGGAATTGGAAATATCGGTGTGAATTGCTGGTTTTTAATATACTGAGATATAAAAATATGCAAAATAGGGATCCCTGGGTGGCGCAGTGGTTTAGCGCCTGCCTTTGGCCCAGGGCGCGATCCTGGAGATCCGGGATCGAATCCCACGTCAGGCGCCCGGTGCATGGAGCCTGCTTCCCCCTCTGCCTGTGTCTCTGCCTCTCTCTCTCTCACTGTGTGCCTATCATAAAAAAATAATAATAATAAAATAAAATAAAATAAAATAAAATAAAATAAAATAAAATAAAATAAAATAAAATAAAATAAAAATATGCAAAATAGGGGGATCCCTGGGTGGCTCAGTGGTTTGGCGCCTGCCTTCGGCCCAAGGCGTCATCCTGGAGTCCTGGGATCGAGTCCCACATCGGGTTCCCTGCGTGGAGCCTGCTTCTCCCTCTGCCTATGTCTCTGCCTCTCTCTGTCTCTTATGAATAAACAAATAAAATCTCTAAAAAATATACACAAAATAGGAACACATGGGTGGCTCAGTGGTTGAACATCTGCCTTTGGCTCAGGTCGTGATCCCCTGGGATCCTGAGAATGAGTCCCACATTGGGCTCCCTGCATGGAGCCTGACTCTCTCTCTCTGCCTATGTCTCAGTCTCTCTCTCTCTGTGCCTCTAATGAATAAATAAATAAATATTTTAACAATATGCAAAATATATAAATGCTTATATAAAATATGTGTAGGTATATTCTGTATGTACATGTACATATCCTACAGCGTGGGTGCAGGCACACATGTGCAGGTATACATATGTTGTGTGCACATAAAACCCCTAGCTCTGTCCCCTGGGAGAGCCTGGAAATGACATCACAGAGGCAACAAGTGCACCCAGTGAACACATTTTAGCTTTCTAACTTCCATTCTCTGATAAAAGGGATCAGGGTGCCCTGAAGAAGTGGCAAATCCAGGAATATAGCAGGGAAGGTACAGATGAACCAAGAATAACTTGCTGTTAAAAAGTAAGGATGTGTTCAAAAAATGAGGGGCATAGGTCAAGAGGACACAGAAGATCAAAGAGCTCCCACTGGCCAAATATGGAAACTGAGTGTTAAATATAGATCCTGACAGTAACGGGTAACCCATGGACTCAGAGAGGAATCCATCCTGATGACATACACAATGCTATGGGCTACACTGACACCCCGCCCCAAATTCTTAAGTTGGAGACCGCATCTGAAATTTTGATATATGGAAATGGAACCTTTGGGTGATCATTAGGTTTAGATCAGGGCATATGAGGAGGACTCTTCCGATGGAATCAGTGCCATTACAAGGAAAGGCATCAACGAGCATACGTTCGTTCTCCCCATCATCCCCGACACTGCCATTTGAGGACACTGAGAGGGCAGAAATCTGCCAGCCAGGATGTAGGCCCTCAGCAGGGAACCAAACGGCCAGCATCCTGATCCTGGAACTCCCAGCCTCCAGGACTGTAACAAATGAATTCCCATTATTCCAGTCATCCAGTCTATAGTATTTCACCATGGAAGTCCAAGCCAATACATATGCATAATACACAGAAAGTCTGACAAGGATCGGGATAGCTACATAGTGGCAAAGTACCTGTCCACAAAGTATATACTAAATACAAGGGAAAGACAGAAACTTCCTCTTATAGTGCAGGAGATTGGCAAACACCACATTCATCAAGTGCTAAAGTTAACATCAACAGTAACAGGACGAATTTCCGTCAATTTTTCTCTGACTTTGAGATCCTTTCAAAATAAAAGTAAGAAGAAGAAAACCAATGAACCAATGAAAAACCCAAGGTGTCAGACTTTCTACTCTTGGTTTCCAACTGAAGAGCAGAGGACCATTTCCTAACGTTAATTCTTAGAATACAGCCTAGTTTTGGATGTCAATGTAACTCCTCTATATCCACCCTCTGATGTACCAGTTTTCATCCCCATCAAGGGAAATTAACAGCAGTAAAAATGTTCTATAAATTATAACATGTTTTTTCCAAATGTTTTTCCTACTTCATAAAAAAATCTGTTTTGTCTGCTCCGCAGTCACCTGGCCCTTGGAAATTAAAAAGCTACTTATCATTCCTGTAGTGCTGATCACACCAGGTGCTCGAAATCCAGGTGACAAATCACCTTACTCCTGAGTTTGTCTCCATTCATGTTAACATCCACAGCAGCTCGAACCTTCTTGGAGAGCCATCTGACAACCTTTCCAAGGGCTCGGCCATTTCTTTTTTCAATTCACTTGACTTCTGTCAGACTTTCTGCATCTTATTTTTAGATTATGGCTTTTCAAAGTTTTCTTCTTTAAAATTCCCAATAAAAGCCCCCAGACCTGTTTACTTTCAATTACTATGCCTCATGGTCTCCTTAGTCATCACCATTCCCAAATCTTAGTTCCCAAATGCATCTGATAGATACAACCTTCCATAAAAAGAGTGTGATAACACTGTACACAGATCTGAACTGCAGGACTCTGAACTGTTATCATATAGGAATAGATGCAGAAGTACTGATAGGGTGACAGGCAGGAGAACCTTAGACACAGTGTAAGAGGCCACTCAAGAAACACCATTCATACGGAAGTCCAGAACAGGGGGCTATATTGAGATGGAAAGTAGGTTAGTGACTGCTTAGGGCTAGGGGGTGAGAGGAAAATGGGGCAAGAGCTGGAGGATACAGGGTTTCTTCTAGAGGTGATGAAATGCTATGAAATTGAGTGTGATGATGCTCGGACATATCTGTGGATATACTGCAAACCTTAATAGTACACTGTATGCTATATGAATTATATCTCAATAAAGCGGTTAAAAACAAAAAGTGAATTAAAAACGCGTATTGGGCAGGCGGGGTGGTTCAGTGGTTTAGCACCCCCAGGGCGTGATCCTGGAGACCCGGGATCGAGTCCCACATCGGGCTCCCTGCATGGAGCCTACTTCTCCCTCTGCCTGTGTCTGTGCCCCTCTCTCTGTGTCTCTCATGAATAAATAAATAAAATCTTTAAAAAAAAATGTATTAAAGTTTCATTTGATGTACAAAATTCGAGATGATTTGAATCTACACCTCTCCCCAATTAAAAATGTGAGAGGAGGGACATCTGGGTGGCTCAGTGGTTGAGCACCTGCCTTCAGCTCAGGTTGTGATCCCCAGATCATGGGATCGAGTCCTGCATCGGGCTCCCTGAATGGAGCCTGCTTCTCCCTCTGCTTATGTTTCTGCCTCTCTCACGAATAAATAAATAAACTTTTTTAAAAATGTGAGAGGAGCTGTATAAACTCAAATCCAAATGAAGCTACACCACTGACACATACAATACCACTTTTGGTTATAAAAGGCCGGTCCTTTGTCAGCATTAGGGTAATGGCGTGTTCAAGAGACATTCACTTATCAGGATTATTTTTGGACTGTGTGATTTATATTTTGGAAAATCTTCAAGAACACAGCTTTCAGGTAAATGTGTTTTAAAAAATCACGCAATTTGGTAATCTTCCTCCTCTTAGAGTCACTTCTGCACCTCTCTGTTCTCAAATAGCTTTCATTTTTTTTAGGTTTGAACTACTTATCCTTCCTGTCCTGTCCTCTGTGATGCTTCTGGCCAAATTTCACTGTCTTCCTCTCTATATCTCAGAAACATTTCCCTCAACTGACCTGAAAAGAATGTCTGTCAGCAAGAAAAGGGAAAAAGTTGTCAGTTTGATCATTCCCCATTCAGTTTAGGGAAAAGTAGACTAGAAAAACAGAGTAATGAAAACAGCAAATCACAAATCTGGAAAAAATGAATTCGAGAAGGAAGTTACCCCCAAAAGGGCAACGGAGATGAGAAGGGCATGGAATTCCTGGAGCAGGTATCATAGGATAGGAGGAAGAACTCCAACCCGAGCAGGTGAGACTCCCGTGTCTCCTCCCCACCCAGCCAGCTGTCCAGCCTGCCTCCCTTCCCTTGACCAGAGGCCCTTCCAGGGCTCAAAACCTCCTCTTCTAAATTCCAAGTGCTACATTTTCTTACCTTCTTCTTTAAAATGACTCTTTGTGTCTTTGGTGAGACATCCAAGACAAGCTCTGCACAGGTAGTGGCCTTGTTGGAAGCCACAGGCCTTCCTGTCCCCTCCTGTAAACTAGAATTAAGACAATAATACATACATGCACATGTGTATATACATGCACTCACACATGTCTTCAAGTACTCAGAAGCAAATGCTTAAAACCTCATCTAAAAAGAGGATTTTTTTTTTTTTTAATCATAGAAGAAGAAGTCTAACTCAAGTTGTGGAAAGATCAAGGTTGTGTTTTCTTGGATGGTTCAAGGATTCATTTGTCAGAAGACATACTGACATTGTGCAACTCCTGATGCCTTAAAGCTCAGACGTAAAAGAATAACTATATATCTTTAGAGCTTCCCCCAGTACCACCTGAAAAGTCAAACATTCCAAGGATCCAAGAATTGGCTCTACTCTTTGCCAGACAGAAAACCAGCATCACTGCATCCCCAAGGCTTGGCAAGAAATGAGAGTCCCTTTAGGATGAAAAGAAAACAAAGGGTATATAATCACCTTCTTCCAACTCAATTGTGTTGTGTTTCTCTGTGGCTTAGGAATCCTAAGCTTTATGGAATGTTGCAGCCTAGCTAAACTTTGGTGTATTTTGATAAGATTTTATTTATTCTCCTGTCTCCACTAATCTCTATCATCAAAAAAGGGACCGATAAGGATGCCTGGGTGGCTCAACCATTGAGCATCTGCGTCGGGCATGATCCCCGAGTTCTGGGATTGAGTCCTGCACCGGGATCCCTGCATGGAGCCTCCTTCTCCCTCTGCCTGTGTCTCTGCCTCTCTCTCTGTGTCTCTCATGAATAAATAAAATCTTTATTTTTAAAAAAGGGACTGATAAATTCGGGGTTAAAAACTAGGTTTTGTGACCAAAAAAGTTCAAGTGACAAAAATAAACTCATAAATTAGATTTCAACAAAATTATACACTTCTGCCCTTCAAAGGACACCATCAAGAAAGTAAAAAGACAATTTACAGGAGAGAAGATATTTGCAAATCATATAGGTCATTTGCAAATTTGTATCCGTATTATACAAGAAACTCTTCAAACTCAACAATAAGATGCAAAAAGCCAAATTTAAAAATGAGTGAAGTATTTGAATAAACATTTCTCCAAAAAATGGCCCATAAGCACATGAAAAGATCAACATCCTAAGTTATTAAGGAAAGGCCAATCAAAACCACAACAAGAAGTCACTACATGCTCAGTAGGAAGGTTACAATAAAAAAAATGTAGGGGACGCCTGGATGCCTCAGCGGTTGAGCGTCTGCTTTGCCTCAGGACATGATCCCGGAGTCCTGGGATAGAGTCCTGCATCGGGCTCCCCGCATGGAGCCTGCTTCTCCCTCTGCCTGTGTCTCTGCCTCTCTCTGTCTCTCATGAATAAATAAGCAAAATCTTAAAAAATAAAATAAAAATAAAAATAAAAATATAATAAAATAAAGTAAAATAAAATATAATAAAATAAAATAGCAAGTGTTGGGGGGCTGGGGAGAAATCAGAACCCTTGCACATTGCTAGTGGGAATGTACAGTGATTCAGCTGCTGCAGAGAACGGCACAGCAATTACTCAAAAAGTTAAACATAAAAAATACCAGAGAACCCAGCAATTCTGCTCCTAGGTAAATACACAAAGGAACCTGAAACAAGTACTGAAAACACACACAGAGGCTTGCTGACAACAGCGCCCTTGGCAATGGCTGAACGTTGGAGAAGACACGGATGTTCATCAACAGACGAGTGGACAACAGTGTGGTACGGCCACACAATGGAGTATTATTCACCCATAACAGGAAGGGAATTCTGACACATGATACAGCATGGATGAGCCCTGAAAACATGCTAAGTGAAAGAAGCCAGATGCAAAGGGTCACATATTTATGGTTCCATTTATGTGAAATATCTGGAACAGGTAAATCCTTAGGGATGGAAAGCAGACTGGTGGTTGCCAGGGCCTGGGGAGAACTGCTTAATGGATGTTCTTCTTGGACTAATGAAAATGTTCTGGAACTAGATGGGGGCTCTAGTTCCAGCTAGGACAGCATCACGGATGCACTAAATTTCACTGAACTGTTCAGTTTTCAACACTTAATTTTATGTTGGGCACATTTCACCTCAACTGAAAATAAAACCAAAACAAAACTAGTCTCATCCTCAGCATTTGTTCCCTGTGAAAATGCAAAGAAATAGTGTCTAATAGACTCCAAAACATGGTGTAATCTCTCCACACACCAAGATTCCCAGGAAGCTTTTTTTTATCTGCTCCCTATCTATCCAACCCATTAAACTCACAATCACCCTTCAGGATTCTTCAGTTAAAGAGCATAATAACTACTGGAATTAAATAGGAGAACATAAAGGGAAAAACATGATTAGCAACCAGATTAAGAACTGGTTTTTCAGGCACTAAAATCTTAAGCATGTCACACTGGCAAGTGCCATAATCTTTCAAGAGAAGCGAGCAGACTGACTTAATCACAAGATAAACCACCCAGCACCATTCTTTCCAAGGAGAGCTGTGACAAACTGGAAAAGAATGGCTATTCTAAGCAAAGATGCCATTCAATTCATGACTAGTGAAATCTGGACTCTACGTAGGTGAGAGGTACCACTAGATCCAGAGATTATTTTTTGAGCCTCAGGCAGATACAAAAATATCATTCATAAGCAAAATTACTTAGAACATTTTAAAGGAATCTGGCTTTAAATGTCCTAATCACCAGGTGATCCATATTTGTAATGCTAAAGATTTAGCTATTTCTCATTTTTTCCACAGGTAAACTTTTTTTTTTTTTTTTAAGATTTTTATTTATTTATGAGAGACACAGAAAGAGAGGCAGAGACACAGGCAGCGGGGAGAAGCAGGTTTCATGCAGGGAGCCCGATGTGGGACTTGATCTCGGGATTCCCAGATCACACCCTGAGCTGAAGGCAGATGCTCCGCCGCTGAGCCACTCAGGCGTTCCTACAGGTAAACTTTAAAATTGGCCCCATGACTGGCATAGGAATGATCAATTGTATTAACATGTTGGTGAGATGACTAGGTTTTGAAAGCCCAATGTTTTGAATCTCTGTGTACCAATCTAACAACACAACCAGAATAAACTTGCTCTTCTTCAACTGAGTTTTCTAAATACAGCTAGTCAGAGGACAGTGGAAGTTATAATTCCAAGGTTGCTGGAATTACTGTCAAGTTGACCTACTCTGGTTGGCTATAGGTGATTATCAGTATTCTCAATGAGAGAGGGGAGTCAGGAAGATGGTTTGAATAATTATGATAAAGATTAGTCAGTTTCAAATGAGAAAAGATAAAAATAGCACGAAGTTTAAAAAATACACTAAAAATACCACCTTAAACAAGAAGAACGGAGGATATGAGAATAGTATCTTAAGGGAGGAATGTTAAATACTAGGATGGATTATTGGGGAGTTCTTTGAAGAAAGAACAGTCTTGCCTCTTTGGATAAATGTAATCTAGCCAGAAGACAAGGGTTTAGCCTAAGACCTTTCAAGACAGACCCAGAGCCTAGGATTTGGAAAAGAATGGAAGGAATCTTCCTTCATTCCTTGGGCCTCTTGAGAACTGCTTAAAACTTAAAATCAGTTAATAATTAGCACCTTCTGCTTTATAAGAACAGTAGTTTAACTCCGAATTACCCAGAGAATGTATAGGTAGCAGCAATGTAAATGAAGTTTTCATAATACAGTTGTCGGTTATCCTGGAAGTCATTCATGTTGCAGTTGAGCTCTGAGGAGCCCGCCCCCTTCACGGTCAGCGTGATGAAAGGAGGCAGGGTGGGTTCATCCCAGGCATAGTCCAATGAAGTCATGGGCTTCACTTCAGTTCGGAGCCTGGGTTCCGCTACACTGTGCTGAGTAAAGACAACAGGAACCTATGTAACGGCAGAGAGGATAAAGAGGACTTTGATTCAGAATGCTGTTACTGGAAAGTGAGTCAGTGCTCCCTAGGTTTAAGTTCCAGATCCTGCCCAAGCAAATCCTACATAGGGCATAACCACAATCTTAAGCATAATCCTCTGGTTTCTTCAAATGCCTTTCTAGTCATCTTCCAAGCTGCACCAAGCCCAACAACTAAAGGACAGGGCCATCTCTTCCACTCTCACCCCCTATAATAGATATACTCTGAACATAGAAAGGAATACAAATTCTGGAATTCAGCTATGGGAAGTCACGTATTATAAGATGTTGTTATTCGAAGGCATAATTTAAAAACAGCCTCTTCTGATACCATTTTGGCTTTACTTGGAAGATTTATAAAAAAATGTTCACTGTAAGGAGGCAACAGTAAAACTGCCCATCCCCATTGTCTTTGGATGATCTGATTCTGATTCCTCCTCTGTTTGTGTAGAATGTCTACAGGGGGCACCATGTCCACCAAACAATCTAGTCAGAATGATTGTGGGGGGCTGAGAAGTCCCTTCTGGGCAAAGGCTGTGCAGCAATCAAACCAACCAGCAGAAACCACCTCCTGGGGGTAGGATGTCTAGTGTTGTCCAGCTGCAGAGACCCCCATACAGTTTCTTTCCAACCCAAGTTTAAAATGTATTTCATCCTTATCTTCAAGGCAGTGCATACTCCACATTCCCACACGTGAAACAGCCCAACTGGCTCATGACTGTAGTCGATACCTTAGAAAAGTTGTCAATTCGGAAAGGAGGGGGTAACTGGTCCGTGTCACTGAATGAGATCCTATAGGTGGCTCCTCGGAGAGTAATTTCCACGCGCAGGAAGAAGCACTTCCCCAGGGTATCTCTGCAAATAAAGGAAACAAGGAGGCTGCACACTGTGGAGGAAAAAACTTAGAGCTCACTCTCTTAAAGACTTCTCATCTGGACCTCAACAGGTACATACCACTGTGTCCTCTTTGGTCACATTAAAAAAAACTAGAAATTGGCCATGTTAATCACTGAATAAAAAGAAAATTCATCCAATTTCTGAACAGCACATTGTCACTGCACAACAAGACCTACATATTTTACTGAGTGGGTCTGTTTTGGGTAATAGGGCTAGCATAGCAAATAAGTAAATGTTGTTGCTTTGACATAAAAAAGAGCAATTTCACATGGTTCGAACTAATATATGGATGTTATTGATAACCAGGGTTTTTAGTATAGGATGAGGGAAGATGACGAAGAATCCAAGTAGTTACCAGTATGTAAATCATAGTTTTTTTGTTTATATGTGTATGTGTATTTAAATATAGGTACATCACTGGAGAGAATGAGGAAGCTCTTCCTCACAAAAGAATATCAGTTAATAAATGCAGAAGATGTATTTACTGTACATGTAATCACTGATTCAGGTAAGAACCATCAAACCACTGGGTGAAAGGTTTCTGGGGAGCAGAATACACACAGCCTCAAATTATCCCCTCAATGGTCTACTACTGCCCACAAAGAATCAAAGGTAACTTTACAATAGAGAGACCCGGTGGACACCACCCTAGTCAAGTGATGGCTGAATGTAGCAACATCAATAATGGGACCAATGGATGGCACAGGCTTCCTGTGTGACCCACTGGGAAATACATAACACCACATAAGTAGTAGTATCCTTACCAAAAATGTTTAGCCAAAATCTACATATAGGAAACTCTCAGAAAAAATCTAGAAAATAAAACATTCTACAAGAGACTGGCTTGGAATCTTTAAAAATTTCGATGTCAAAAAAGGCAAAAATAAATAAAAGGAAAAGTAGGACTACTCTAGATTAAAGTGGATGAGATTTATCTGCCAAATAAAATGGATGATCTGTGACCAGGTCCTCAATCAGGGGGAGCGGAATTGCTATGGAGGACTTTTTCTTTCTTTTTTTTCTTTTTCTTTCTTTCCTTTCTTTCTTTCTTTCTTTCTTCCTTTCTTTCATTCTTTCTTTCTTTCTTTCTTTTTTTTTTAAGATTTGATTTATTTATTCATGTGAGACAGAGAAAGAAAGAGGCAGAGACACAGGCAGAGGGAGAAGTGGCTCCATGCAGGGAGCCAGACGTGGGACTCAATCCCAGGACCCCGGGATCACGCCCTGGGCTGAAGGTGCCACTAAATCGCTGAGCCACCCAGGCTGTCCTTTTTTTTTTTTCTTTAATTTACTTACTTCAGACAGAGAATCCCAAGCAGACTCCATGCTAAGCATGGAGTTGGATACAGGGTTCAATCATATGACTCTAAGATCACGATCTGAGCTGAAACCAAGAGTCAGATGCCCAACCGATTATGCCACCCAGGCGCCTCTATGAAGGACATTTCAAAAGACTATTTATCAGAAGGCACCTGGGTGGCCAGTCAGCAGAGCATGTGATTCTTGATCTCAGAGTCGTGAGTTTGAGCCCTATGTTAAGTATAGAGATCAATTTAAAAAAACTATCAGAAAAAAAACCAACATTAAATTTCTTCAGTGTGTAATAGTATATTTACTCAGAAAAAATGTCCTTGTCTTTAAGTGGATAAACGAAGTTTTTATGGATGGATTTTTTAACAGGATGACTTCAATTTACTTTCAAATGGCTCAGAAAAAAAGTGTGCATCCATGCAATGGGCACAGCAAGGACACAGCAAAATGCTGATGCGTAGTTAATCCAGGTGAAAGATAAAAGAATGTTCTTTATACTACTCGTAAGTTTTCTGTAGGTTTAAACCATTTCAAAATGAAAACTTGGGGAAAGGCAGAGAAAGAGGCTGTGGGTCTGTGCTCAGTAACTTTAGTGCACTAAAACCGCTCCAAAGGGTTAATTAACAAAGGTACACAAGCCATCTTCTCCCACCTCCACACATTTTCTTTCCTTCCTTCCTTCTTTCCTTGAAGTAGTCATGAACAATTTTTGCTTAATTCTGAATTGGCTTCCTCTTCTCACACAACATATCAAGGCAACCTCCACCCAAGCAGTACATAAACCACTGCAGAACTAACTCCTCCCCTCCCCACCCCATTAAATCTGGTGAGGATATGGGATTCTAGCAGACAAGAGCTTTGGTTGAAGCAGGGATGAGTGCACTGAAGCCCTGCCCACTTGGCTTCCTCAGCCCCTAAAGCCACCTCCTTAAAACCCCTGATGACTCCTAGGGACACAGCTCAAAACCCCCTTTATCAGATGCAATGAACTCTAATCAGGGCCAGGGCAAAGGGAAATGATGAAGGGTACACCACTGACCACAAAGAAAAAAAAAACAACCCTCAGAAAATATGTTTTAAAAAGCCAAAAAAGGGGGATCCCTGGGTGGCGCAGTGGTTTGGCGCCTGCCTTTGGCCCAGGGCGCGATCCTGGAGACCCGGGATCGAATCCCACATCGGGCTCCCGGTGCATGGAGCCTGCTTCTCCCTCTGCCTGTGTCTCTGCCTCTCTCTCTCTCTCTGTGACTATCATAAATAAATAAAATTTAAAAAAAAAATAAAAAAAAATAAAAAATAAAAAGCCAAAAAAGATATTATTTTGCATCATCTATTCTTTTTCAAGAAATTTTATTTATTTGAGAGAGAGAGCATGAGCAGGGGGGGATGGCAGAAGGAGAGGGAGAAGCAGGCTTCCCACTGAGCAGGGAGCCCGATGTGGGATTTGATCCTAGGACTCTAGGATCTAAGCCCAAGGCAGACGCTTAACTGACTGAGCCACCTAGGCACCCCTTGCATCAACTATTCTTAAAATCAGCCAGTATTCTGCTCCTTTACAAGAGTGTTCTCAATGGAGAACTAACCATAAAATATAAAACCTTAAATTTTGCTTCTAAATGCATCAAAATAGCAATGATTTCAGTGACTTTAGCTGCCAAGACATTTAATGAAAGAAACTAAACAGGTCACTAATAACTGGAATGGTATCCCATGTGCACAGGTCCAAAGACTTAATGTTGTTCAGATGGCAATGCTGCCCAGTGTGGATCTACAGACTTAATACACGTTCTACCCAAATCCCAAGTGGTATTTTTTTCCAGCAGAAGAATTTACTCTGAATTTCTGATAGAATCTCAAGGAATTCTAAACAGCCAAAATAATATCTTTCTTTTTTAAAGGCTTTATTTTTAAGTAATCTCTACCTACACCCAACATGGGGCTTGAATTTATAACCCTGAGATTAAGAGTCCCATGCTCTACCAACTGAGCCAGCCATGAGCCCCCAAAATAACTCTTAAAAGGAACAATGTCGGAGGTGTCACACTTGCTAATTTCAAAACTTATTACAAAGCTGTATTATTCAAAAAGAGTGCAATATTAACATAAAGACAAACACACAGAGGATGGAAGCGTGAGCACAGAAATAAACTCTCACATATAGAGTCAAATAATTTTTGACAAGGGTGCCAAGACCATCCCATGGGAGAGTCACAGATAGTTTTTTTTTTTTAATCAAAGATTTTATTTATTTATTCATGAGAGACAGAGAGACAGGCAGAGGGAGAAGCAGGCTCCATGCAGGGAGCCTGACAGGGGACTCGATCCCAGGTCTCCAGGATCACACCCCAACCGGGCTGAAGGCAGCGCTAAATCACTGAGCCACCAGGACTGCCTGATAGTTTCTTTTACTAAGAATCTTACATCTACTGTATGACTCCACTCCATCTTAGGGACCTGAGGAGCCAAATTTAGAGATAAAGTAGATAAGTGGCTGCAGGGTTAGAGAAAAGGGGAGATGCACAGTTGTTAATGGGTATAGAGTTTCATTTTGCAAGATGAGAAGAGTTCTGGATGCTGGCTGCCCTATAATATGAACACATTTAACCTAGTGAACTTAAAAATGGTAAAGTGGTAAATTTCATATTACGTGTCTGAGGCCCAGAAAATAATCTGTTGTGTTGTCTTTCTCATGTGGTATGTGTATTTTATCACAATAAAAAAAGAAAACTTTAATCCTTAAAAAAAAAAAAAAAAAAGCACTTGATAAAAGCAGAAAGAAGAAAGTCATCCTGTGATAGTTGAGGCTGAATCTGTTAAATTTTTCTTAATAAGAACCTGAGGGTCACTGGGTTGGACAAAGAAGGCCAGATGATTTACTAAAATAACACCAAGTGAGAAAAGAGGGTACACTGTGGAAGAATATAAAAAAAAAAATCTATAAACAATGTTAGCATCTAAATACAGAGTTTTCAGAGTTGCAGGTGATCATGAGCTCTGCTGCCCTTGGATTTATCACCTCAGCCCACAGCTCCTGCACTGTGGTCAAAACTGTCAACACACCCTCTAATTCATACCATCAAAATGTTCGGTCAAACTTACCTGATCGCTGCAAGTTTTAAGAACTTTGTCCGAGCTAGAAACATATATGTCCATTTCATGAAGGACAGTATTGATATTTACTATAAATAGCTTTGTAGATATTTCTAATTTATATGGTATTTACAGCTCATTGTTTACATTATTGCACCTCAAACACTGCTACTTTTTTGTCTAAATACAGTCTCTGAAATTACCTCATGTTGATATGGAAGGAATTATTCTTATTGACTTCAAAGCCTCCAGACCAAATACAATTGGGAACATCCATCAATCTGACACATAGGAGCTGATCATAGTCATTCCGAGGCCAATGGAACACCACACTGGAACCAGGAAGGGTCGAAATGTAACCTTCAGGATTGGCTGTTCCCTGAAACACACAGGATCACTGGCTTTACTCAACAAATCAAGTCAAGACAGCAAATGTTTCCTGAGTAACCACCTACTCTGAGCCTTGCCCTCTACCACAAGCTGGTTAGGGTAAAAGCCCAAAATGGTCATTCACATCACAAAACTTAACAGTGCTGATGGGGAGATAAACCATGGCGTTAAAACTCTCCATGCTACTAAATAAACACTAGTCATTCTTCAAAAGTAAACTACTTACCTGTCCACGGGCAAATTCTCTCTGTGCAAATGCAAGCTTGTGAGATGATTTATTATCTAACAGGTAACGAGGGGCAAAGATGACCATACAAGTGTCAATATATCGACCTCGGCCTTTCTTGACATCAATACCTGCAAATAATAAGAACCATTTCCATGAATTAATCAGAAGAAAGAAAATTCGTGCCTGTGAAAAGTCAATAGGCTTCACAATTTACTCAGTTTCCCTGAGAAAACAACCATATCACCCAGAGGTGCTGTCAAGCCTTCCAAGGATGGAATGAAAACAACTGCTCTCAAAGTCTTATTCTTTATGCCCACTTCAGCCTGAAGAAGTCTCAGTGGTGGTACCAATATCCTCATAATTCCTAGCCTCCTCACAAAAGGGCACAGCATCACAAGGGCAGGTGTTCAGCCATGAGTACTGGTAGTTTCCATCTACGAAATGGACTACGGAGATAATCTAATCTAAGTAATGTGTATCTGTTTAAATCTGGGACACAAATGTCCTCCTTGAGAACTTGCCCCTTTTACATGATATCACAGAAACTTCAGATTACTTAACTGGATCCTGAATGGCTCTGAACATAGCAGATTCTTCCCTAGGACTTTCTTTTACCCCATTGCCCAAGAACCCAGCTGAAACATAAAGCTAGACATCATAGGATGTATTCATTCACAAGATAAGAGTTTCCAGCACCTATCAGATCCTGGAAAGACAGAATAGCAAACAAAACACATACCAAGGAAAGGAAGTCATAATCAATCAGATGGAAATCGCAAAATATTGGATCTCAAGAAAGAAAGAAGGAAAAAACAGCACTGAATTATCTTTAAAACCCTGATAACAATTTTAAAAATTCCAAACCCAGTGGGATAAATTATTCATTCATTCAGATAATAAATATAGCAACTGTATTCAAGGCACTAGGCTGAGCTCTGGTTATACAGTGATAGAAATACTTATAGATAGAAATAATAAAATGTTTATTGAATCCTTGATGCAGGCTGCGCCTCTCCCAAAGGCTTTACATTTAATTCTCCTAACAACCTTATGAGATAGTATTTTCATAGATGAGGAAACTTTCCTTTTTATAGAGGAGGAAACTAAGGCACCTGGAGAGCCAAGGAACTTGCACGAGGCCACAGAGTCAGTAAGTGGCACAGCTAGGGCTCAACCCCAGGCACACTGCCTCAGCAGCCCTTGCTCACGTCATGACAAGACAAATAAAAGGACTGTATTTAGCAGTCGGCAAGTGTCAAGAGAACCACAAAAAAAGAAGAGATCTTAGGACATGGCAACTAAGTGTCCTGAGTGTCCCAACAGAACCCCAATTATAAATATTCCAGCCTGTTAAGGCCATAATTCACCTGTACTAGCTTGAAAAAGCTGGTGATGCTTTAATCTAAGTCTTCAAAATACGTAAAAGACTGAGCAAATCACACACACACACAACACACACCCCTGAAATTCGTTATCTAAGAAATGCTAAGTAATACCCGAATAGGGAGAAGTACCTATCATTTTTTTTTCTGCAACACACAGGAAAGCATTGTCAGAAATCGATATCTGTAGGTAGCTGATCTCAACCAATACAAAGTCTGCCTACAAAAGATATATTTAATTTGATACTACAAAAAGAATCTACAGTATCAAGACCCAATTTTAAAAAACAAAACGGGCTTTTTAAGTTTCCTTTTTCATTTATATGGCCGTGGCAATCTCCCAATAAATGAGTATCTGATAAGATAAAAATGTACAAAATCCTTTATTTTGGAGGTACTTACATGTAAGGCTAACTGGCAAGGTCTCCCTGGCTTTTCATCTCGGGATTTTACTTTTAAACTTTCCTGATAGGGAGCTAGTCATCTATCTAATTCTTCAAAAATATTTAAGTGAGAGATTCCACAAATTCCCTTGATAATACATGCCAAGCTCCCATGATCCTTAGGAATTATAAAGTCCTAACTCAGCCTAACCCCCTATCCCTTTCTTTGGTGTAAAAACAAAATCCCTATCACAGTACCATTCCTAAAGACATACACAATAACTTTTAATGAATGCTCCTTGAATGAAAATTTATATGCGTGCTCACAGCATATTTCTGACTAGAGACCTGTTTGCCTCTGCAGTAACTCTGTGGTTCCCGAAAATCAGCAGCTTTGGAAGACACAGGCTCCATTTCTCCCCTCAATTTTTTCCAACTGCAGCTTCTAGCCAACCTGTGGTATCTTTCTTTGGGAACTATATCAAGGACCCGATACCCCAGCAGATAGCCAAACACAGCACGAAGCAGCCTTTGCCTATTCAAGAGGTGGAGCAAACAGATGTAAAGACACAGTACAGAAAATGACCCCCGGCAAACAAACAGTAATAATAAAAGAAAGAAAGAAAATGATCCCTGGCAGGAGGATCAGAGAATTAATTTCCTCTACTAAAAATCTTACATCAACCTTAAAGACAGTGCCCACGTCAAGGGAGAATGTATATGAATTCATGTTCTAAAAAAAGGAAAAGGAAGCTGGACTTGGAAGAGACTCCTGCTAATAAGCCCTCAAATACTTAAACATATCTCGGACCCTCCATGGGATTCAGGGTAAACAGCTACATGATACCACCTCAGTTTTTCCTTCTACAACAGGACTCTTTGTATCTGCACCGTCCAATTACAGTTGCCATTAATCATGAATGGCTATTTAAATTCATTAAACTTCAGTATAAGAAAGGATTCAATTCTTTAGTCACACTGGCTGTATTTGTTAGTAATGTACTCCTGTGTGCTCAGCGGCCACATGTGGCTAGTGCTGCTGGGCTGGACGGTGCAGAATGGGACACTATCATCATCAGAGGGTTCAATGGACAGCACAGGCACGGTTCTAGATGGTTTTCCAACATTCAGCCCTCAACAGTGCTTTGAGAGCTTCAGAAATTATATACTAAAGGAAAGGGGTACTGCTAACATTTTAAACCTGAGACATCTAAATCAAACTTACCTTAACCCTTCAGAGAATCTTTTGAGCATTCCAGATGGCTATGAGGTACACAGGTACAGCATTCTCCCCTCCCCTCACCACCCTCAAGAAGTTAAGCTAGTTTGGGGGCTTCTAGTTACTATAACCACTAAGTACACTTTATTACATTTTCTGCTTCAAATGTGTACCCCCCAATCATAATCCTACTTCTGACCCAGACTTGTCCTTTGCATCTGGGCAAGTCACTTAACCTCTCTGCTTCAGTTTCAAGGAGAACAATGCTCCTTACCCTCTTAGGGTTTGCAAGTTTTAATGAATGCGTGGGAAATGCTTGGAGGATGAAAAGCATTCTAAGTGTTCCTATTATTCCCATGAAAAACAAGGATTCAAGCCAAACTGATACTTTCCTGACACAGGTGAGTCTGAAATTAAACAGAGCCCCAGACCTCAAAAGGGCAGTGTTTAGGTGGCTCCTTAGATCCCTAGGAGAACAGATCTGCGTTGATATCAATCTAGCATTCAGAGAACAGATACCTGACCCAATGCCAAATGAGAGTATCACCACTTGCAGCCAGGCCAAAATGTATGGCCAGCTTATTCCTCCAAGCCTGAGGTCATCGGCCAATGGTTCTGATTCTCCTGCTGCTCCAAATGTAACCCACCAATGTTATAGATCAGCCCTGGGCGGTTTCCTTGCTGGATGACTTTCAAAGCTCGGACACCACTACCACCATCCAGTGAGAAGCCCTGGCACCAGCCCGGCATGCCTTCAGGATGAATCCCCCTTCCGATTCTCATCGTGCAGCTGTGGGGCAGAAAAGCAGAGATATATGTATTCATCTGTAAGAAAGTCTTACTTATCTGCTCTAATCAGGAAACACGATCACCCAAAACCAGAACTCTGACACTGACTCTTCCTCACTTTCGTGTGATTCCCCAACACAGAAGGGCAATCAGCTAGTGGTCAAGACTCTTACCTTTGAGGCAGCCACAGTTACTCAATGTGTGAAATGTATGGACATCTACACCTGGACACGTTCAGAGAAAACATTAGGATTCTGTGGGCATAAATCATGAGGAAAGGACTACGATACTTTATTCCTCTGAGAAACAAGGATTCGAATCTGATCCTTTCCTATCTCAGGTGTTTCAAGGATTCATGAAATAACTTGACTGTATGAGACAAGTGCGCACACGACTCCGTGCACACCAGGAAACTATGTACAGAAGGCACAACCTTCTTTCTCAGGCCTGGTACTCTTACAACGGCGAAGCGCTGTCTGGTTGGCCAATGTCTTGTCATGAATCCTGGATACAGAACTCCTGAATGTGTGTACCGGCTCTGCTGCTAACAAGCCACATAACCCAGGACGGGTAGTTTGTTCGGAACCTCAGTTTCCTCACTGTAAAATAAAACACTTTCCTGCCCTGCCTAATCCACGGGGATGTGATGGGCGAGGGGAAATGCTTTGTGAACTGTGAGTTCCCTAAGTAAGTCAAGCTGCGTCACCAGTGTCAAGTCCTTGATCTAAAACTGTCAGAATTGTCTCAGGAAAGGCGTGACACTGCGTCAGATGGTTGGTTGTCTGTATCTCCTGCCATGTCCAGTAAGTCCCCAGTCAACCTGAGACCACTCCTTCCTAGGAAGGCTGCGGCCCACAAGAACTACGCAGCAGGGGTTGGCACTGGAACGTTATCAGATGCGCTCCCCTTGAGGAAGGCTCCAAATGAGAAGACTCCTATAAAAAGCAGAACATCAAAACCAAGAACAAAAGGGAATTCATGCTTCTACCACATGCACAAAGGCCAGGTCACCTAAATCTCACCACCGTTGCTCCTTCCTGCCTTTAAACACGCGAGTGCTCTGAATCTTGAAGTGGTGCCATTTATTTCAAGGGTAAAAGAGATGGACTCTAAAACCTCACACAAAACGACCTAGGCTGGGTTGGCGCGGCAGACATTTTACCAAAGGGCCAGGCTAAGTCCCCTTGGATGCCAGCTCTGCTGCCCCGCTGACGGCTCTGCGCAGGGGAAAACCGTGCAGTGGAGGAAGGGAACACGTGGGTGCTCCTCATTGGCAGGGTTATGAATAGCACTACTTCAAAACATGTAAAATAAAACTAGCTTTCATTATAAACCCACCAAATGGTTTATTTTCAATATCAAGTGACACAGAAATTAGATCCGAAAAAATCCCATTAGGTCATGGTCCTATTCCCCTGCCAAGTCAGGATTGTTATCTACAGTATATTTCGACTTACACGGATATACTATAGCCTTTGCTAATTTTTTCCCTCGCCTAGGAGCTTATTTCCCCCTTCCATAAATAACTGTACTCACAGGTTTGGCTGCTCTTTGTCAGCGTAGCAGAATAAGAGAGGGCTCAGGCTCCGGGCCAGCTCGTGTTCCTCAAACTGACCTGCAGCATCTGTCTTTGCGTTGTCCTGTCTGAAGATCAGTGGTAACCCTTTAGGAAGGAGGGGGACAGCTTACATCAGTCCCACCCAGTCTATGCAAGACAGATGTAGATGGTAAAGGGAAAAATTGTCAAGGGGGAGAATCGTGAAAATTGAATTTATTTGCTGGGCTCAGTCTGTTGTCTGAAAGGACAGTTCTGACCATGATGAAGCACTTATTATGGAAGCAGGAGAGTTTCAGCAGCTTAGACTGTTGAAGTCATCTATTTGCATTGGCTCCATTCGGTTGGCTGAGCAAATAAATCTGAATTCCCATGACCAACGCCAAAGGCCTACTTGAGCGGCCTCTGTACATACCTGTTTTGTTAATCAACCAATATGGAGCAGAAATGAAGATCTTTAAGGATCCTTCTGCTCGACACACAATCCGGATGGTGAGGTTCAGCTGCCGACGGTTGATGTCATAGAGTCGCATTCTTACCATGTAGTTTTGGGTTCCCGGTGGAATGAGCAATTCTTTACAGAGTGGGAAATTCTCCAGTGATACCCCTAAAGAAGATACAAGCTACTGTCTGCCTGGGTTCTCACTGTAGTTTATCAAAATAGCCCACAGCCAAACAAAATTGGATTCCTTTTGGAAAAATCAGTAACTACATATGTAACTGGCAAAAATCTTATTGGAATGGCCATTTTCCTTTAGCTGGGGCAAGAGTAAGTATGAAGCAAATCAGATGGCCTGGAAGGAACACGGGAGTTTAAACTCCATTATCAAAAGGATGAAAATATCAAAAAGCTATCAATGATCCCCATGAGCTTACTACTCAACAGGCCCTGAGCTGGGCAGGTACCTCAAACCCAGGAAAGGCAAGGACAGGCTAACAGGTAAGGTCTTCTGCAGTCCCACTGCCCAAGACCCAGTCTTGGCAATTCCAATTCCAATTCCCGGTCTGTCCTTGCCAGCTGTGTGCTGGGCGGCAAGCTAACCTCGTGGTATATCCTCTGCCAAATGAGGAGAATACTGGTAGGTGTGTGGCCGCGTGGTTATTAAAAGTGACCATCACATGGAGCGTGACTGGGAAGAGAGGAGTGCTGTGTGTGCGTGCAGTGGTGGTGGGGTGGGGGTGGGGACATGTCCACATTACAGGGCTCCAGGAAAATTTGTTAAAGACATATTTAAATGTCAGAGCAGGGATCTGCTTTCTTAGAACAGACCACTAGCACTGCACTGTTTTTGCTCTTCTACATCAAGCTCAAGGATTTATATATTCACTGAAATGTAAACTCGTCACCGCTGAACACACTGCTTAAGTCCAGTAAGTCTGAGGCTCCTCATCTGTAAAATGGGGCCAACAGCTGTCAGCCTGTGACAGGAGTTGTGTGAAGATTGAATGAGAGGACACAATGAGGTCACTCACGCAGCTGTAGCAACAAAAATACTTCCATCATCATTATTTCAATGTGTCTACAACAGACTTAAAACAACATATGTCCTGCCCAAACTCTAAATTCCTCACTTTGCCTTAAGTGCTGCAAATTTAGGACTGATTCATCCCTGTGGCTGAAAATTACCTGCTAGATAAAACAACCCAAACCTCAATTTCTTCATCAGTAAACAGGATATAAACAACTACTGCTATAACGGTTACATGAGATCACGTGTGAAAACACCTGATTTAACGTCTGGAGTACAGTGTGTGCCGAGTACACGTTTTCTCCCTTCTGGAAAAAAGGAGAGACCTACAATTTTGCTCATTTTACAGCTAGGAATAAAGCATGGTTTCAAAAGATGAAATGACTTCCGATAGTCACACATCAAATGAGCAACGTAAGAAAACAGGCTCTGTTGAGTATTTCCTCTATATATCTTTTGGATTTGTTGTTTTTTCTTTTGATAATTGTCTAAGAAGTTTTTTTTTTTTTAACCGTAATAAATCCCTTGAGCAGGGTTACTGACACATCATATGTGCTGTAATTTCTCTAAAATCTTTATCAAATGATCACAAAACATTTAGTGACATTCCCATAGAATTACCACCCAATGATTCTTTGACTAAACCCTCACCCAGTTCAATGTTCTGGGATGTATCAGCTGTGTGGAGGGCCACCTCTTTGCCAGGTTTCAGAGTCCCATTAATTGGCATCCCTTTAACATAAAAGTCAAGTTCACAAGGTAGCAAGTTGCAGATGACCACAGTTGGCAGGAGATATATGGTATGCCCAGGTTGTCTGAAGATCTGTTTTGCACTGTCAGAAAATATGTTTGAGGGCATATAATCCGGGTAATTCTCCTTCTTTATGGCCACACAAAACCTATGAAGACAAAATACTGTAAAAACCATTGGCCTAAATAAAGAACTTGAATTTTTTCTTAGTGGAGTATGAGAAAGCATAATGTAAACATGGTTCAGTAATTCAGTTAAGATATTTGCAATTTTCAATCCAAACACATATACTGAGGTATAATTAAATCACAATAAAATGGATAATTTTAAATGTTCAGTTTGGTGAGTTTTGACAAATATGTATACCTAACTGCTACCCAAAACCAGTTATACAATTTTTCACTCCAGAAAGTACCCTCCCATCCCTTTCCAGTCCATATCCTCTCCCAACAAAGACGCAACCACTGTCTGACACTTACCACACTTATAGATTGGTTGAACCTGTTCTTGAACTAGCACGTAAATAGAACAATACAGTATATACCACTCTCTGTGTCTGGTTTTTTTGTGTCACATGGAGTTTCTACAAGATACAGTTGAGCTGTTGTATGCATCAGTAATTTGATCCACATGCCAATGGATGAATATACCGCTTTTTATTTATTCATCATCCTGTTGATGGCTAATTGGGTTGCAGATAGCCAACTGGGTTGTATCTTCATATCAATTTAGTGAGCATGGAAATCCTAACAATATCGAGTCTTCCAATCCATGAACTTGGTTATCTTTCCACTTAGTTATTGGGTTTTCTTTACTATCTCTTGACAAGGTTTTGTCATTTCTGGCATAGAGAACTGGTACATAATTCCTTAGATTGAGTTCTGGGTAATTATGATTTTTGATGCTACTGTAAGTAGCATTATTTTAATTTCCAATTGTTCATGGCTAGAATATAAGAATACAATTGAGGAGCGCCTGGGTGGCTCAGGCAGTTGAGCGTCTGCCTTTGGATCAGGTCATGACCCCAGAGTCCTGGGATGGAACCCTGTGTTGGATTTCCTGCTCAGCTGGGAGTCTGCTTCTCCCTCTCCTCCTAGCTTGTACTCTTTCTGTCACTATCTCTGTCTCTCTCAAATAAATAAAAATCCTAAAAAAAAAAAAAAAAAAAAGAAAAAGAAAAAAAAAGAATACAATTGATTTCTGTAGGTTGATCTCAAATCCTGAAATCTTGATAAATTTATGAAGCCTCATAATTTTCCTATGTAGTCTATGGTTCTCTATATATATGTGTCATTTGCATATATTGTTTTAGTTCTTTTCAGATCTTTAAGCTTTCTCAATTTCCTGTTTATCCTTATTGCAACAGCTAGGACTACTATGGCAATATCATATGGAGTGGCTGGTTCTCAATCTCAAGGAAAAAAAGTTTAAGGTTTCACCATTAAGTATGACGGTAGCTGTAGGTTTCTGTAGGTTTATAACAGATGTCCTTAAACAAACTGAAAAAATTCTTTTCGGTTCCTCATTTGCCGAGTACAGCTGCCTGTACTGGGTGTTGAATTTTATCAAGTGCTTTTTTGTTTGTTTGTTTGTTTGTTTGTTTGTTTGGCATTTAATGAGATAATCTGATGGGTTTTTTCTTTTAGTCTTTTTGGGTTAATATGGGAAGTTACATTTATCAATTTTCAAATGTTAATATAATCTTACATTCCTAAAATAAACCTCACTTGCTGGATTTCTATTTGGTAATATTTTGTTAAGAATTTTTGTATCTCGGGCAGCCCCAGTGGCTCAGCGGTTTAGCACTGCCTTCAGCCCAGGGCGTGATCCTGAACACCCGGGATCAAGTCCCACGCTGGGCTCCCTGCATGGAGCCTGCTTCTCCCTCTGCCTGTGTCTCTGCCTTTCTCTCTGTGTCTCTCATGAATAAATAAAATCTTAAAAAAAAAAAAAAAAACAGAATTTTTGTATCTCTTGGGGAAATATTGGTTTATAGTTCCCTCTCTCTCTTTATTCAATAATATATATGTCAGTTTTGGTATCAGGTATATGTGGCCTCATAAAATGAATAGGAACTGTTTCCTCCTGCTCTGCTTTCCAAAAGACTTGAACTGGTGCTATTTCTTCTTAAAATGTCTGGCAAACTCACTGGTGGAGCCATGTGGACCTAGAGTCTTTATTCTGGGAAGGCTTTTTATTGAAAAATTGATTTCTTTTTTTTTTTAATTTTTTTTTCATTTATTTATGATAGTCACACAGAGAGAGAGAGAGAGGCAGAGACATAGGCAGAGGGAGAAGCAGGCTCCATGCACCGGGAGCCTGACGTGGGATTCGATACCGGGTCTCCAGGATCGCGCCCTGGGCCAAAGGCAGGCGCTAAACCGCTGTGCCACCCAGGGATCCCCGAAAAATTAATTTCTTTAAGAGATATTGGGCTATTTGGATTTTCTGTTTCTTCATTGGGTCAGTTTTGATCATCTTTTTTAAGAAATCTGTCATTCCAGAGTGGAATTTGTATAAAATTATTCGTAGAGTCTCCTTTTAATGTCTATAGAATCTATAATAATGTCTCCTCTTTTCATTCCTTCTATCAGTAATCTGTATGTTCTCTTTTCTCCTTGATCAATCTTATTATTTATCAAATTTATTAATCTTTTCAAAAGGCCAACTTGACACTGCTAATTTTTCTCTATTGTTTGTTTTCTATTTCATTGATTTCCACATTTACTTTTATCAGGTTCTTTCTCTATTTGTTTGTTTTAATGTGCTCTTCCTTTTCTACCTTAAGGCAGAAGCTTAGACCAGTGATTTTCCATCTTCCTTATTTTCTTATAAGAGCATTAAAAGCTACACATTTCTCAAAAAAACCACAAAACACAAAACCTATACATTCCTCTATAGAACAGCTTTTGCTGCTTCCCCCACATTTTAATGTCTAGTTGTTATTATTGTTCAGTTCAAAATATTTTTAATTTCCTTTGTGATTTCTTTTTTGACCCTTGGGTTATTTAGAAATCTAATGTTTCATTTCCAAATATTTAGGGATTTTACAGGCATCTTACTGTTACTGATGCCCAGTTTAATCCTATTGTGATGAGATTTATTGTGTATGGTTTCAATTCTTTTAATATTTATTGATCTTTGTGTTATGGCCCAGTAGATGGTCTCTCTTGATAATTATTCCATATATACTTGAAGTGAGTATACGATCTGGAGTTGTTAAAGTGCTTTATAAATGCCAATTATGACATACACTGATGGACAGCACTATTCAAATCTTTGATGTTTGTTTTTATAAATCATTGATAGGAAACTGTTAAACACTCCATTATGGCTGCGTATTTATTCATTTCTCCCTTCAGTCCATTAACCACTGGCCAATCAGGGTAAAGGGCATACTAGAATTCTTTACACTATTCTTGCACCTCTTCTAGAAGTTTAAAGTAAATGAATGCCTGTCTTCACTAAAGAGAAAACTAAAGCTGATAGTCTCTGATCTAAGTAAGTTTAAAGTCTAAGTTTAGAAGGATTGAACAATACCAATCCAGTGTTTTTTCCAACATTGAATCTAGAAATGTACTACCTATATGCTTCAGAAGGGGAAAACAAGAGTCTCAATGATTAGATAATTTTGTTAAGGTCCCCAAGGCAAGTCAGTACTAGGTGCATGAGCCTTCCTCCAAATTCCTTTGAAATCTGTCATTTGAAAAACTTCCACCCCCAAGATTCTGAGTCTCAATTTAGAAATAGGTACTGGCTAATACTTTTTACTTCCCTCTCTGCATGTCCTCTTTTTATGCTGATGCACACATACAAGTTTCTTATCTTGTGAGTAGTGTGCTTGCTGGTTGCTTCTCCCATAAATATCAGATGATAAGCAACAGTCGCATACCCACCAAAGATTAACCCTCGAAGCCTTATAAGCTCTAACATAAGAACTTTAGGGTTTTAAACGAGCACAACTGAATCACTAAGAGTCCTCAGAGAGAGAATGAATATCTTTTTAAAAAGGAAAATTTACACGCCATTGCAGTGTTGTGCATACCTGAAGAATCGGCTTTTGTCCAAGTCCATAGAGTGGCATTCTCGTTTGCTGCTGCTAACCTCTGCAGCCTTCACTACATTGGTCCAGTGAATAGGAGCCTTACAGAAAAATACACCCAATCCTTTAGGCCGGGCCTGTAGCCGCCAAGAAGTGAGATGTAAAGGTACAGCAAATGAATCCCCGGGCATGATCGCGGGAAGCACCACAGGCTCTGCCACAGAAAAAAGGGTCAGCATCTTTAGGGAATGGTCTTCCACCCAAAAGTCTGACCCTCTCAAGATAAAGGAAGACCATGGCAAAACTCACTGTCTGGAGCTGATGGGCTATCCAGTCTTAGTTCCATTGGTGTCTCAAGCCTGTTCTTCACAATGAGGGCAGATCGGACAGTGATTACTTTCCGAGCACTGCCCTCCATTGTCACAGCAAAGACCACCCGGACAGGTGGGAGTGAAGAGAACTGCAAAAAACACAGGAATAAAAGTGTCATAGCTGTGCTCTTGAAAAAACACACAAAATACAACAATACCAACCAGAGTGCCTAAATCAAAAGCATCTTATTATTACTAGAACCCTTCAGTGAAATTAGTCATTAAGCCCTAAAACCATTCATCTTTAATAGAAGTGAATATGCTATAGATACACACTGTTAAAACAGCCAATTCTAAACATTTCTAGAAAAACAGATACTCTACTCAGATGTGGTATCACAAAATGTGTCACAAAGAAAAATCAGTCTTAGGCCTCTAGACACATTATAAAGTAACTAAGACCCATAATAACCTATTAAATCTTCCAAACTTCCTGCAATTTGATAAGAAACTGTCTGCTGGAAATTACCCTTCATTCACAATGCCCTTGGGTTCCTACACATCAGCCCTTATATGGAAACTGTGAACGAGGCTTGTTTTCAACTCTACTGGAGGGGAATAAAGATCATCCAAAGCAACTAAACGTTTAGAAACACTGGGGTAGGACTTTGCAGAACATAAAATGATTTACCTTCTGTGGTATTTCTCTCCCAGATTAACATTAAAGTGAGAAACACTCCTTGAACGCTAACAATGGGCTGGATACTGCCCAACACACACAGAAAAACAGAAGGAAGTCTTCTGAGGTTAGAACTTGTCTTTGTAAAATCCAGAGAGTGTGTAAGAAAGAGCTGTCTGTACTGGTATGCCTTTCACAGGAACAATAATTACTTTTTCCCCCTAAATGTCATAAAAATTACTCTCTAGACCCATACACCGCTCGTTGACACGCCTGCAGAAAAAACAACATTTGTTTTTCAAAGGACTTTAAAAATCAAACTTCTCTTTCTCTGCAACTTTTTCAGCTTTGTTCAGTAATTGCTCTTTCACAAACAGGACACCGAGGCTCCAAAACTTAACAGAGTGGAGGGAAATAATTTATTTTTGGTCTTGGGCTACAGCCACTACTTTCTGTTTCCACATGTTCATTCAGACATTCAACACACGTTTCATTCTACTAGCAAATGCCAGGGAAGTTTTTTTTTGTTTTTTAAGTATCAAACTCCACATCAGGTACTCCAAAGAGAAGGTTTCTGCAATTATCATTCTTTGAATGTGTTCAGAACATACTGACAATGCTGTTTTTATTGGAGAAACAAATGACACCACATCCAAGCTTTTCCTACTACCAACATTTTTATTAAAACAAACAGTATGTGGAAACCGACCTAATGCACAATAAAACGAAGAGCTCGTTTTGAATCAAGACGTCCATGAAGTCCCAGTGAAAAGGCAAACTGTCATTTTCTGGAGGGTATTTGGAGGGACACAATCCCAGCACAAATATCAAAGCTCCCACTGACCTAGCCTAGTAAATCCCCAAGAGAGCCAAAGCCCAAGAATGATTTTAAATCTTGACACTGCTGTCTCTAAGCTTACTTAAAAATCTCACATTTCAAAACTTACTACCATCAGAAAGAAGAAACTATAAGCAAAATTCTGAAGACAGTTTTTTAATATCATCCTCTGATGAGGTTTCTAAAGCTAAATGGAAATAAAACTTACTATTTTTCATTCTTATTTACTTTTACAATCTTGGGACCAAAATCCGGGAAATGCACATAGCTGCATAGGGTTCATTTATATTTTAACTTAAAAGAAAAAACGGGGGAGCCTGGGTGGCTCAGACAGTTTAGCGTCCAACTCTCAATTTTGGTTCAGGTCTTGATCTCCAGGTTGTGAGATCAAGCCCTGCTTTGGGCTCCGCACTAGGTGTGGAGCCTGCTTAAGATTCTCTCTCCCCCTCTCCCTCTGTCCCTCCCCACTTCACCCCTCCCCCCACATACTCGCATGCTGTCTCTTTCTCAAAAAAAAAAAAAAAAAAAAAGAAAGAAAGAAAGAAAAGAAAAAGGAAATAAGAGAAGGGAAACCTGGACCACAACATTTGCATTTTCTCCTCCTCCCCGTAACAGTCTAATACACCAAGTTAGTGAAAATATTTCTTTGAAAGTTCTTATAAAAGGAAGGTAAATTGTTAATAGGAAAGGACAAAGATCAATTCCAATCACACACAGGTCATAAAGTCCTGTGATCACTAGGACATCAATGTATGGTTCAAGTGCAGTGTATATACCCAGTAGACACAGGAAAATCATACTCACATAAACCTGCGGATGAATAATATTCGTTCTGCTGCTTGGGCTGCCAATCTAAGAAAGAATCCAAAAGTCAGAGTCAGCACAGACCTAAGATTACAGGCATCATTAAATTCAATGACAACGTAATTTGCTTGTAAGAATAGGATTTATAAATAATCTTAGTAAAGTATGGTCTGCCATGAAAAGAAAACATCTTATCTTAGAGGATACGAGAAATGTAATACTGATTTTTCAATCATTCCAAATATACAGAATTTCTCCATGACACAACAATACAACAGAAAGGTATCTATCTCTGGGGAGAATTAGTCCTTTCATGACTAGACATAAATTTAGGCAGGAACGTAATCTGGAAAGAAAGTCTCCTTTTCTACGAAACTTAGGGTCCAAGAGAAGAAGAGGAAGGAACAGCGTTCTCTGAGGATATTTTTCATCAATAAAGGGAACACAAGGAAAGCTACGATGTCTTTGCCAATCTGCACTTTCTGACGCATCACTGGCTCCCCAGTAAGGAATGTAATCCTACAAAGTATGGCTAAGCAGTGGGTGAGAGCGCCCATGACCACTACAGCAGCCAGGATGCCAGCCTCCACCTGCGCGTTCCAGACAGGGAGGCCGCCTGCGTCTCTCCTCAGGTAGGCCCTCAACCCCTAACTGCAGGCTGGGGTAACATTAGGGCAAGGGTGTGTGAAAGGGTGTGTGATCAGAAAATGAGTAACAGTGGACATTGGTCTTTATGCCAGAAAGCAGAATTTGGAGACAAGAGCTAGAAGGATCAAGGAACAGCATTACAAGAAATATAAAGAATATTGTATACAAAGGAAGCATGACAATATGCGGAAGTAGAGCCAACACATGTTTGGCAGATTAGTAAACTGCCAATTGGGCCAACTGAGTATGAAATGGGTCTGCACAGGTGAGGTAGTATGTGTTAACACTAATTTTCTATCTTTTTTTCTACTGAAATTAACCACTGGTGGCTGACCTATGTAGCAACTATGAATCCCTATGCCTGACCCCAAATAATCTTGTGTCTTCTTCCTAGAGCCAGGGGAAATGAGGAACAAGACAATTTCACCAGAGCGAGGTTACAGGCTGAAGTGTCCTAGTCTCTGGCTTTAAGGGCACATGGCTGGGGCAAGATTGTGCCCTAAAACACCAATTTTAGAGCCACACACCGTAGAGGAAGATGAATTCTTATCGGGTGCTGCATAGCGGAAAAATGTCCCCACTTTGTCCACGGACACCGGGCTCACTTGCTCCCAGCCGTTCACTCTCACTTGCAGCTGATGAATCCGGAGGTCGTGGGTGTGTCTATGAGGCAGAACAGGGGAAAGGATGTTAAGCATGATCTTAAAAAGGGAAGGAAAGTAGAAGCAAAGAGTCAAATCTGATTTACTATATAACGATATAAAAATCCCCTTGGCTAAGCCTTTTGGTGGTTACCTAATGCAAGAAAAATCAAGAGAATATTTTAACTGGGTGTTATACTTAAAACAAACGTGCAAGATCTGTAAAGCCCGAGCAAGACTGGCATTTACCCTCCCTTTGTACAAACTCTGCAAATCCTGCGCACATGCCGGGGTCCTTTCCGCACGCCACCCCCACCCCCACCTCTATAAAATAATGACGTCAGCTAAAAGCATTCCAGTGGGCCAGTAAAAGTGTTGTACCAGCAATTTCATCATATAACCACACTCTCGGAAATGCATAAAATGACATTTTCTTCTTGGTTCCCTTGTTGAAAATCCTACATCTCTCAGAACCCCACTTGGTTGTTTGGCTTCAGTCCTACACGCCTACAGACAGGTTATGAGAGACGAAGCCCTCAGAGCTTTAGGGCTGAAGTGCTCGGCTGAAATTGGAGCAGAAGGCAGCGGGCAGAACGGGAGGAACAGGAGGAAATTGCACATTTAATTCTATTTTAGATTTTGCCTAATTCAAGCCAGAAGCCCAAAATGGGGAACTGGATTTAAGGCTGACAGGAAAGGGGGAGGGAAGGAGTGGGGCACCGTGTGCCAAGGAGGGAAAAGCCAGAGAAGGCATTTATTTTGATGAATTCAAGCAGAACAGTGGGACTTAAAATGGGTTACTAGACATGTATGCTAAAACGGAAATGACAAAGAGGTCAAACCCTTCCTGACGCAACGGAGGCAGTGCTGATGAAGAAATACAGCCAGCAGTTCTATAATTAGCTTCTCCAGGAACTTTGTGGAACAGGAACACGCTTACCACTCATCCCTGGAAATTCTGTTGTGGCTCCAGGTACGTGTGCCCAGCACGGTGACTGTATAAACTATTCTTCCTATGTAATCACTGGGAGGCCCACAAGTGCGGGACGCTGGCCACTAGAGAATCATGTGTGCTGGTCCGAGCTGTGCGCAAGGAAGAGCTGTTTCACTTGGGAGCAGCTTTACACACAAAGACTTAAAGCGTCATGAAAGCATAAGGCCAGACGGCCGAAGCCGAGCTCTGATACTTCAGCTCTGCTTGACAATGGATAGGAGGCTCACATGCAAGTGTCTCACCCTATCGCCATCCACTGGATTGCCCTTCCCCTTAAACATGTCTGCAAAAAAGGCATTTTAGGACCTCTCATAACCAGACAGACCTTCTTTCGTGTTTAGTCCAATCCTTTGCCTGGCTGTTTCAACAGTGACCAACTGGCAGTCTCCCTCGATGAGTCACTGTTATCCTCTTAGAATCAGAATTTCTTAGCATGACTGGCCCTGCTGCCTGAACCCACCTGCTTGCTGAAAGTGCTATGTAGCACACGCACATCTTAAAACCAAAATCAACATGCTTTGACAACCTTTTAAGAATAGCATGTCATTCCAGTTATGAGGTGAGCAAGTCACGAGGAGAAAAGGTACAGCATGAGGAATACAGTCGGTGGCACTGTAATAGTGCCGCAGGGTGACAGGCAGTAGTCACACTTGCAGCAAACATAGGATAATGTAGAGCTGCCACACCACTATGTTGTATACCTGAAACTAATGTAACATTGTGTGTCAACCATAGTAACGTTCAAATAAAGTAAAAACATAAGAAACCATGTCGCCACTACATCCTGAAAACCAGGCTTGTATACAACTTGAGTGAACTTGAGTGTCGTCATCTGCACATCCCTCAAATTAGGGGCAACACACTGGCCATCATCCCTCATGTCAAATAAAGGGACTGTTAATGAACGAAGTGTATTCCCAAGATAGCAGAAGGAAACACTGGTTTTCTAAATAGCTTTTCAAAACCAAACATTAAAATCATTAACAAAGGCAAGGGAAAGGGCAAAATACTAGGGACAATCTCTTGTAATAGAGAGATCTACCCAGTATATTTTGGGGGGAGGAAAAGAATGAACCACACCTTACCTGTGTCTTAGCTTTCCTCTTGCTTCGAATTCAAAGGGAATCTCTTCGCCTGTGAGAACTTCCCGCCACTCACTAACATTGTGAGCATCATCAAGAAATGTTCCATTCCCTTCTGGGACGAGCCCTGGACTCCCACTGTGGGACAGCGCAGCCCTGGAACCAAATCACACAACACCAGCTTGGCCGTCTTTCTCTCTCAACTCCCTCTCACCCGGAGCTCCATGCTGGGGGTGCAGAAGCCCCTCCTGGACCTCAATCCCCATCAGAAGTCCAGGGAGCCTGGCTACCAGGATGACCTAAGAGGTAACTGCAGTCATCTCTGGGACAATCACAGCCTCAGTAAAGCTTGAGAAACAGCTGAAAGCTAACACTGCTCCACCACTTACTCCAGCAAGCGAGTGAGTCCAGTACATATCGGGACGTAAATACAGGTAAACACAGTCAGGAGTTTTAAAAAGTAGTTTTTAAGTTACTATCTGGAATGTAACAGACCTAAACTGCTTTAAAAAAAAAAAAACAAACACCTCCTCAGGGGCATTACCATACTTAGTGGAAGCAGGAGAAATGTGGCTTCAAATTGGCCAATTCTGTTATTTACTTCATGCACCTCTCATTCCCTAAACTGGAAAGATCAGCATGTACCCCGAGGGTAGAGCCAAGGTCTAGGCAGGCAGGCAGCTGATAGAGAACATCCTCACTAGGCCCAGGTAAATGCTCTTTTGTTCTCCAAACTCCACCCACTTCCATCTGGCATGAACTGTTTTAGGTTTGAAGATAATTCTTGGTGAGGATAATATGGGAGGTGTTTTCAAAGCTGTCTTGGAAGAAAAGTGCAGGATGTTTGGTTTAACCACCACATACAGCTTCTTTTAAAAGGGGGTAGTGGTGAGAACGGAGGAGAAAAGATGGGATGACTTTTCCTTCCCACTTCCTACTCACATCCTTAATTTGCTTGACTTTTAGCTTAAACATAATGTGACCCCAGGGTCAGGGTCATAATTGGGACATTTCAGACTTGAGATCTACTTCTCTGGCTGCAGATTCCACCTCTGTCATAAATTTCAACAAGACGGCAAGTTATTAATTCAACTATAATCCTAAGAGCTTCTTGAAGGGGCCCAGCTTGTGCTGGGCTGGCACTCAGGAGCCTTTGGTGGCAGAGACGGCTCAGGGTGACCTATTCGGCGTGCCTTACCTGGTGGGTGTGGTGGTCAGGGTGGCAAACCACAAAGTGCAGCCCGTGTGGTTCCTCAGAGCAAAAGGGACGAATGGTTGCCGGCGCTTGGGGGTCTTCACCTCTGCTACAGGCAAACAGAGGAAGGCTGTTAGCACAGGCCTCTCCGTGCGTGGCAGAGATCCTCCCCAGGCCCACGCGCAGTGCCCCGACTGCCTCTCCTGCAGAGGGGCGGATGGTGGCGGCCACAGACACGGCGCCGCCACAGGTGTCAGTGGGACATATGGGATCTCCAAGTTGTCTGCTGTCTGCTACATGGTGGCGGTCCCTGCACCAGCTAGCTGTGATGTGGGACTACTCCCAGCCCCCAATCCTCCCACGATTCTAGTGAACCTTACCTCAGGAGAGCTAACCTCAACCAGGCCCTAACTGGCTGCTATCAGCAGAGGGAGATGGACCCCCACAAGCCCCGAGGAATATATTCTCAGCGAGTGACCCCAACCATAGCAAGATACAGTGCACATACACACTCACACTTTGTCCAAAACGCCTGCCCGTTAACAGCCTCCCTTTCCATAAAAGCTATACTTCTGTCATGTTATGCATATTTTAACAAAAGAAAGAACACGTTTTTCAGGAACACGTGGTGGGCTCAGTGGCTGAGCATCTGCCTTCAGCCCAGGGCGTGATCCTGGAATCCTAGGATCCCCGCAGGGAGCCTGCTCCTCTCTGCCTGTGTCTCTGCATCTCTCATTCTGTGTCTCTCATAAATAAATAATAAAATCTTTAAAAAAACCACTCTTTTTTATTCTCTTAAACTAATACTTTCTTCCCCTTCCCTGGAGGATCAGAAGTATAGTATCCAAAAACTTTTTAAATGAAATTTTAAGCTCATTTTTTAACATAGATACCACCACTGTCTGCTACTAGGTAGGAACTAGGGCTTCTACAAAAGGGGCATAAAGTAGGGTTTCTTTTCATAAAATCGCTTCTAATCAGGGAAACTGGAAAGAAACACTGACTGATCCAAAACTGCAAGTAACCAAATCCCAGAGACCTGACTATAACCATTCTAAGAAAACAGAGAAGCAAGAGACCATGCGGCCAGAAATGGGTTTCCAGCATCCAGGCTGCCTTGAGATCCTTCTGCCGGCACCACTGCCCGGCCATGAGGTATGACACGGCTCCTCTTACCAAGGTCCCGTGGGTCGGTGGGTCACACTGAGAGCAGGTGGAGACAGAACCCCAAAGGCACCGGCCACGCGCTCACGCCTCACGGGCACCACCCACAAACTGTGTGCCCAGCTTTAAAGCGCAAGGACAGGCTGAGCAACACCGGGACCCAGTGGTCCACAGCCATGCAAAATGACATCTAAAGGTGACCACAACTGCCCGACGAGAACTCTAGAGCAAAATTAAACACACCTTACAGGTCCACATGTTTCCTGTCAGCAAAACAAGAAGGTAAACTGCAACAGACCCTGCCTTCTCCCACCGCCAGAATAAGGCCTGGGCCAGGACCATAAAAGTCAGGAATTGCTACTGGCTTTTAAAAAGTAATCACTTTCTTTTCTTCTCCTTTGTGCCTCCTAAAGTTTTCAGAAGCTAGTACTATAAATGCTGCAAAAACAAGCAATTTCAAGCTAAGGCAAGTTCTGTTTTGCTAAGGACAATGGCTCAAGGGAATCTGAGAAATGGTGATCCGATAAAACAAACATGTGATCTGCAGGGTGTCCCTACAATTCTGTGGTTAGTCTTTAGAGATACCCCACATACTTCCGATGATAATCTCCTAGAACATCTCATGGAAAACCACCTAGAATAGACCCATTTCTCATGCCAATGACTTCACTTGGTTCGCAAGGTTGGCTTTTAAAAAAAAAAAATGACATCAAGTACAAAATCAAGGAGTAGCTGTGAGGCTGGTGACAAGAGCAGAGGGGGAGTAAAAGATTTAAGAGCTGTCTGCAGGGTAAACAGGGCTTATTGTGCCACCTTGAAAGGCACCTCCCTCTCCAGGAGTGCATGAGAAAGCTGCTTTATTACAGCAGATAAAGGACCCAGGAGGAAAAGAAGCCAGATGTGCTTTCATATCCCACTGTGAGCCAGACTGTAAGTTTCCACTTGCAAATTAGATTTAAAAAGAACAGGTGGCAAATTGCTTTGATCACACTGCAATACAGGAGAAAGTGCTAGGCGTCCATATAAAGACAGTCACAAGTATGTCACTCTGGAATGAAGCAGCCGGGGTCAGCACACTGCTTAGGTCCCCAAGCTTCGTGGGTTGATCACACCCACCAGCACAGACCGCAGCAGCGCGCGCCTCTGAGAATAACTAACATGCAGTGCTCACGAATCCAAACCCGACACCAGGGGACAAATCCGACATCTCCCACACTGGAGCCCGAGTCAACTGCATACTTGTCTTTGGCACAGCACCAGGGAACAACATTCCCAAGTCCATCCAAGAGAGCAGTATTCCCTGGTGGCCCCAGAAAATCTGCCTCTAGTGAGCAGACCTCATTCCTTGATAGGCCAAGAGAATAGAGGGCTCCTCAAGTCCAACTTGGGTTTCAGACAGCTGAGGGAATTGCTACCCTGCTGGGCTGGTTTCACAGAGCAATGTGGCCCTTATAAACAGTGCAGGTCTCCACGCCATGTAAGCGTCCAGTCTATCAGAAAGGACCTGGTTTGTAAATCATAAGAAACAGATTAAAGTCCCAGGCCTGCTACCAGCTGGTCATGTGAACAAAGGCAAATTACTCCGTCTCCCTCATCAGGAAGGCGCCCAGGCTACTTAGCCTGAAAGATTAAATAACAGATGCAGAAAAGCTGAGCGTCTAAATCTATTAATAAATGAAGATGGGATCACAGGCTTCCTTTGTGAACCCTCCCCCTCCACATCCATCTTGGTAAAACCTTGCAGGAAAGACCCTTGTACTGCCTCCATGTATGAACATCCCTGTTCCAAACTCCTGGTAGAGGAAGCTCAAACGGTCTTTTTTACACAATATATCATGACCCTGGCAGGACCTGGTGTTTGCCAAGTACAGACATAAATCATTCCGATTAAATCACACTCCTTCAAACAAGTGAAGGAATGAACATCGTGGGATTCCCATTCCTGGAGGTTTAAGGTGTTCTCTATCATATTGACTTCTTAGTCAAATTCTTCGAAACTTAAAGGGTCAGAGACAGAAATGAGGCACATTTCATTTCCTATCTCTGAAGCACTTCAATTTATAGCTAAAGAAACCAAGGTTTGTGTCTTTGCAAATATTTACTGGTAAATTTTTTCTTAGCTCAATTCCTGGTCACAGCAGCTTCTACTCCACAGAGCCCCTTGCATCGCTGTAAGAATAAATGTTCACTAAGGATTCTATAAACAAAGACCTGCAGCACTGCCTGAGGGAGGGTGGCTTTCCTCCATTTTCTTATTTTTCAAAAAGAGAAATCACCCCAGACACTGGGTATTTCTGCACCATATACCATGGAGTTGATTCCACAGCGTGGAGAGTTAGGAGAGAGGGAAGACGCACATCACCTGCTCCTGATAAAAGGTGTCACTCTATTCATCAGTCTGAAGTGGCCTTCCTTGCTATTAAAGCAGAGTACTAGATCCCTGGGTGGCGCAGCGGTTTGGCGCCTGCCTTTGGCCCAGGGCGCGATCCTGGAGACCCGGGATCAAATCCCACGTCAGGCTCCCGGTGCATGGAGCGTGCTTCTCCCTCTGCCTATGTCTCTGCCTCTCTCTCTCTCTATGTGACTATCATAAATAAATAAAATAAAAAAAAATTAAAAAAAAAATAAAGCAGAGTACTCAAACCTGGGATATCCCATTCAGCTCCCATTGACAGAAATTTAGTGTACAAGGCAGTTCTTCAAATAGGAAAATAAAACAAGCCCTCGCTTGGCTATACTGTACCTCTAGCATAGATCTGGTGCTCTAGGTTAGTCAGACTGGCTGTACTCCTAGTTCTAAGGTAGACAAGGGGGAGGCCTGGTAGACAGGAAAGACAAAGTTAGAGGGTAAGAATAAATAAAGCGAATAAGAAGACCCACTTCCAAAACATAAGCACAAAAAGAGTACATTATAAAAATAGCGAGCATCATGCAGTTACAGGATCGTTCCCTTCACTGATTGCTAAGAGCTAAGAAAGTATTGACAAAGTGAGCAAGATATTTTTATGCTGGCTTTTACTGTGGAGGATGTGTCACAGTAGCATGCTCCTGTTTTTCTGGACTAGGGAAAGAAAACATCGTCAAGATTCTCTTTAACAGAAATGACAAGCCTTTTGAGGACTTTTCACTTAAAGTATGTATGCTCTTAAATGGCATGGAAAAGTTACCAAGACCGACCAGCACAGACGAGGGTGGCAGTGGCTCCATCCCAATTTGGAAAGGCAGTGGCAGCAGAATGCTAATCCCCCAGAGGTTTCGAAATTTCAAGGGAAAGAGTCAATGTGCATTCCAAGTTTAAACAGTCTCCACCAAGGGGTTACCTCATAGTATTACTTAGATTATAAATTAAACATGGAAGTTTTTAGAACACTTACATTTGGTATTTCCATTAAATGTCCTTTGAGTACAAAACTACTGAACTTTCTAAGGTGCTGTGCCACCCAGCGGTTGAACGTCTGCCTCCGGCTCAGGGCGTGACCCTGGGTCCTGGGATAGAGTCCCACATCGGGCTCCCTGCAGGGAGCCTGCCTCTCAAAAAAAAAAAAAGAATCTCTCTTTCAAGGGATCATTTTGAAGCTGGCCTGAATGAAATGCACAAATTTGTGGGGACTGTAACTAAATGTTCATCAACAGGAACTGAAAGATGTGATCGGTTCAACAAGGTGCAAGTCTACTGACTTTCGAAACAAATTCCCCACAGTTAATTTAGTAGACCTGTTAAAAGAATACAATCTCATCTGTCACATGTGGTGTTGCCCAGGAACATTCAACAGGAAAGGAGATTTGGAAATTCAGGTATATTCACTTATGTCTAATTTAAAAGATATACCCCTGCAGCCTAGGTAACCATAAAAATCTATAGGTAAATAAAAATCCAGCTTTAATTTAGTATTGGCATTCAACACAGATAAGGCAGCTTATTAACTACAAAGAAAGAGGAGAAAATTTTTTTTTTAAAGGTGGAGGGGTGGAGACAAAGAAAATCCTTCAGCAGAATCCTGAAGATTAGGCCTTCCTTATGTTTACACTGAGTCTGTATCTCAATCCCCTTGTATGCAACATACTCTCTAGGACACACTGCATATTACAAAGGTTATACAGAGTCTTCTGGGTAGACTGTACATTCTTTTAACACACAAATTGGGAAGGTTAGAGGAGGAGCCAGAATTGAAGCTGATGATATCTGAAAAGCCCTGGCTCCTGAGCAATGACCTGGAGACTCAGAAGCAACGGCCTGGGAATACAGAGAACAAACGTAGCTGACATTTCCTTGTCCTCCTTCTGGAAGTGCAAGGCAGACGGTCCACTTCTACACCCTGAGGACAGACGCACCAGTTCAAATACTTCATAAACTCAGAAAATCCATCTTCCTGTGACATGTTTGCAGACCAGAGGGAATATTTAAGCATTTGTGAGCTATGTGAAGTCCAGCCAAGACTCCCCAAAGAAACCACCCGGACAGAGCTAGGCTGAGTTGAATTTGGAGGACAATGGCTTGTGGAGAAATGAAGGGCCACATGGTTGGCCGCCACAGTACCCCCTGCTCTAAGGAAATCAGAGCTCCATGGTAGGGCATTAAATAAGGAAAGAAAACATCGTTAAGAGAGAACAAACGGACTGCTCATTCTTCAAAAGGCTGGGCATTCAATTCTTTTCTGCTTTATGAACAATACGGAGCCCTCCTTTTAACAATTTCTTCCATATGGGCTCCTGCCGGTCCTCCCTTCAAGAATATATCCACACTCTGCACCTCTAGATTTAGAAAGCTGAAAAGACAGTTTGTAATATCCAATCAGAAAGTCCAAATCAACTGGGAAGTTTTGCCAAGTTAAACACACCAACCAGTGGCTGATCTTGCTGTGTTTCAGAAGTACCAGCTCGTATGCAATGTTACTAGAATTTAGAAAACTATCGCAGATCTTTTCTCTCCCACAAAGGGGGAATTAGAGCCCATATTAAAAGTTCAGTACCTTGTGCCAGAAAAGTGTCTCCTGCAAAGATTAGAATAGAACTACACAAGACAGAATATCCTACAGGTTGCTTTTTGTTTTGTTTTGTTTTCACAGAAAATGATGATTCTATTTGGATTTCTCAATGAAACATGGCTGTGTTGGTCAACTGTGATTTAGTCAGACATTTGTAGAGAAAAATCTTACTTTGTCCAAAGCATGGAGGATCCACTGAAGAGCCCATCCAGTCTTCTGCTGAGGTTGAATCTATTTCCTTGTCCTGTTTACAGTAATCTGCCATCCACGATTCCTTGGTACTTACATACTGGTCTAGAAAGAATTCCCCAAAGATATTAAGAACGGAAATAGAAAAGATTGAGGGTTTGAGTCAAATAATTTCAATTCAGCAAAACAAGCTTTTGTTGAATGCCTTACTGCGTGCTCGGCACTATGCTAGGTTCTCAGAAAGTCTGTCCCCTGGAGAACTCATGCTCCACTGAAAGAAATCAATGTTAGCCAAACAACTATCACCACAAAACCATAAAGTGGAAGGAGCTAAAATAAAGACATAAATAAAATTCTACGGGAGCACAGAACAGGGGAAGATTTATTCTGCTTTGACAGAAGTGGGAGAGTCCACACCAAGGTCCACGGGAATCTTCCGAGATATGGGGACTTTTGTTCTGGGTCGAGAGGAATGAGCAGAGGTTAGAGATCAAAAGTTTACCAATGGGATTAGGGATACGGGACATTCCAGGCCAAGAGAACAGCATATGCAAAGATTTTAAAGACATGAAAGTACATAGCCCTTTTAGGGAACAATGAATAATGTAGTGTGACTCTGGCCCAACATACTGGGATAGGGACACAGCAAAGCAGTCTAGAAAAGGGAAGTAGTTTGTGAAGGGTTTGCTATGCTATGCTATGCTATGCTATGCTATGCTATGCTATGCTAAGGGGGCAGAGTTTCAAGACAGAAAAACCAGTGAGGAGGCTATTAAAGACTACCAATATCAGGGATCCCTGGGTGGCTCAGCGGTTTAGAGCCTGCTTTTGGACCAAGGTGTGATCTTGGAGTCCCATGATCGAGTCCCACATCCGGCTCCCTGCATGGAGCCTGCTTCTCCCTCTGCCTGTGTCTCTGCCTCTCTGTGTCTCTCATGAATAAATAAATAAAATCTTAAAAAAAAAAAAAAAAAAAAGACTACGAATATCTCAGGAAGCGGAAATCCAGTGGACAGTTCTCCAGGAGTGGTTCTACTATTTTTAGAAGGGAAATATAATGGGAAGGGCAGGTTAACAAAATAATTGATGCACCATCCCTGGAGAAAGACCTTTTCTACTAGTTAAGGTAAGATACTTTGTAGAACAAAACTTGTTGATCTCCAGTTTGCGGTTCCAATAGTTGGCTATATGTAAGACTTATTTAAACGCTAAGGGGTCACAGTAATATTTCTGGGTTTCAGCACAGCATTAGGAATAGGGAATTGGACGGGACACCTGGGGAGCTCAGCAGTTAAACGTCTACCTTTGGCTCAGGGCGTGATCTGGGATCCGGAATCAAGTCCCACATGGAGCCTGCTTCTCCCTCTGCCTGTGTCTCTGCCTCTCTCTCATGAATAAATAAACAAAATCTTTCAAAAAGAAAAAAGAAAGAAATAAGGAATTGGAGATTTTAAAAAAAAACAGCTTTACTACAGACAAGAATGCCTTTTGGAAGACATTTTCTTTTTTTTTTTTTTTTTTGGAAGACATTTTTAAATAGATGCTCATCAGAAATATCAATAAACCTCTTTTAAGGTCTTGTTTATTACAGCTTTCCAAAAAGCTATGCTAAACTTTATCTAAATTTCCAGATGAACACATTATATAAGAAATAACATAGTATCAAAATAATACAGTACAGAACGATCATGAGGTTAATTGGGCAAATTTAATGAATGAAATCCGTTAATGTCAAACAGTGGTTTTAAAACTTTGGAATCAGGGATCCCTGGGTGGCGCAGCGGTTTGGCGCCTGCCTTTGGCCCAGGGCGCGATCCTGGAGACCCAGGATCGAATCCCACGTCGGGCTCCCGGTGCATGGAGCCTGCTTCTCCCTCTGCCTGTGTCTCTGCCTCTCTCTCTCTCTCTCTCTCTCTCTCTGTGACTATCATAAATAAAAATTAAAAAAATAAAAAAAAATAAAACGAAAAAAAAAAATAAAACTTTGGAATCAATAAACTTACCATCTCATTTCACTATACGTTTTCTGCATCTTATTATGACACAAAATAAGCCAATGGATATCCTATGAGCCTCAATCACATCCACTAAAGAAAGTTCACAGATTTGCAGTAGTGTTATCACTCAGATAACCACAGTATTACCAAAAATCAGACCATGTAGATCAATGATTCAAATAGAGTGGGTTTTCACAGCAAAGGCAGGCAACACCTGACTGTTATGAGAATGTTACTTTTCTCTTAGATGATATAAATACAAGCACAGAGTGGTTCCGACTCACTACAGTGAATCCAGGAATGTACGTTTCAGTGTTTTCAAAAAACATTAAGAACACACACCATTAGCTTGGCAACCCTTCAACCCAGTGATTTTCAGAGTCAGGTCAACATGATGACTTGATCGGAAATAGTACAGGCAATTTATCCTACTGTAAAGACAAGGTCAAAATTATACCTTTTAAGAATTATTCTGTGTAGGAGTAGCCTGAAAGAAGGGAATCTATACTCACTTCTCAGATATTTAAGAAAAACCTGTGACCAAGCATCATCAGGGAGAAGATTCATCCCAAACAGAGAGAGAGTTATGTTTCCCAACAGTCTCAGCTCTTGGTTGATCACTAACAGCATTAATACAAGATGCCAACTCTGGAGCAATGGGATGAAAAGAACCATGAGCTAGGCTGGGGTTTATCAGGAGAGCAGCCCCGGTGAATGGGTGATGTCCAATGTGGGCTCAGATATCTGCTAAACCAGGGTCAACAGTCTTCTAGACAAAAGACTGCAGTACAGAAAGGTATCAGTCTTCTAGACACAACTTTCCACTCACCAATCAGTACAGAAGTGATGTTGATATCCAAGCGGGGTTTGGCCTTGGCTTCCAGCTTCAGTCGGGGAGGGTGGAGGCGACTAGCTGCCTGTTGTTGCCAGGATACAGAGCATGGCCATGGCTCGATAAATGGCTCCCAGCCTACAAGAACACAGGAAGGAAGACATCTGTTAGGCAGATATCAAGAGTTTAGAGGGGAACGCTGTTCACAAATGCTCAGCAAGGACAAACTCTGGCTTAATAGCTTTCTATTTCCAACGTGATTCACAGCGAAAGCACCATCTTTAGCTACAGGTCACCCCACAGATGTCTGTGCTGTCTAGAGGATGTGAGTGGAAGGACAGACACATGCCCCAGGGTCTCCAAGGTGGGAGGAAGAAAGGCACAGAGGATATATACCCTCGCTATTAAAGAGCAGGGAGGACCTGCTTTTGATCCACTCAAAATAGAAAAAGGAGTCTCAGACTCAGGATGGAAAAGTGCTCTCAGTGGCTGAAGTAACCATTAAATTCCATTAAATTTGATTCTCCTGCTTATGTTAAGAACCCACTGGTTGAATAAATAGGTAGAGCATAATTGGAAATTCATTCACTTAAGTTTTTCAAGTTTCTAATCTTCAAATATCCTGTGTACAAAAAAGAATGAAAACAACACATATGTATGGTTTAAAGAATAAAATTACTACAAGCACTCATGTAGCCACTATTCAGCTTAAGAAATAGAAAATCCTTAGTTCCTCTGAAGTCCCTGAGTGCCACTCTCCCATGTCAGCCCCCTTCCCACCAACCCTCTTCCACCCAACTCCAAGTAAACATTAGTTTGGAGTTTTATTCATTTCCTTGCTCTTTTTTTATAGTTTTACCACACAGATACATGCGTGTCTCCAGAACATAGTGGTGAGTCTGTCCTATGGAGGATCTTTAAGTAAATGGAATCCTGCCATACATGTTCTTCTGCAAGTTTCTTTTTTTTTTTCTTCTGCAAGTTTCTATTTTTGCCCGACCACGTGCCTCTGAGACTCACTCGTATCGCTGCCACATAGCTGTGGCACATTTATTTTCCCCAGTGAATTGTAATCTGCTTATGACCACACCACAATCTGTATTCATTCTACTTCTGTGAAATATTCCCTTGAGCCTACAGATTTATAGCTATAGGAAGAATACTACCACGGGGGCTTGGGATCCTCTGGGGTACAGACCTAGAAGTATACTGCTGGGCTGTGGAGTATGCTTATACTTAACCCTGCTGCACATCAGATTGTTTTCCAAAGTGCTTGTACCAACTTACAGTTCTAATGGCAAGCAGTTAGAGTTCTGTGGCTCATAGTAGAGTCACACTTAATTTCTGCCAGCGTGCTAGGTGAGAAAAATGGTACCTCTCCATGGTTTTAAAGACTCAACTTTTCAAGACAGTTCATTTTTAAGTTTTCTAACTATAATACTCCATCAGTCACAGATCAGCCTCTTGACCAACAGAAATCCAACCCAATATGTAGCAATAAGTAGATACATTCGTCCCTTCGCACTACTTGACCTTTAGTGACCTAAAAGTGTTCATAGGACTTTAAAAGTAAGATTTGCTCTGGGAAAATGAATGATTCTCAGAAAAATGGCTTCCATATGCCCCATAAGAGTCTCCCTCAACTAGTAAGACTTCGGTCAGTATTCTCAAGTTAAACATGTTCAACAGTTAAAAAAATGCTAACTAACATATACTCTAGAACCATCTGCAGCAGCACAACTGATGACACTTCATTCTCCACTGAAATCAGAGGGAGCAGTCACTCTGGGGTCTAAGGCTCAGGCCGTATGGCTCTATTCTGTCCACACCTACTAAGAAATATCTTAAGGCAAAGTTCACACTCAAACTGCTCAGCCCTGGTTTATGATGCCTCCTGAATGTCCGTGTGTATGGGCCCTTACCTTGATCCTTCCAGTGGAAGGAAAGAAACCTGAAAACGTTTTTGCATTATTATCCAGATTCCATAATCACCTGCTCTGATCAACTGCTTGAGCGAGTAGGGCATGGCAGGTTGTACATTATCACTGATTCAGTATGCTTTTAATGAAACAGGTCCAGCAAGGAGGAAGGAGGCTTGAAGTTTAAAATGCTTATGGGCAGAAATCTCCCTTGAAATTTAGCTTCTGTCAGGGCCAAATGATTCTTTGCTCCTGAGCAATCTCATGTTCTAGAATGACCCAAACTCTAGCACTGAAAAGAACTAACTAGGAAAACTTGTTTTTAAATAACTCAGTTGCAACATATCAGATATGTTAGGGGAAAAAAAAATCTGTATCTTTTGTGCCTATGCAGTCACTTGTGTTTCACCTTTCCCTGCCTGGCCCCGCCTCCCTCCCCTCATGCAAAATTTATGTAGAGGTAGACCCAGGCAAATAATTAAAGTGTGGGTTTTAAATCCCACGATCACTTATGTTAGGTACTGACCTGACAGGGCACGGTTGTAATAATCTCCGGAGAGGGTGAAGTGGGCGTACCCTTCAGGGCTAGTTCTTACATGCTGCAGAAAAGTCAGACCTGCAAAGGAAGCATATGTTATAGCAGCTGCCAGGCAAGAACAACCAGAACTTTCTTTCTTGGATTAAGTCTCAGCAAAGAGACAGACACTAATCCTAGCTGATACTAATGACCTCATAGGAAAGCACACAAAATTTTGATATTTTGTTCATCATGGGTTTTCTCCATGAACTGTGATTTAAAAAAAAAAAAAAAACAACACTGTGTTAAAGTGTTATTTGTCTTCATTCCTGAGTCTCTTGGCACCCCTTTCCATGTCGTGCCTGAGGCAAAGGCCTCCTCTGCCTCCTTCCCTTCCCAGCCCAGCCCCGGCACCCAGGCACCTCGGTGCATCTGAAGTGTGCAGGAACATAAAAAAACATATTTTGCCCTGAATACCTGAAAATCAGGAGGCAGGCTGGTAAGAGCAGTTATGTCCTGAGGAATATTAGCTCAAAATTTTAAGGTTACCATAGAAAAATAAGAAGTAATTATTCCCTGCAGAAGACACTCGGGCAAAATTCCAGCTATTACTCTCAATCAAGTGGCCCTTGTGGGGCTTGAAGCACAGGGAACAGGAAGCTTCTCCCGTGGACAGAAGGTCAAACTTAATCCCCAGGACAGATCTTTCCTTGAAGTAAAAAGAGGCCAGCAAGGTTGAAAAAGTGGAAAATTGAAAGTGAACCCAGTGGTGAGATTTCCTGTACTCTCCACAGAAGCCCCATCTAACACTGCCTGTGATGACATGGCTGAGGAAGAGGTCCTCGTCCTCTTGCCCCACTACTGACAGACAGCTCTCAGGGCCCTTACGGACAGCTCTCTGAGGTGAACAGTCTAAGATTCTGTGCACTTCCTTTTCAAACATAGAGCAGAGCATTTTCTGAGCTTATCTTTTAAACACCTCTAATAACAGGACTCATTACAGTCTTTAGATACATACAAAGATAAACAAAAAGGAGACATCAGGAATTATTTAGCTAGAGCTGTTAATATAACAGAAATTTCATCGATGACAATGTCTATTATTTCCAAACTGGAGGCTGAAGGCCACATATGGCAAATACATACACATTTCTTTAAAATACAAATAATGAAAAACATATGTAAAACAATTAACTAAATTTCACCCATAGTACTACTAAGTGGGGAGCATGAACATCACACACACACACACACACACACACACACACACACACACAAAAGAAAAATGAAGAAGAAGAAAAAGAAGACGGGCCCCCAAATAACTCGGCAATAACCGCAAATCTTCAAGATGAATGTGAACATTCGGAAAACACTCACGGGAAAAGGTGAGCTCAGCCAGAGGGACGTCACAATCCATGCAGTCGTCGATGAAGCAGATGCACACGCTTTCGGCTTTCACCTCCACTCCAGAAATGAGCCGCGCCGCCATAGGCCCCTGGCTCTCGCGGCCACTCGTACCCAGAGAAAGAGATTTCAGAGGTTCGGCATTCTTAAACAACCAACTTGCCGCCTTTTTCAGTTGGCCTTCAAGAAAATTTAAAGGTGATCAGTTCAGCCAGTTTTTACAGACACTGAAGCAGCTCATAGGGGAAATAAAGTGTTAAGGGACCTACTGGACAGCCCAAGAGAACCCTGCTCCCAGATGTACTCTTAAACTTAAAAAAGAAGAAAAAACCTGGCATCATATAGGAAGTCTACTTCTAAGCAAAAAGAATGAAGACCCCTTGCACACACATTCCACTCAAGTTCACCATCCTTCATGATTTAGTTCAAAATGCCTCCAGGAGCCATCCCTCCACTAGTATGACATCTGACGAAGGAGAGGAGAGGAGAAGATAGGGTCCAAATTCTAGATGTCACTGAGTAGGGAAGTATGTAATTGTTGCTGTGTAGTTTTGTACTTTGTACGTACTGATGTGCTACTTTGTGACTGTTCTCAAATGTCTTAATCTGTACATACTTCCTCTTCTCAACTGGTCACAAATTCCTTGAGAACAGACAGCAATGAGAAGTGCATGTGTGTAATATACAACAGTTAAAATAATAGTCCCCTGAACACTACCAGACTGCTAAAGCTAAAAAAGCAAAGGAAAACAATGCAATCCCATATTTATAAATTACCAGAATCCAGTGCACCGCACAGGGGTAAATGGTTAAGGGCACAGGCTCTAGAGAAAGATGGTGTGGCTTCTGATTCCAGCACCTAGAAGATGTTGGATCTTGAGCAATTTACACAGTGCCTCTATGCCTGACAGCATGCACTCACAGGGCTGCCACAAGGAGGAAACAGACAAGTACAAGTAAAGTTCTCCTACAAGCAGAGCCTGGAACATATAGAGGCTCTACTAACTTTAGTTGCTGTTATCATTTTTGTGACTAATGGAATGACTTAAGAAGTACTAAAGAAATAAAAATTAACAAAAACCATAAAAGCTCTTAGAAATTAAAAAGAAATGTTGTGTTAAAGAGATAAAAGAATAGAAAATGTAAACACCATGGGGTATTGAGATAATTAAACTAACAGTGACACCTAGGTAAAAACAAAGCTAAGGAATGCAAGATAACTAGATCCGCCTTTCTTTTTTTCCAGAAGGAAAAAGGTAATAGTTAATGTGAACAACTGTGTGATAGGACTAGTATTTTCACACATAACTGGTTAGAGTTTGACCTGGTACAACATTTTAGAAGATCTGCCAAGTTGAGTAAAAAGTCTAAAAAAATCTATCTATACCCTTTGAGCCAATATTTATACTACTAGGTCTGGCCATCAAGGAAATTCTTTTTTTTTTTTTAATACTTTATTTATTCATGAGAAACACAGAGAGAGAGAGGCAGAGACACAGGCAGAGGGAGAAGCAGGCTCCATGCAGGGAGCCTGACGTGGGACTCAATCCTGGGTCTTCAGGATCAGGCCCTGGGCCAAAGGTGGCGGCTAAACCACTGAGCCACCAGGCTGCCCTCCACCAAGGAAATTCTAAAAGATACAGACAGAAGTTCGTACCAGAAAATATTTGTTACAGAATAGTGTATAATATTTAATGAATGAAAAACAAAGAATAGTTAAATCATTAGGTCAATATAAAACAATTCAGTATTTATAAACAATTTTAACGACATGGGAAGACTCTGGTATTGTAATTATAATTCAACAAAATTGTACTGTAAAAGAGGTTATAAAATTGTATTTGCAGTATAATCTGCCAACATACACACAATATTATATGTACATGTGTCTTTAATTTTTTTTTTTTAATTTATTTATTTATTTATTTATGATAGTCACAGAGAAAGAGAGAGAGAGAGGCAGAGACACAGACATAGAGGGAGAAGCAGGCTCTATGCACCGGGAGCCCGACGTGGGATTCGATCCCGGGTCTCCAGGATCGCGCCCCGGGCCAAAGGCAGGCGCTAAACCGCTGCGCCACCCAGGGATCCCACATGTGTCTTTAGATGTATGGATTTACATAGTATGTAAAGAGGTAGAGAAATGTACACGCAAGCGCAGACTAAAAATGACACAGCTTTTGCTCTATCTTCCTGTTTTAAGAGAAAGGGCAATATGGAGGGAGGCGGAAAGGGGGTACTCTGCAGCAGAGAGAACAGCGGCAGACTTGGCTTTCAGCCCATCTTAGCCTCTCACTAATGGGGGATCTCAGATCAGTTTACTTAACCTATGTGCGCCAGTTTCCTTACCTGGAGCTGGGACAATAATGCCCACCTTTAAGGGCTACAAAGATTCAATCAGGAAACTCAGGCTGAGGCATATGGGAGCTCAGTGGGCACAACTACCAGTATCACCACCACTACCACTACCCCCGAACACTGGCTAACAGCATAAAGCACCTGCTGTGTGCCAGGCACTTTGCCTAAGTGCTTTGTCTATAGTGCCTATTTATATCAAACCTCCAGGGGAAGTCCTCTCATTCTCTTTTTCCAGATAAGGAAGCACTGGTACAGAGAGGCTAAGGGACTTGCCCAAGTCACTAATAAGTAATCAAAAAGCAGCAAAGACCTGAACCCCAGCATCGGCCCCAGGGCCCCATTATCATCCACTATGAAATACCGCTGCTTGTTATTATGCCCAGTCCAAGATCATGTTCAGCCCACAGACAACCACAGAGGGCCTTCAAAACACAGTCCGGTTCTCAGTCAACTTGTGGGAGCGGGTTGGGTGGGGGTGGGGGCGGCATATGAGAAGCAAGCCTATCATCAAGATAGACAACAAGTCAAGGAAACCCTTGTGCAAATTACCTTGGCACACCAAAAGGGCTTTGCGACAATCATCCATGCTGAATCCCAGTTCCTGCAGTCTAGCCAGCTGTAACTCTAGAAAAAAACGTACATAATTTTTATAAGTAAGTTTACATAAGTTAGTCCACTGCGTAACTGAAGAAAAAAGAAAAGAAATTCAGAAACTGCTGGCTAAAACATTTCTCTAGACAAAAATGGGCTCCTATCTGGAGACATACCAAAGTGTACACTGAATTTTTTAAGAATCTTTTCCCAATACTGATTGTGTTTATAAAAGCTGAAAACTGAAATTTAGTGTTATTCACATTACACTGGCAGAAAACTCAAGTTTAAAACAACTTTAGCATTATTCATAGAACTCTGGAAGAAATGGTAAAAGGAAAACTAGTGTAGGCTAGAGCCATCAGTTTGGGGTGTTGTATTTGTTCTTAAATTTTTAAAAATTACAGCATCATACTTATAATTACACTTAATGACATACAATTATACTCTGAACAATTTAATTGTGCAAAAGAAAATCTTAACAGTTAACCAGAAGGGGAGCTATTAGGCAACCTGAGTAGGTTTCATAGTTCCACACCTACCCAAGACAGGATCTAAGGTATGTCTTGTCCCCTCTCTGATCTCTCCAGCTCTAGATGTGCCGGGAAGGTAACTGCTAACGGAGCTGGCCTCCAAGGCCACTGAGTCTGGCGCTGCAGCATTAGCTTGCTCTGGGATGGATTTTGCAATGGCAAGAAATAGCTGAACATCGTTGTAGGAGAGTCTGATATCCAGGGCTTGTAACTGAATCTAACAAAATTGAAAAGGCAGCAGTTTTTTCAAGTTGCATTCACTTTTACACCCATACCTCTTTCTTACGTGTATGTATAGTTCCCAATTCAAATTCTAGAAGTCCACAGACACTATATTCATTTTTTTCATTTTGAAGACTGAGAGGATCTTAAAATTAAGCACTAAGAGTCATGAAGTAAGACATCTCTACTATGAGGTCAAATGTTCACAAAGTTGCATCAAATAAAAAATAAAAAGCTAGAATATTTACTATAGCAATGAATATTTCAGTCAGATGATTTCCTTACAAGTATATTAATTACCAAAGCAGAGAATAAGAAAACGGCTCTAGAAGGAATGGGATCGCCTATTAGCATTCTGTGAATCCATTTTGCTTTGATTCATTTAATTTTTTTAAATCTCTGAAACCAACTGCCCACTCAACAAAAATTACCTCTTCTTTCTCCAAACATAACCATAAGTAAGTCCAGTGCCACACTAGTATTTCCCCAATCCTGTCTCCGACATTAGCAAGACACCAGCACAAGACCACTTAAAACTGGGGTGACTGGTGGAAAGTCTGGGGGTGGCACTTGGTTTATTACTTATTTTGTCCTTATAGATTAAAAAATCAACATAGCTTTTCTCTCTCTTTCAATCTCCCACAGTTCAAACGGATTAACTGTTCCTCCTCGGCCCAAGAATCCTTACAAATCCTTACACCTTCCTTGCTTGGCTTCACCTTCCCCGTCTTCACCTTGTGGCCTCCATACTGCCTACACACAACTTTGTTCTGGCAAGACCTCCTCTGTTTCATGTCAGCTGGGCCCCTTCCACCCGACTTAGCTACTTCCTAACATGGACTACTCTACCCCTGCGCACCTGTTCCCACATTGACATCCTGTCCCTCCGCTTAGACTCACTCTACCTTCGGTTATACCCACAATCCAAATTCCTCCCTATGTTGCATTCTGCGTTCTGTAAACTTTCACAGAACTTCAAGATTATATCAATCAACATGTCTTTTATTCTTCAGAAGACTGAAACAACTTTCTAGGACTGAGACAATGTTGTATTTCTTTTGCATTTGCTGAAGTGATGAAAATGTTGAGCTCAGCAGAGTAGGTAAGTCATTCAGGCACCGGGCAGTGTTTGAGAGTGTATCAATGTGTCTACACATTTTTCATCATTACCTCTAAGATCGGTGGGAAATCTTCACTATTGAATGCATCCATCAATCCTGAACTATTCTGATAAGAAGAATTCCCCACCAGTTCCACTTGAATTTGAACTGGATCAACAATTGAAAGAGCTGTATCATGTTCATTTCCTAGTCGGCACGAAAACACCTAGAGAATGAAATACAGTATAGGATAAATTAATGTTTGATTTAGAAGTCTAACTATCAGTAGAAAAAAAAAATCACTATCTTGGTAGCAATCAGCCCCGTATTATCAAAAGACCCATATAACTGATGAAATAAATACTGCCAAGAGGGAGGCTGGCATTCTTGCCTATGGCTAAGAGTGTGGACAGTGGTTCTCCCTACCCCCTCCATAAAAGATAGCTCACCGACACATGGCAAAAGGCTTAAAAATCTCACATCCTTTATTCAATAATCCTATTTCTTTCTATAAATTAGCCTATTTCTAATTTAATTTATGCAAAGTTTTCTAATTTAAACAATTTCTAATTCTAAATAATTTCTAATTTAAATAATGCAAAATACAGGGGGAAAATCACTTATTTAATAGTTAATAAAAAATTTAAGATCAATCCAGGTTATATCATATCTATTCAATGGAATCTTTTGTAATCATTAAAGTGACAATTAAAAAGATCACATGGAATGTAGGACAGTTACAACATGGATCATGTGAACAAGCAGCCCAATCAAAATAATATTAGGCCATGACTTTAGGAAAAAGAAACACACCAAAATGTCAATAGAGATTCCAGACAAAGGGATGGGTAATTCTTCCCTCCCCTAATTCGATGTAATATAATTGTTACTTTCATAATTGAAAATAAATATATTAATTACTGAAGCTGGGTGACAGGTATATAGGGATTCATTATATTCATCTGTATATTTGTATATGTTTGAAATGTTCTACAATAAAAAGTTCAACAAGAAATATATTTATGGGGAGAGGAGAAGGGAGAAAAGACTCCCATTCTACAATCAAATTTTCATCGTACTTCAAGAATAGTACAAAAGACCAAAATCTATAAGGAACTTCTCAAACTCAAGACTCAAAAAACAAATAATCCAGTTAAGAAATGAGCAGAAGAATAGACATTTTCCCAAAGACGTCCAAATAGCTAACAGACAAATGAAAAGATGCTCAACATCACTCATCTATCAGGGAAATGCAAATCAAAACTATGATACCAGATACTATCTCACACCTGTCAAAATGGCTAAAATTAACAATGCAACAAACAACAGGTATTGGTGAGGATGTAGAGAAAGGGGAACCCTCTTGCACTGTTGGTGGGAATGTAAAGTGGTACAGCCACTCTGGAGAACCGTATGGAGGTTCCTCAAGAAGTTAAAAATAGAACTACCCTACGATCCAGCAATTACACTAAGTATTTACCCGAAGGATAAAAAAACATAGATTCAAGGAGGTATTTGCACCCCGATGTTCATAGAAGCTTTATCAACAATAGCCAGGGGCACCTGTGTGGCTCAGTGGGTTGTGCAGCTGACTCTTGATTTCAGTTCAGGTCATGGTCTCCAGGTTCTGGGGTCGAAGCCCAAGTCAGGCTCCATGTTCAGCATGGAGTCTGTTTAAGGAGTCTCTCCCTCCCCCCTCACCCTTTCCCCTGCTCACCCTCTAAAATAAATAAATCTTAAAAACAAAAAATAGCCAAACAATGGAAAGCCTAAGTGTCCATCGACAGATGAATGGAATGGGGAAGATCTGGTATATATGTATATGCAATGGAATATTACTTGAGCCATCAAAAGAAGGAAGTCTTGCCATTTGCAATCACATGGATGCAGCTAGAATGTATTATGCTAACAGAAATAAGTCAATCAGAGAAAGACAAATACCTTATGATCTCACTCATATGTGGAATTTAAAAAACAAAACAGATGAACATATGGGGTGGGGGGTTAAAGAGAAAGGGAAACAAACCATAAGAGACTCTTAACAATGGAGAACTGAAGGTTGCAGAGGGAAGTGGGTAGGGGATGGGCTAGATGGGTGATGGGCATTAAGGAGGGCACATGTGATAAGCACTGAGTGCTCTATGTGAATGATGAACCACCAAATTCTACTCCTGAAACTAATATTGCACTGTATGCTACCTAGAATTTAAATAAAAGAGAGAGAAAAAAAACCCTATACATTAGAAAGCATTCCTGTTGGTCTCCCTTGCTTTTTTCCCCTTTTTTGGAGGGTGGGAGCATTTTCCAGTGCTGTTGGAAAACATGTAAAACTAAGCTCCTATGCTATATTCAAAATCAACTCATTTGGCTTCCTTTATAAATTCTCCCCCAATGATGTACAAGAGGGATCTTAAAATTCAGATCCAATGGTGCTGCCTTAGAAACAAGAACTTCCAGGAATGTCAAATATTTTGCCTATAGTTTTTCTAAAACTTTAGAGCAAAAAAAGTTTCGTTTTCTTTTTTGTTTCAGGGCCTTCTGCTACACAAAACCCAATTGTACCTGACAGTTCATTAATCAATCACCAACATTTTCCATTCAAAGCTGGTACTGGAGTGGTTTGCAAAGCAGATGAACTACAATTTCATGATCGACTCACATCACACCAGCACGTAAACCCTTCCTCTCAAACTAAGGTTTCTTTATATGGGAGAAACAAGTAATCAAGAAGTGAAATCTCTACAGGCTTTATTTAGCTATATCTGATGAAAAGGGGGGGAAAAAAAGTGCCATATGGCTGCTGACAGTGAAAATAAATTCTACTTCTGAAATACCACTGGAAAGAACGGGTTATGAAAAGTTCGATCATAAAGGGAAAGGAAATGATGAGTAACCTGGATGAAAGACTCTAATATTATAACAAGAGGAACATTAGTGGATATCAATGAATTAAGAACACTTGATAGAAATAATAATCTGCCTCATTTCTCCTTCCCTCTCCACAACCCCCAGCTTTAAAAGAAACAGAGCAGCTTATACTTAATATTGCATAATGTAATTTTCAGGCCACAAAGGCTACTCTAGTGCAAAGTATCTCCTTTATGAGATTAAATTAGAGCCTCAAGCAGCACTATTAGAGACTCACTCTGTTAGGTTATGCATGACTCTCTAGAGACATTCTTTTACAGATTAGATATTTCTAAAAGGACAATACATAAAATCCTTCACACCTCTTATAAACAAGTTTCCGTGACCACAAAGCCTTAGGTCTTCAGAGTCAACAACTTAACGTTGGGAAGGGGGCGTGGGAAAATGTGGACCACTTCCCTACCCTGACTAATTTGCCCAGGACTAGACCGGTTAAAGTTGATGGCACAGCAGGGGCCTGACACTGTAATGGGGACTAGAAGGGTCTCCCTGAACTTCTTAAGGAAGGGAAGATGTAAGAGAAAAAGGTTTAGGCTCTTGGTATGTTTACAGCCTGACACTGAGGGACTGAATTCACACATAAGGATAACCTGGTAGATCTGAAGACAAACAAAGAGGGGCGGGGCTGGAGTCTACCAATTCCATCAATTATTTCCCCTAATGAAAGCTAAAGAGGTAAAATTCTCTTCCAAATGCTTTTCTTTTAAGCCAATCGTTCAGTGTTTTGATTGACACATAGACTTCTTACCTCGATGCCAAACAAACTCCCTGAAAAGGGGCGATCAACAAATCGGGGCTTATAGGTGAGAACTGTGGTGCCTTTGAGAATAATGGCATTGGTATCGAAGCAGGACACATCTTCAACGACCACAAACTCCGTGCCTGGAAAGGACAGCATTGTCAACCAAGCCAAGGCTGGAGGCTGGAAAAAACAGGCTGTTGCAAATGAGGCAATGCATTTACTCTGGGGACATCAGCCAGCAAGATTTGTTCTCCAGGATGTTTGTCGACACTCTGCTTCACTGCCACCCTGAACAAATTCTTTATATCTGGCCGGGCACAGCTGAGCCAACAGAGCACTGTACACACAGAAAAGACTGGCATGCTGTTTCTCTTCTCTCTTTAGAATGTATGTATTTTTAAGCTACGTCTCCTGGGGGCCTATGAGATATTCAGAAGCCCAGGAAAGCATCCCTTCTCCAAGCAATGACCTGTTTTAAAATCCCCAGAAAGAGGGATCCCTGGGTGGCGCAGCGGTTTAGCGCCTGCCTTTGGCCCAGGGCGCGATCCTGGAGACCCAGGATCGAATCCCACGTCAGGCTCCCGGTGCATGGAGCCTGCTTCTCCATCTGCCTGTGTCTCTGCCTCTCTCTCTCTCTCACTGTGTGCCTATCATAAATAAATAAAATTTAAAAAATAAATAAATAAATAAAATAAAATCCCCAGAAAGAGACACCTGGATGGCTCAGCAGTTGACCTCTGCTTTCAGCTCAGGGTATGATCCTGGAGTTCAGGGATCAAGTCCCACAATGGGCTCCCTGAGAGGAGCCTGCTTCTCCCTCTGCCTGTGTCTCTGCCTCTCTCTCTCTCTCTCTCTCTCTCTCATGAATAAATAAAATTTTAAAATCCCAGGAAGTAGATTCACATACTAATGTTAGTCGGGCAGTGGAAGGCACGACACACCTGCATAGCTGTTTAAGTTGTTTACAAAGAACATATACTAATTTAAAGTAGATTTTTTTGAAATTACTAAATGCAGACAGTTTTATACTCACCTGTACGTGGCATATTTCCTTTTCATTTTCATCAAAAACCATGTTTAGGCTGAACTTTTTTTTTTTAGTCTAACTTTTGAAAGCAAATCCATTTAAAGTGCACTGTGCTAGCCAGCTTCTTCCAAACCACTGAGCAGTAGTTGGGGTATATCACAAACACAATAGATACACAAATATATACAGATATACTAGGAGAGTTTGCTAGTTAACAAAAACTACAGTAAATCTGTTTATAAAGAACATATTCTTTCTGTAAAGAAAAAAATAATCCCCCCACTTATTTAACTTTAACACTGAGATCTTCACACATCAGATTTGCCAAAACTCAGTAAAGCATATCTGTTGGAGCCCTATAGATCAAACAGAAAATTGAAGCCAGATTTAACACTGAGGGAAAAGACCACTGGCCAGACGGTGCTCAAGCTGGGCATGTGCCATGGGCAAGCAGAGCGGAGGACCCAGAGCCCTGCAGCCTTGAGTGTGAGCCAGCAGTTCACACCAGAAAATGGAGATCAAGAACTGTGACACTTGCTGGTCCGTTGGTCTGTATGCAAATGTTTAAGTGCTCACACGAAAATACAGAGATGATAGAAGAGTCATCCTAATAAGACACATATCAGTCCTAACATTCAGACCGAGACTCAATGTCTCACATCTACATATGCTCACCTGTTACATTGACCTTGACTTCAAGGTGCCTTTCAGAGGACACGGGAAGAGAAGACCGCTTGGTAACTACTCCACTTTTCACAGTTTTGGGGACTACAGCAGATTCGCTGCTAGAGTTACGGTGGCGAGAAGGAGTAACATTAGTCTGTTTCTTAATATCACTGGGAGTGTGAAGAAAATCATGGACTAGCAGCAGCCAGTCAAATATGAGGAACACTCGCAGATTGTTGAGGACTACTGTAAAACACGAGGAATCCTTTGTAGATCTGCAAGGAAAAAGATTTTTTAAAAAATAAGACAGGAAAGGAGAAAAGTATTTTACTAACTTGCACAGACAGGTGTTTTTCCACAATTTTTTAAATTGACCACTCTGAGTATCAATAAACTCTGAACACTGATTTAATAAGATATTCAATGTGTGTTTTCAAAAGCTAATCATATTTTTATGCTATAAGAAAGCAGTATAGTGTCATGCAGCAGTTCACAACCAGGGATGATTTTGTTCCCCAGGAGACTTTTGGCAACGTCTGGAGACACATGTGACAGTCACAACATGGGGTGGGGGCATGGTTTGCTATGGGCATCTCGTGGGCAGAGGCCAGGGATGCTACTAAACATCCCGCAATGAACAGGACAGCCCCACAACAAGGAACTGTCTAACCTAAAACACCAACAGTGCTGAGGCTGAGAAAACCTGGTGCAGTAGAAAGAGCACAGGCTTAAATCCAGTCACAAGTTGTGTTATCCTGCGTAAGCCACCTACCTTCTCTGAGCCTGTCTGCTCACTTAGAAAATGAACATTTTGCAAATACAAACACTGCAAAAAGTAAAGCACCAGGCATGTAACAGGCTTTTGTTTGGTAAATGTCGGTTGCCTTCCCTACAGGCTATTTCAAGAAGATCAGTGAGACATTCTCTCTCTGATATCTGGGATCACTTCTTTACCAACACCAAATGTACATACTAGTACTAATTCTCCAGCTGGACCTGACCAGAGAGCCCAGATCTTTTAGCCTGAGAAGGAAGAAAAATAAGATGATATTTATATGTGGGCATAAACCCAAGCACCTTGGAAGTAGAGCTGGGGGAGAGAGACAATACTGGTTTTATAGTATTACTCCAAATTCTCTATTTGAGGTGAAAGCCCAAGGAGGACCCCAAACCTAGTCTCAAACCCTGGTGCGGCCTACCAGATTATGAGTAGGCAGAGATGGGTAGAGCACAAGGGAAAGTGGGCTTGGGACACCTTTCTACAGTTTTCTGGGTTGAACTTTGTTCTGTGAGCCCAAAAGTGACTCTGGAGCTCCAGCTACTATTCATAATTCTGAGATGTTTTTAAGTCTGGCATCTCTAGTCTCTTGTTTCTCCTAAACCTGGCTCACTGCCTCTAGAAAAAGGGCATAAACGAAGCATGTCTCCCTCACACAAACACAGCATTTTTCACAGAAACACTTTACTCTTTTGTAATAGAGAAAAAATGTTGCCCTCAGTAAAATTTTTCCACCCCATTTCGAACATAGATCGTCAGAGTTATGCACTAACTGAAAAGTCAAAGTATGTCTGATACCCTTTTCTGGAAAATATTTCAAGCCTTTAAACACTGTGAAGTGATTTATACTTGACACACAAAATCCCAACAGAAGAGCAATTCTTCTTGAGACACAGAAAGCGTTCAAAAGTTCCAATCAAGAGAACATGTTAACCCCCTTTCACTCACAATAGTACCTCTGTTCACAAGAGCCAAGGTAAGACTTTACTATTTGACTCCAAGAAATTATACACCTTTGGTATATAAACAGAGTAACATTTCAAGGCTCCTTGTGTATTAAAAATATGATTGGTGTGACAACTAGCTGACAGATTAGGTCACTATATCAATAATAACATAGCAAATCCCCCCAAAAATTGTTTCTGCAGAAGGGCCAAATATATGGAAGGCTCCTAATCAGATAATTATCCTTAAACCAAAGAACCACAAATCACAGCCAGCTTAGCATCTGACCAAGGTCAGTCAGATCACCAGACATGCAGTGGCCACACCTGATGACTACCAGAAGGGGCATGGGCACTGCGATCAGCGGCCCCAGTGTGAGCCCTGATCCCTTCACTCACTCACCATGTGACCTTGAAGGGGGTACTCAATGCCCTCCTAGCTTCTACTGCTGCACCTGTAAGATGGGGCAAATGTCACCCACTTTGCCAGGAGAATTTCGGTATAAAGGTAGGGACAATGCCTGGCTCCTGCAAAGGCTTAATTAGTAAGAGGCAATGAGCACTCCCATTTCTGAACATCCAAAAAGTTCAGGTAAAAGTCTGTCTACTTTGCTAGACTTCCTAAAAGCATATGGAAAGTGACCATGACCTCTCCCTAAAAGAAATCTCAACCCTGAGAACCCACTGCACAGCACATTGAAATGTCAAGTACATTGAAGCATATGAATACAAGAATAATCTCAATGATCTTTTTTTTCCCATGAAGCTGTTCCCAGCCCCTTTATTTACTAATTTGTATTTACAGCATAGCTGATAAACCTTAAGCACTAATAGAATAGAACTAACATTACTTCCAAAGGTCTCCTTTTGGATTTGCATTGGAGGATTTTAGCTCAAACCTTATTTTTCAGTTTTCAGGCCTATCCTCACTTAGCCATAAAATCTGCCAGTAGTATATGATAAAATTAACACCAGCTACATCAGTATAATAATAATAATAAGGGGATCCCTGGGTGGCGCAGCGGTTTAGCGCCTGCCTTTGGCCCAGGGCGCGATCCTGGAGACCCGGGATCGAATCCCACGTCAGGCTCCCGGTGCATGGAGCCTGCTTCTCCCTCTGCCTGTGTCTCTGCACCTCTCTCTCTCTCTCTGTGTGTAACTATCATAAATAAATTTAAAAAATTTAAAAAAAAAATAATAATAATAATAATAAGACCTGCCACCTGTGCCAAGCAGCAGGCCAGAATTACTTGTTTAATTACTGCCTCCACCCTTTGAGGTGGGTATGGTCATCCTCCTCTATCTTATAGAGGACAAAACTGCAGCTCAAAGTGCTTGAACTTGTCCTAGGGCGCACAGCTAGAAAGTGTTAGATGAAGGTTTTGAGCCCAGATCTGTACGACCCCAAAACATACATTCATTCTACACACATCACTGCCTAGCATAATACTAGGCAGAAAAACATAATCTAGTCCAAAGAGGCTAAAGCCCTTTTAAATGGAAAAGTGGGTAAGACTTGCACAGATAAAACAATAATGCAAGGCAAAACCACCTTCCTGCCTATAATTTCCATAGACCAAAAGTCTTCTTTCCCCTTAAACTAGAATAATTTCTTCTTTTCTCAATTCAGTTTTCCTATTAGAACAGACTACAAGGGAGGTTTTTTTTAAGATTCTGGGCTCTCAACTTTTTTTTTAAGGCAACAGAGACATCTTTTGGCCAATTACTGCAACTGCATGGTGATAGTAATGCAAAGTTAATACACTATGAGCTGCATTGGTGAGCCATTTTCTATGATCTGTTCAGTGATTCCTCAGTCCCGTGACGTTTCAAAGCTGATACAGCATTGGCCCACTGACCACAATAGGAAGTTTTTCTGATAAAGAAAGGCAAGAGTCAGGATCTGGATCCACTACCTGAAATGCAGTTCGATCTGAATGGATCCTTGGGTGGTGCTGCTGTTCCTGGAAGGCTGAAAAATACAGCTGAATACGTTTGTCGTGCCAGGACTGGCCTTCTGCCCAGCATAGCGGGTGTCAAAAGCCATCATGGAATGGGAAACCAAGTTAATGGACTTGGTTTGGTTGGAAAAGCTTTCATAGAGCAGTTTACATTTCTTGAAGTCGAATCTAAAAGGGAGACATGGTATTAAACTCTGTTTTCAAAATTATCTAAATTCGAGACAACAGAACAAAATCCTACATGTACCTGAGTTTTATGAAGAATAACTTTCATTGATTTTGTTAACAGACTCCTCACAAAGGATTCAGTGTCATTGTGCCCTATCTCTTACTTTTCATTTCCAGGAAGATGATCTTGTCCACAAGAACTCCATGAGGAGTAACATTGTCTAGTATGCTCTGGGTGCATTAGCATTCTTGTTTCTCATCTCAAGTCTGGGAAGGCTATAAACATGTAACAATCCCTGAGGGATGTCAGGGTCCCTTTAGACCCTTCATCTGTCGATTCCTAGCATGCCTGCAGGATTCTCTCTCCAAAGTCTGCCAAAGTTTTATATAACCACGATAGCTTCCTGGAAACCACCAAAACAAATACTACTCTTCATACAGAGAAATAATGCAACTGATCCACCAAGAGAAAGTGCATTTAATGCCCATCCCCTTTTTTTAATGACAGAGAAAGCTACAATGTGCAATACATAATTTATTCAGTACCATCATGATATTCCATACAGAATTACTTCATTTTGTAAAAAAATAAATAAATAAATAAACTATGGGCATACCCAATTATCAGAAAAAAAACCACTGGCTCACAAGACAATGTGGGACCCAGGGCTCGTTATACCATGATTTATTCAACTGAGTTAGATATAGGCCAGGATGGATTCTCAAGGGGAAGATAAGAAGAAAAAAAAGAGAGTGTTTCAGTAGGGAAATCTCTAGACTGGAAGTCCTGTTTTCAAATACTGAACCACTTTTCTAGCATATCATCTTAGGCTAGATAAAAATTCCATCTGAAAGATAGAAGTCACATCCACCCAACCTCATATGGTTGTCAAAAGATCAAAATGAAAAGATGCTCAAGTGTGAAACACAATGCAGTCTCAAAGACTCCCCACCAATAATCACAAATTCTTGGTCCAGCCAGACCATGCAAGTGACACACTAAGTGAATCAACAGGCAAAACATGCCCTATATGAAGGCAGCCCAAGTTGCTCCTCGGTTTCCCAATGCTTCCAAGTGAAAACACAGGCCCAGTATTGTCAAAGCCTTCAACTTCTCAAAAGAGGCTGAAATCCAAACTCTTTACGTGAAGTCCCCAACTTTTAAATGTTGGCAAGGGAAGCAGTCATCATCGCCGCTCACCAATCAGCTCTGGGTCTCCTCTATGGCAGACACACCAGAGCCTGTACTTCTGAATCCTCTGCACTTTGTGGGACCATCTTCTAAAGCCACAAGGTTTGCGGCACATTTAAGTATTCGGGATCCCTCCAGGGCTCTTGCTTTTCTCGCTGGCACATCAGGACACTGGCTGCTCAGCCAGCCACAGCGACTGTGTAGCAGAGCAGCCTGAGGACCACAGTGGACACATCAGGAAAAAAGTCTTCATTTTTTCCAAATCACTGCTGTCTGCATGTCTGGCACCTACTTTTTGTCCCCTGTGGCAGCTTTTATTTAGTATTATTTTATAAGCTGCTGATGACTTAGCATGGCAGCAAGATTACATTAGGAATGTACTGTAATACAACTTTTTCCATTGAAGCCTTACACTTCACTACACCCTAGGCTATTTGGAATGTCTCCCCCTCTCCTTGCAACTGAAGTACAACTGCGGTGGCTCTTTTGTCTCTCCCAGTGTTTATACAAATACGGCATTCCATCAAAGTTGTATTCTACAGATACCATTAGCAGCTTTACAAGCTTTCCATACCTGGTTCTAGAGCTCAATACTTTTAAAATACTGGTCAATTTGGGGCAGGGAGGGGAAGAGGTGAAGGGATGTAGGAGGTACAGGTTTCCAGTTTGGGAGTGAAGACGTCACAGGGATCAAGAGTACAACACAAGGAATATAGTTATGGTATTGTAATAATGTCCTACGTTGATAGGTGGCAGCTGCACTTGTGATGAGCACAGCATAATGTACAGAGAAGATGAATCATTGTTGTACATGTTAAACTAACATAACCTTGTGTGTCAACTATACAATTTTTTAAACAGTGCTGACATTAAAAAAACAACAGGGCAGCCCGGGTGGCTCAGCGGTTTGGCGCCTGCTGTCCGCCCGGGGCATGATCCTGGAGACCCGGGATTGGGTCCCGCGTCGGGGTCCCTGCAGGGAGCCTGCTTCTCCCTCTGCCTGTGTCTCTGCCTCTCTCTCCCTCTCTGTATTTCATGAATGGATGAATAAAATCTTTTAAAAAACAACAACAACAACAACAAAAAACACGACCGAACACCAGTCAATTCTTAGGAAACTGAAGTTTCATATTATTTCTGCAGCTCTTTCAAATCCATTAGTTTCGGCACCAGGTACAGAGGTCACTGAAACATCCTAACAACCTATCTTTACTGATAAAGCAGCGAATGTAAACTTTTAAAAAGCACTGTGTTAGCCAACCAAAAAGCACTGTGTAGACCACCTCTAGCCACAAACCACCAATCTGCAACCTCTGCTCTATGCTAAAGCAAAACATGTGTACCGTTGGCAATACTGTTACTGTGATGCCCGTCACGAGGAGTAAAATAGTACCATTAAAGCCATACCTGGCTAAGGAACCAGGACTTTCTTTTCCTTTTGGATCTTTCAGCTCCAGACTTACATTCACCATATCGATGAGGAAGCACATGCACGTGTACACTTCTCCACTTAGAATAGTCTGCAAAATGAAAATGCCAAGCTGAGAAGGCGGTTCATAGGTCAAGATGTTAATCTGTTTGCTGCTCTACCTTCTCTCCGCAGATGAGCTGGAAGGACCCATGAGCGAGGTGGCCATTGGCAGTGACTGCAAGAGTTAAGAGTTACAGGATAGCACGAGGTCTCACTCACGTGAATTCTGGGGTCTTGTAAATCGTAAGGCCGCATAAATTCCTCTATGGGCTCTCCAAGGTTGTTCTCCAATAAACCACGGATCAGCTTGTATTTGTACAAATCCAGGGAGCAGTGGACTGAGGAGAGATTGCCATGGATAGATATGTCTGGCACAGTATGACTTATTTCTCTGAGAAAAGAAAAATAAGTCACTTTGGCAAATAAGTCGGGAATTTAACACTGACAAAGCTCACACCCAAATGTAAGAAAGAGCTAAAATGTACCCCTACATTATCAATCAGTTCATTTCTAACTTCCAATAATAAAAAGTTCATGTGGCTCCAAATGAAGCACAACAGCACAACTGAGCATCATGCTTCAGCTACCAAAAGCCCCCTTTCTCTGAAAATATGTACTTATGAAGTCCCCAAATCTGAGCTAGCTAAATAATCTATTAATAAAGAAAAATCTCATGAGACTCAGAAAGAGCTTAAACACTACAATTGGGAGGGCAATAAAGAAATGGCAACCTCTTCATTTAATTCTTCAGATTTCATGATAACTAAAGACAGACACCAGAGTTTCATGCTGAATCCAGATGAGGCATCAGGATAAAATCTGAATCTGTTACTGGTCTCTGCCGAGATGGGCAAGAGTACAGTTGAGACGTTCGGGTCAGGGGGTGGTATACTTCATCCCAACACTGAAGAGCTCTTCCCTCACCCTCTTGGGGTGAAGGGGGCAACATGGATCCTGCAGACACCACATTCTGAGTATGTACAGTAGAGGACTGGGATTGAAAGTAGAAGAGGACTATAAAAAAAATTATTTTGTCTGCAGAGAAAAACCTATATATGATCAAGTAAAGAAAGAACAGTGATGCAAGGCACAAAGAAAGGCTGGGCAGGACTACCCAGCGCCCTCTCGGCTTCCTGTTTCTGTGGTGAGAGGGTACCTCATACTGAGTTATTATCGCCTATTAGGGCTAACAGTATAATCACCTGCACATCAAAACTGATGGAAGCGAAGCCAGTCAAGTTTACAGTATCAGGGTAACAAAGCACATTTTTTGAAGGGGAAAGCATTACTTGAAAAGACAACAAAGTGTTCCATTTCTAAAGAACGAAGCTCCTCCTAAGACTGCTAGGCCAGTGAAGCTAGAGAGAGCCCATGCCAAGCATAACTGAGTGCCAGCCAGGGAGCACTCGAATAACAAGAATGAAATGCAAAAATCCCAGAGAGAGCAGCAACACAGTGTCGTTAATCCAGAGAGAAACAAAAAGGTGGCATTAAATGGCTCACCCAAACCCAAGAACCGCGAAGGGAGTGGCCAAAGAGGGATTAAAACTACACTCCCCACAAATAAGGAGACTGCTTGTCAAAATGCTGCAAATGAGAACCTCTTTCATTACTCAACAGCCACATCCCGTCTCTGGCTATAGTTGAAACGCAAGCATTGCTGCTTTCTCCAAAATTAATGTCCCAAATGGACAGACATTACGCACTGTGTATGGGCTGGGCCAACATAAGTACCACCAAGGGCCCTTGCTCACATGACCCGAGCCTGGGCCTTGAGAGTCAGGTTCTGGTGGTCTCAGGTGGGGTCTGGGATTATTTCTTTTCGAGACATTTCCCAGATGATCCCACAGAAGTAATGACAACTGCAGCAATGCTCTAAACCTGCAAAATGGGTGTCCTGTGTTTGAGGCCAATGAAAAAGTAAATTAGAGTCAGTTCATTAGCCTTTATGGAGTACTTTCAGATTGCTTAATAGAGCAAGGTGGGCAAAGCTGCATCTCAATAGTTACTCTGATTAAATGGAGCTCCAGCATATGTAGCAACACCAGGTCCAGAATCTATTGTGCTTGAAACATAGAATCCAATTGTCACCTCTTCCAAAATACGCCCCCCCCAATGCCATCACCACCTCCCTGCGTCTACCGTCATGCCCGTTGGTCTTTGTTTCCCAAGGGGCAATCCTGTAACAGAGTTTATAACACTGAAACTCTAAATTAGAATCACTTTCTAATTTGCCTTCTTATCCCTGTATCATCAAAATGTAAGCTCCAAAAAGACATAAGGTTTTCTACCCATCATAGTAGCCTTCATGTCTAGCACACAGTTGGGACTCAATAAACATTGCTACCTAGAAAAAATAACAGAACACCCATTCTCTTCCAGACTTACCTTCACAGCACTGATTTCCAAGTTATTAAGATTCTACCTAAGATAGACACCTATCCAGACATAAACCACTCACTTGTCCAAATTCCTTTCCACCTGCAATTTCAGCCGACAAGGCTCAGTTAGAAGACTCCCTCCCGTCTGACGCACGAAATAGGAAGGGAATATCAGATCTCCACTGCTGTCATCAGAGGCCTTAGAATACTCTCGTGGACGTCTCTCTGCAGCAAAGATATCCATGTCTTGCAGATCCACAACAATGCAATCCAGCAGGCAGACATGATCTTCTACATGGACCCAAGGAAAGAGAGAGAATGAAGAAAGTAAGACCCAAAAAGGAATGACCCCGAACAAAACTAAAAAGCTAAACAAAGTTCATTCTGTCTTTGGAAAACGTTCAGAACTGCCTGCTTCAAAAATCTGAGTATCCAAAAGTCTCCACTCTGGCACCAAGGCCTCCCTCTGCGATGCTCCCGTGCTAGACACTTCCTGTCTGCTCCTCTTCTATGCCACACACATACTGTGCCACATCCCTTCAGTGTCTCACTACTGTCCTCAGATATGAGCTGAACCTAAAGGATTTATGACCAAAATGGTTTGACAGCCATCCCTCCCAAGGATATCCTACAGGGGTCTCATGTAGAGATGATGTAACCCAAAGGCTTATAAAGTTTTCCAGCAACAAAACTCTTTTCCTGAACAAATATGTAATCATTTCCGCTACTACTGATCTCATCCAAACCACCATCATTCCCTCCTGGCCCACCAGAAATTCCCTTCCAATATACCTACGTATTCCCATCTGGCCCTCACAAAACCGTACTGCCCACAAAATACCTGTGTAATCCTTAAAAAAATAAATGAGGCCATAACATTCTCTTCCTTCTACGCTTTAATGATTATGCTTAATCCAAAGTTGTTTCTGTAAAACTCCCCCTAAACCCCTATAAAACCCTGCATAAGCCCACTGCCTACTTTTCCAACTTTATCTCAAGCCATTCTCCACCCTGCTCCTGAAGCCTCACTCACGGGCCTCTGTCTCCCCAAAACTGCCAAATCCTTTGCTATCTGAACAGCCTTACCTACAGCATCGCCCTCCCCTCTTGATCTCAGCTAGGGCCTCTCTGTTCTTTCCTCCTGCACCATGCCATCCTTCCTGTAACATCTCACTCTGGCCATAACGTAGGGGCCCACGTAGTGCCTCTCTCATCTCCTCCACAGAGCGGCAGAGCCAATGTCTAACAGCATGCTCATACACAGGATAGCCAAATTACAACACCAGCATTCAGCCCACACTAAATATATCAGTTCTTCAGACTTAAAATTCATCTGTACAAATATTCTTAAAACACCTCCTCTCTGCCAGCTATTTTTCTAAAGTCCAGGACACTATTCTAGGATACAGCAGTGAATAAAACATACAAATATCTTTCCCCCTATGAAGCTTATATTCTAATATAAAATTGTCAATACAATGGAACATTATTCAGCCATAGAAAAGAATGAAATCTTGCCATCTACAATGACATGGATGCAGCTAGAGGTTACTATGCTAAATGAAATGTCAAGCAGAGAAAAACAAATACCATATGATTTTACTCATATGTGGAATTTAAGAAACAAAACAAACAAGCAAAGGAAAAAAGAGAGAGGGAGAGAGATAAGCCAAAAACCAGATTTTTAACTACAGAGAACAAACTGATGGTTATCAGGAGGGAGGTGGTAGGGGGATAGGTGAAATGGTGATGAGGATTAAGGAGAACACTTGTCCTGATGAGCACAGGGTGATTATGAAGTGCTGAATCACTGTACTGTACACATGAAACTAATATAACACTGTTAACACACTGGAATTAAAATAAAATTAAAAATTAGACTTAATTAAATTTTTAAAAACCCAAAAGGCTAAAATCAGGTTCTTATCTGGAATGACTAATGCTTAAAGAACACCAATAACTGGATGCTTCCTGTCTTTGCAAAATTGTTACTTATAGTATCTCTATTGTGACCTAATTCACACTAATATTTCTTAAAAGTTCTTTGATTTTTTTTTTTTTAGAGTTATACAGAACAATAATTAAGTAGAAAAAGGATAGTGTCTAGACAGAAACTTGCAAGGATATGTCTAAGGATGCAGGAATCATTCTACTTATATTAACTCTATCTTGGGGCAACGGCCTTTACCTAAAGGAAAAAGTCCTAAGAGACCATCTAAATCCCTTTATTCACACTGTGTCTTGCTCATTTAACTGGACTTTAGAAGTCACCCACTGCTAAAGTCAACATGCTAAGATTCTTAAGCTTTCTAAAAGCAATATCAAAATCAGACTATCACTAAAGACTCACTACCGCTCTGATGCATCCCCCCGAGGCACCCACCAGTCTCATGAACTCCCCACTTTTCTCCTCTTTTACCTGGACTACTGGAAACCTGGCTAGCAGAGGGCGTGGCTTGCTGCCCTTGCTGCTTGGTCGAGGTACTTGGCACAAACTCACTCCTCAGGCTGCCTGGACTCATTCCAACAGGAGGCATCATGAACAGCCCCTCAGAACGCGTTCCCTTCGGGTCCTCTGTGCTTGTCATTTTCCTCATACTGTGTTTGGGGGTACCCGTTGGGGAAGCTGAAGGCACAGATTCCTGGGAAGAAATAAAATAAAACTAGAAGGCAGAATGGAGGTGACTGCATCTTTATTCTCCTGCAAGTCCTAACCCAGTCCTTAGACTCTTCAAAGACTCTATGGCACTTGGTACTTCCCAAGCCTCCCAAATTCCATAAACAAAAGGGTAACGGAATCATGACATTTCCTGTCACATGTAATTATTTGCAGAGATGTGACTTTTAATTCAACACCTGTTGAAAACTACAGCGATCTTGCAGGAATATATTATCTGTTGGCTTAAGATGCTGTAGGTGGTTTAGTCTAGGTCAAACACAGCAAAAGCAGACCTCTGGGCCATAGGATATAGGCTGTTGCTTTGCTGGAAGGGAGGGGCTTATTATTCTAAGAAAATGTATCTGTAACAATATGGTTCCAACAGAATCAAGTCATGGTACTGTGTCTATACTTCCTAGAAGTCACTTCTTCTGGGTTTACATTTCTCATCTCTTTAAGTAACTGCAAATGAAAACAAAATGGAAAGCACAGGAGGCTGACTATTCCTATTATGTTTCTGTTCAAGGGCATAAAAATTAAGGGCAAATACAGAATAACATAAATTCTGCAGTTCTAGGGATCCTTGGGTGGCTCAGCGGTTTAGCGCCTGCCTTTGGGCCCAGGGCATGATCCTGAAGTCCTGGGATCAAGTCCTACGTCGGGCTCCCTGCATGGAGCCTGCTTCCCCTCCGCCTGTGTCTCTGCCTCTCTCTCTCTCTCTGTCTCTCATGAATAAATAAATAAAATCTTAAAAAAAAAAAATTCTGCAGTTCTATTGAAAACACTACACACTTTTCTTACATATTTAGTACCTTCAGTTCATTGCTAACGGGGTAAATCTTTGTCACCAGAATGATTCATTAATTGACTTTTAAACTTCACCCATAAAAAAATAAAAAAATAAATAAATTTCACCCATACCTCCATGTTATGTATTTGCAGGGCTTCTGCACCACTGACCCACTTTCACAGGCATGTTGGGGGGTAAGAGGAAGAATGGGTTTCCTGCTAGTACTGTCCTAAATGTTGATTTGTCTCAGCATTTGAAAAAGAAATGGTAATACTGTTCTTCCCAGTACCTGGAGTACAGTGATTTACAAGTAATGGGGGGGTGGGGGGGGGGGGGACAGTTCTTACTTTCCGCATTTTTTTTTTTTTGGAAGGCAAATTGCTAGGTAACTGCTCTTATTTAGATACTTCGACATTAAAAACCTTCCCCTTTGCTTAGTTTATTTAAATTCTAGAGAGTAGTTGTTGGTCTTTCACTTGATTCATCTTTACATCCTCTCTGTAGTTGGTTTAAATAAATCAATGGCTTGAGGAGATTAACTCAAAGCTTTTGAAAGGCTGACTTAGAAATTATGGTTTAAACGTAAGCTGTGGTTGAGAAGAATGAAAGGAAAGCATATGTAAAAAATCCAAGCCTGCACTCATTAAGACATGGATTTGTGTAAAACAATCCCAAACACACTGGAATAGTGGAACTCAAAGGCAAATAACCCTTCTGCAAGCTTTGATTTCAGGAGTATTTCCTGTTCTTTAACCACTGGAATACATATTAAACAAACCTCACACATGCAAATACATCAAAGGGAAAATGTAAATGCAAAGTGATTTTTGGTGAAGAAAGTGATTCTTCATCTTGGCCTAGATCAACTAAGCCTGACTGTGCCCCTGCAGAGAGGTAAGCTCCACAGACATGTTTATCTGATTACAAAGACTTTACCAAGCTACACACTCCAAGCGGCCCTTATGGAATTCTCCAGAACAATCACTGGCATGTAACAAAATAAAGTTTTCCTGGGATTTAAGGGAATCAGATCATCAAGAAATTACTGCCTAGAGCCAAAAAAAGAAAAAATTCCTTTATTGGTCCTTAAGAAAGCCTTCTCTACAAGGGAAGGAAGTGACTCATCGAAGGGACAAAAAAGTGATAAGCAGGCTTTCCCAAATAATGTGGTACTTAAAGAGTTAGTTTTTAAAGTTTTCTTTTTAAAGCATATGAATGTGAATTGTCTGCTGAATCCCATAAGGTTTTTGAGAATAGCCAGAAGGCAAAAAGTCTATTATACCTTGAAGAAAAAGCGATCCTTGTATGCACTGCCACTTAAAATCAAATCCTCAAAAACAAATACAGGAAAAGTCTTTCATTAAAATGCTACAGACTATGTGCTGTTATTTGGCTTATTTAACAAAACAGAAACTCATATGCAAAAATTTCTTCAAATATTCTGCAATTCTTTAGAGGCCAACTTCCGAGTTAGCTCATGAGCCCATGTATAGATAAAACCAATACAGAGCATCAGCCCTTCACCTTTTTAGGAAGGGCAGAGAAACGACGGTGCTATTCCAACCTGATGACCCATCCTGGTTCTAGCAGATCTCTTCCTAAAAAATTTAGTCCTCAAAACAAAGATTTACCACAAAGATATCCTACTAAAGAACTTACTGTGGGCTCAAAAGACAGCTCCAAAGGAGAGATTCACTCCTCCTTGGGCAGTGATGGCAGCAGAGCTGGAGTGGCAGTGGGCAGTGATGGCAGCAGAGCTGGAGTGGCAGTGGGCAGTGATGGCAGCAGAGCTGGAGTTCTTCCCTCTAATTATTTTAATGAACTCAGCCACACCCTTTAGAAAATTCGAAAGAGCTACAGCTACACAGGCCAGGGTCAGTAAGGCACATCACAGGGACAGCCTTCCCCAGTTAATTCTCCCCACACAGATCTAAACCTAATAGCGGGAGGTAAAAGTGTATCACAGTTAGAGCATATGGAAGGCAGACACACCAAGTCTGAGGCCCACGCTGTACTTGTGACTACCTGAATTATCCAAAAGGAATGATTCACCCTATCTAAGTCTCAATATCTTTAGCTCAAAAAATGGGATTAATAAAACTAGATACCCCCTCAGGGTTGCTAAGGAGGAAAAACTAGACAAATATGTAAAGAGCTTATCACTGGTTTATGTATGAGAAGCATCCAATGAATATTGGTTATTTATCGCTATTATTGCCAGTCCTAAGATCTCATAATGAAATCTTGTGTACCTCCTCTTTCAAAGGTTCTCTCACTATTGATTAGCTATCAGACTAAAGATGGGCATAACCAGCTAGGAATTTCAGTGCTTTTCTGACAAGCTAACATGAATTTGTTCTTAATAAGCAAATATACTACAAAGCTGCCATGGAAACCAGCAAGGTTCCGTTAAAATGCACACCTAGAACAAGACCCCCTCCCAAGTTCCAGCAGCAGTAGTCTCCTGGACTGTGGAAATGGGTGGGAGGGGCTCATTAGACCAACTCTGGTACCAAGTCTGGGTTTTACTACATGAATGTAAAATGAAAGCAACAATCTTCAGCCCAGTTACCTCTAAATACTGTCCTAAGAAATAGTTAAGTGCTAAAGTAGCTTTAAATTGTAAAGCCAAATACTGTATAAGGTGTTATTAGGAAGATATTCTTGAACAGGTTCAGATAAACCATGGGCCAAATCCCATCCTCTGAAAACAGGCAGGTCATGTAAAAAGTTGATCACTTATAAGGTCAGCCTGTCAGAAAAGCATCATACAGACAGGTTGGTCCCATTGGTTTGCTTGCATACAATTGGTGAAGGTTATAATTTTCACTATCTCTATTAAAAGGTTAATTTAAATGTCAAACAAAATGTCAAAAAAAAATTGTTCAAGTCACATATACCACAAAAGTAACAGCAGTTACAAGTCATCTTATGACAACATACGAAATCTTCAAATGACGCTCAAATACTAGTTGGACTAAAAAGGTAATGGATACGGATTGCTCACCTTATCTTGTAAGGAAAATGTCCCAGGAAAACCAGCAAAGAGAAACTTGTTCTTAACTTTCAACTTCCCCAAGTTTGCTACAATCAGATTATTTGATCTGGAACTTTCGGGGATAAGGAGAACAGGAGCACCCGCCTCAATGTCCAAGAGAACCCGTGAACAGCGCTGGGCTTGATCTCTCACCTGAAACAGGAAGAAGAATGGACTCAGAGACTCAATCAATGCCCTAATTTTATAATCAAAAAGCCTCCAGTTCCCCAAAGTTCCATGAATTCATAATTCCAAAACAATTAAAATCAGAGTATAGTCCATGAGCAATATGGAGTCACATTAGAAATCGGTAACAAGATAATGGAAAACCCCAATTATTTGGAAAGTAGACTCTACACTTCTTGATAACCCAAGGTTCAAAAAAGAAATCACAAGAGAAATAGAAAAATATTTTGGGGGGATCCCTGGGTAGCTCAGCGGTTTAGCTCCTGCCTTTGGCCCAGGGCGTGATCCTAGAGTCCCAGGATCAAGTCCCGCATCGGGCTCCCAGCATGGAGCTTCTCCCTCCCCCTGTGTCTCTGCCTCTCTCTCTCTCTCTCTCTCTCTCTCTCTCTCTCTCTCTCGGTCTATAACAAATAAATAAATCTTAAAAAAAAAAAAAAGAAAAGAAAAATATTTTGGCCTGATAAAGAAAATGTAACATATTCAAATTTGTGGGACACACTTAAAACAATACTTAATGAAGAATTTATATTAAATAAGTGTTTTATAATATACATGAATAAAGATTAAATCAGTGATCAAAAAGCTTCTATTGTAAGAAGCTAGAAAAAGGAAAAGCAAAATGAACCTGAGTAAGTAAAAGGGAAAAAAATATAAAGCAGAAATCAGTTATTTAGAAAACAGATAATTTTTAAAAATCAAACATTAATACAATACCCAAGAACTACAGAATATACATTCTTTCCAAGTGTACATGGCATACTCATTGAGAATATGCCTCAGTCATAATACAAGCCTCAATAAGTTAATTATTTGAAAAGACTGATAAAACAGACAAACCTCCAGCTATATGAATCAAGAAAATATGAAGAAGAGCAGCCCTGGTGGCCCAGCGGTTTAGCGCCGCCTTCAGCCCAGGGTGTGATCTTGGAGACCCAGGATCGAGTCCCATGTCCGGCTCCCTGCACGGAGCCTGCTTCTCCCTCTGCTTGTGTCTCTGCCTCTCCCTCTCTCTCTCTCTCTGTCTGTCATGAATAAAGAAAATCTTTAAAAAAAAAAAAAAAAGAAGAAGAAAATACGAAGAAAACAAAAATTGTCACTATCAGGAAGGATTGCAGGACATTGCTACAAAAGAACTTACAAAATTTTGTTTTGAAGATTTTATTTATTCATTTAAGAGAGAGAGGAAGAGAGCACGAGTGAGTGGAAGCAGGCAGAGGGAAAGGGAGGAAGAGACTCCCGGGTTAGCAGGGAGCCTGATATGGGGGCTCAATCCCCAAGGCAGATAGATGCTTAACCGAATGAGCCACTCAGGCACCCCCAGAATTTACAAATATTGAAAAGATAAGGGAACCTATGAACAACTTTATGCCAATCAATTGACTATTTATTTATTTATTTTCAAACTGACAATTTAGATGAATGGACAGAGTCCTTAAACAACAAATGCACAAACGATCTACAGCTAGCATCATATTTACAGAATGTTTTCTCCCTAAGATAAGGAACAAAGCAAGGGCAACCCTCTCACCACTTCTATTCAACATTATGCTGAAGTCCTAGTCTGTGCAAAAAGACTTATAGGTTGGAGAGGAAAACATGTAACTCCCTTATTCAACTCCCTTATTCAATCCCTTATTATGATTAGATGATTCATAATCATCTATGTAGAAAACCCTAATGAATCAAAAGGAATTAGGCTAAGTTTAGCAAGATTGAAGGATAAGAGGTCAACGTGTCAATATATGAAAGTTATATTTCTTATACTTTGAATAAAAAATTGGACATTGAAATTTTTAAAAATTGGTATCATTTATAATAGCATCAAAATTTCAAATACCTAGGGGATCAATTTAACAAAAGATGTGTAAGACCAGTATAACCAAAACTACAACAGAATACTGAGAGGAACTGAAGACCTAACTAAATGGAGAGATATGCCATAGCTGAGGACCAAAGACTCAGTATTATTATTAAGATGTTGATTCTCCAGACACATAGATTCAATGTAATCAAAATAAAAATCCCAGCAGATTTTATTGTAGAAAGACAAGCTGATTCTAAAATTTGTATGGAAAAACAAAGGTCCTGAAGTAGCCAAAACAACTTTGAAAAAGAACAAAGTTGGAGGACCTACGCTAGGATTTCAAGACACACTATGAAGCGGCAATGGTTAAGACAAGATGGTACTGACACATAATTAAATATAAATCAGTAGAACAGAATAGAAAGTGAAAAAAAGACACACATGCCTATATGGTTGATTGCTTCTCAATAGAAGTGCCAAGATAATACAATGGGAAATGGAACAGGCTAGCTATATATATGGGAAAAAAAAAAAAAAAAAACTCAGCCCTCACTTCACAAAATATACAAAAATTAACTCAAGGGGTAGCTGGATGGCTCAGTCAGTAAAACATGCAATTCTTGATCTCAGGGTCGTGAGTTCAAGCCCCAGGTTGGGTGCAGAGATTACTTTAAAAATCTTTAAAAATAATTAGCTCAGGGATGCCTGGGTAGCTCAGCGGTTGAGCGTCTGCCCTTCAGCTCAGGGAGTGATCCCAGGGTCCTGGGATCGAGTCCCACATCAAGCTCCCTGTAAGGAGCCTGCTTCTCCCTCTGCCTGTGTCTCTGCCTCTCTCTGTGTGTCTCTCATGAATAAATAAATAAATAATCTTTTAAAAAACTAAAAATAATCAACTCAAAAAAACTTCTAATAGAGAACAGAAGAGAAAATTTTCGCCACCTTATGGTAGACAAAAATTTCTTTGACAAGAGACAAACATTGTGAGAGAAAAAAATTGGACTTCATCAAAATGAAAAACTTCTGCTTTTCAAAGAATAGTGTTAGGAAAGTGGGGGGAAAGCCAAAGACTGGGAGAAAATATTCACAACACATATATCAAAGGGCTTGTATCCACAATACACAAAGAAATAGTATCAATTCTACAGAAATTTTCTCAAAATAGAAAAGGGCACACTTCCAGTTCATCCCACAAGGATAGCACTGCCTGGTTACCAAAACCAGAAAAGGCATTATTTTCTATTCCCGAACACTACAAACTAATATTCCTCAGGAACACAGATACAAAAATCTGTAACAAATCAAGAAAACTGTGTAAATATCCAGAGATAGTACATAGGTAAGTAAACATGGCTGTATTCCAATAAAACTTTATGAGTGTATATATATATATATGTATATTCTCATGGGCCATAGTTTGCCAACCCTAAAATAACTGAATTCTTTTCCCCTACGATTGGAAACAGGCGAGGATGTCTGCTGTCACTCCTTCTATTTAACATTGTACTGGAAGTGTAGTGAAGGAAGAAAAAGAGACGAAAGGCATACAGATTGAAAAGGAAAAAGTAAAGTTCACAGACAACATTATCATTTATGTAAAAAAATCCTAAAGAACCTCCAAAAAGCAGCTGGAAGTGGTAAGTATATCTAGCAAAGTTGCAGGGTGCAAGGTCAGTGTATAAAAATCAACTGCATTTCTATATACAGTCTACAGAAAACTGGAAATTGAAACTTGAAATATCACTTATAACAGTATCAAAAATATAAAAGATGTAGGGATCAATTTAATAAAAGATACATAAGACCAGTAAACTCAAAGCTACAAACACTGCTGAGGGAAACTAAGGACCTAAATAAATGGAGAAATATGCCATACTCAAAAGACAAACGGAGGGGATCCCTGGATGGCTCAGCAGTTTGGCGCCTGCCTTCCTGGAGTCCCGGGATCGAGTTCCGCATCGGGCTCCCTGCATGGGGCCTACTTCTCCTCTGTCTGTGTCTCTGCCTCTCTCTCTCTCTCTGTGTCTCTCGTGGGTAAATAAATTAAATCTTTAAAAAAAAAAAAAAAAGACAAACGGATAGTATGAAGATGTCATTTCTCTAAAAGCTGACCTACAGATTCAACACAATCCCAATCTAAATTTCAACAGACTTTACTGTAGACACTGACAAGCTGATTCTAAAATCCATGAAAGAGCAAAGAATCTAGAAAAGCAAAAATAATTATTTTTTAAACTTTTTTTTAGTGATTTTTTTTTTTTTTTTTAAGGAGGCTCCATGCCCAAATGTGGGGCTCGAACTCAAAATGTGGAGATCAAGAGTCATATGTCATACCAAGTGAGCCAGCCAGGGACCTCTTAGCCAAAAGAATTCTGAAGACAGTTCCTTATAATGTTAACCACACAGTTACCATGTAATGCAGCAATTCCTCTCTTAGGTATTTATTTAAGAGAAATGAAAACGTACATCCACACAAAGATTTCAATGCAAATGTTCACAGTAGTGTTATTCATAATAGCCAAAAACTTGAAACTACCTAAATGGATATAAAGTGGGTGAATGGATAACAAACTGTATTACATTCAATGAACGAATACTACTTGGCAATAAAAAGAAATCACATTGCTATTGCAGTATGCATCCACGGATGGATCTCAAGAGCATTACGCTAAGTGAAAAAAGCCAGACAGAGCTACGCTGTACGATTTCACTTACAGAGGAGGGGAGGGGAGGGGAGGGGAGGGGAGGGGAGGGGAGGGGAGGGGAGGGGAGGGAAGGGAAGGGAAGGGAAGGGAAGGGAAGGGAAGGGAAGGGAAGGGAAGGGAAGGGAAGGGAAGGGATCCCTGGGTGGCGCAGCAGTTTAGCACCTGCCTTTGTTTGGCCCAGGGCGCGATCCTGGAGACCCGGGATCAAATCCCACATCGGGTTCCCAGTGCATGGAGCCTGCTTCTCCCTCTGCCTGTGTCTCTGCCTCTCTCTCTCTCTCTCTCACTGTGTACCTATCATTAATAAGTAAAATAAAATAAAAAAAATAAAAAATAAAAAAAGAAAGGGAAGAAAGAAAGAAAGAAAGAAAGAAAGGAAGGAAGGAAGGAAGGAAGGAAGGAAGGAAGGAAGGAAGAAAGAAAGAAAGGCAAAACTATTCTGATGGAAAGCAAACCAATGGCTGCCAGGACACAAGGATTAGGAGACTGCCTGGGGAAACACGGAAACTTTGTAGATAACAGAAATGTTCTAAAAATCTGGATGTGACTATGCTTACAAGACTATACAATTGCTAAAACTCACTGAACTGTACTCTTAAAATTGCTTAATTTTACTATAAATTATACCATAATAAAGAGGACCAAAAGTACAATACACTAATATAATGAAATGTTTCTCATCTATTGATCAGTGAAAAATACAGATTACAAAACACAATTTTAATTTTCTACTTCTTCATAGTTTTATTAACTTTTTTGAAATAACCTCTAAAACACATTTATTACTTTCTAAACAGAAAAAATATAGCCTTTATTACATAAAAAAAGCTCTTCTTTCTTCTGGTGTTAAGTACATAAGTCAGGAGAATTTGCAACACAGTAACTAGCTACCTTTTTCACTTTCTAACTGTACTTGAATTGTTGGTATTGTCTATCAGCCCATGACTGCTTCCTGTTTGCTTTGTTGAGTAAATTTTAGAATTAAAAATTAACTCATATTCACTGTAGCAAACTTAGAAGGGAAAGACAAACAAATAGAAGGAATCTGATATCTTCACAACCTCACCTCCAGAGATAAAAGACTGTGACCATTTCGTCAGGTTAGTGTAAGAATTCAGAATGGGAACTCTGAAGCCTGGCTCCCTGAGTGGGAATCCCCACTCTGGCCACTCAGTAGCCTGGTGAGCCTGGGTAACTTGTTAGATCTCTGAGTCTTACTTTCCTTATCTCTAAAACGGGAGGAATCATAGGCCCTACCTTCAAGAGCTGTCGTAAGGACGAAATGGCACCATACCCTTGGAGCACGTAGAAGAAATCATCTAGTAGCATACGACTCTATTTTATGAAGTTCAGTGCATGAAGGGGCAGACTCAAAACTAATACACTAATACCACATAGCTCTTACTTCTCTAACAGCCTTAACAGTTACATGTTACATGTTCCCCCATTAAGGGAAAAGCACAAAGCTAACTCTGTGACTTAGCTAGAGTCCCAGACAAGCAGAGTAAAGAATTACTGTTTCCTCCCTGATAAAATGGCAATAACACACCTGCCCACCACTCCCTCACTGACTACAATCATAACTAATTATATTTTTTCCTGGGTTATATCATCTCACTAAAACATGAGCTCCATTAGGGCAATGACCCTGTCTTTCTTGCTTTCCATTATGTTCCTAGCACCTGGCAGACTGTATGACACAACATTTGTCAATGAACATTCACTAAATAATTCACAGAAATGAACAAACAAGGTTGTCATAAGGATCAAATGAGATCGTATATGTGAAAGCACTCTGAAAACTACAAAGCATCGTTAATATATTGTTAAGCGAATGTACAGCATATTTATTTTTTGTATCTCCATTTTCCTCCAATAATTGAGAGAGAATTGAGCAAGAAAAATAACTTGCTGCTGGTGACACAGCTTATACTGGCAACACCCAGACTCCAGATTCTTGTACTAAGATTTCAAAACTGCAATACATCTTAGCTCCACCAAAAATCTGTACTCCCAGTTGCTCAGTGAATAAAAGTTTAACAAATAAAAGAAAAACAGGTAAAGCAGAAGACACAGGAAAACCATATCACACTTCTGGGGTAAAAAATATTTGGCCCAATAGAGGAACATGATGCTCTTATAATTTCAAATATCAAGATTAAAAAGAAATGTCAAGTCCTACTGGATCATTATTTACAGACACTAGAAAATACAGGAATAAAAATCCAGCTACAAGTCACAGGTAGAGAATACTACCTGTCACCTGTACAATAGTAGGAGAAAGCAATTTTAAGTTTCAAAATAGCCTCAATTTTATCAGCAAAATAGGTCTTTAGCACTCTCCATAAATCTAAGTAATGCAAAATCTTACACCTAAGTATTTTAAACAACTAGGATTAAAGATCCTTGAGAAAATCAGCTTTTCTTTAGAGCTCACACACTTAGCACTGTTCAAAACAGAAAATCATTCCTTTACCATCTACTTGTCTTACTTAACTCGATATAACAAAAACTTCAAAGACTATCCTGTTTAATTTCTTCTTAACCCAGGAAGTTAAGCCCAGTTACACAGTAACGCACATTGTCTCATTTCCTACTGCTAGGGATTCCTCACAGTAAAACTGCTGCTTAAACTGCATAGGTGAAAATAATCATTTTAAGGGTACTTAATCCTAATAGACAACATTTATTAGAAGTATTGAACTGAAAAAAACAAAAAAAAAAGAAGTATTGAACTGAGAGTCACAAAAATGTTCATCACTTTGACCAAACAATATCATTTACAAGATTCAATACTATAAAAATAATTCAAAAAATGGAAGAAAAAAAAAAAAAACCTAGGCATACAATGCTATTCATAGAAGTATTACTCACAAGAACGAAAAACTGGAAGCAATTTAAATGTTAAAAAACAAGGAAATGGTTAAGTAAACTGACTTGATGGATTATACAGCTATAAAATAGGATTGCTATGAAAAATGCAAAGCAAAATGAAAACAGGTTATGAAAAAAGGTTAACATGCTGGCTTTCAAAATTGAATGCATAAAATTAACACACTTTACAGTACATTACTGTATGTACTGTATGCTATTCCTCAATTTATGTTTTTTTTTAATTTTTTTCAATTTATGTTTCTTTTAAAAAGCATAGGTAGGTGGAATTAAATTTTTTTTAATTCTTTTTAAAATAAGTAAAAATAACACAAAAAAGCATAGGTAGAACATAAATGTAATAATGCCATTACACCACTGTTGGCCCAAAATAAAGATATAACTAAAGAATATTAATTCATAAAAGGATATGAATTAAAAGGAATTCTTCTACATTGCCAGTGGGAGTGCATAATGGTTTCAGAGAACAATCTGGCGCGGTCTTCTATTTTTTTTTTTTTTTTTTTTTTTTTATGATAGTCACAGAGAGAGAGAGAGAGAGGCAGAGACACAGGCAGAGGGAGAAGCAGGCTCCATGCACCGGGAGCCCGACGTGGGATTCGATCCCGGGTCTCCAGGATCGCGCCCTGGGCCAAAGGCAGGCGCCAAACCGCTGCGCCACCCAGGGATCCCTGGCGCGGTCTTTTAAAGATAAACGTGCATATACCCCACGGCCCAGAAATCCTGCTCAGAGAGACTCTTAACACATGTGCACCAGGAGACATAGTACACAACAGCAAAACACTCTAAACAACCAAATGTTCAACAGGAAAATGGATAAATCTATTTTATCTATTTTATTGTTACACGCAATAAACTACAACAGTGAAATTAAATGAAAGGCAATCACATGTAGCAACCTGAATGTATCTAAATGAAAATGGGGGGGGGGGGGGAAGCAAGTAAAAGAACATTAAACACGGCTTAATACCATTTTTATAAAGATCAGAACAAATGAAGCAAAAAATATTATATGGGAACTTTTTTTTTAAGGGACCACAAGACCCAAAAATCTGGAGAGCAGTTACCAAAGGAGTTGACAGGAATGAGATGGGATGGGGTACGAACACATGCAGCAGCCTTAGCGATGTTTTAATTTTTATTTTGGTTGTAGGTTCACATATGTTCATTTTATTATCATACTTTGAAAATGACATGCTGTAGGTACTCTTTTATACGTGTCAAATAAGTTTATTTTAAAAGTTTCTGGAGAGAAAATAAAAGGTCATATACTCTATGATTACAACCATGGAAACATGCATTGGGAGAAATTTAAAAAACAATGAAAACAAATTAAAACATACCTGGGATACTAGGACACAGTAAGATCCTCTTTTCCCACATTCCTTATAATTTGACTCTGCTTTTATAAATAAGTACATATTTATACATATATATGTATATCTTTTCTCAACTAAGTAGGCTCCACGCCCAATGTGGAGCCCAATGAGGGCTTGAACCTACAGCCCTGAGATCAAGACCTGAGCTGAGATCAAAAGTCGGAGGCCTAACCAACTGAGCCACCCAAGTGCCCCTGTGCTTTTATATTTTTAAAAAAATATATTCTCTCAAAGATACACAGGAAACTAGTAACATGATTACCTCCATAGAGAGAAACTGGCTGGTTAAGGAAAAGTAATTGAGAAGGAAACTTTTCATCAAATGTCCTTTTACTTTGATTCTGTACTAAATCAATATGGAACATATTCAAAAAATTTAAATTAAAGACTTTAAATGTTGTCACTAAAGACTGTTATCGATTTAATTATAATCTTTTACCTAATGAAGCTTAAAAATAAGTTTTACAAAGGACTACGCTGTAAACGTTTTCTATGGTTCCCAAACTCTGTGAAGATACCAGAAGACACCGCCACACACTCACATGTGTGCTGTCAGGACATTTTAAGTTTGGGGGGCAAACATATCATCTGTCGGACAATGCATATTCTAGACTGAGATAGTTCACGTTCAATGTTAGATCACGCTACATTCCTTTCATGTTACATCTTCGTGAAGCCAGGTCTCCAGCAGTTGCTGAAAAAGCCAGTGCCATGAGACAATGAATGTGGGACAGGAAATGAGGGCTGCCGTGTCCAGCCTGGTCCCAAGTCTGAGAAGCTGTACAGTGCCAAGGGGCACTTACGTCCCTATTAGCAAGTAATTTATTTACAAATGAAATAAAAATACAAGTCTTTCACTTCTGTGTCATTTTTTTTAAAGAGCTACTGAGTCGTTAGGACACATGTACTGCCCAAGTTGTTTAGACTGAACTATTTTTTAAATGGAAAGACCTTGAGGTGTGTCTTTTGGCTAAGGACGTGCCATGGAAATATTTCCAAAACACTAAGAGACCCACGAATGAAGAAGTTAGGAACTGTGAATCTATTTGGAAAAAACTCTCTTTATATAATCGGTATGTTCTTTGGAAACATTTTTGAAAAAAAAAAAAAAAAAAAAGGAAACATTTTTGAAGAGAAGTATCTCCACTAAAATACCAAAAGGGACCAAAAGTGTTAGCCACCAACTTCATCTATCTTCTTTAGAGGAAGCTAAAGCTAAACCTTAAAGGCCATTAAAACACGACACAATGAAGAAGGGATGTAAGCTCTCCAATTACGGTAGGACTCCTGCAGGTTGTTGGCTACATGGACCACACTAGCAAGCAGGTAAATACCTAAAGACCTTTCCCTTTTGCAGTGAAATTTTCCAGACTTTTCTCTAGAGGCTTAAAAGTTCTATGGATAAAATCAGAAAAGCAACCCAGGGTAATGAGCCTTCCTACCGTCTGCCCCTCGATAGCAGCTCGCTGGCGCCCTAAGACATCTTGCAGCTGAGTGAAATGCTGAATGAAGGCCACCACCTCTGCCTGAAAGCGCTGTGTGTGGACATACTGCACGGACGCCATCTGGAGGCTCACTCGGACATCGTGTTCTCTCCGGAGCAGAGGGTCAGGCCGGCCGTATCTGGGAATAAGCGCAGAAGTGTGATTTGGGAGCCAGATACCAGTCAGCATTGGAAGAAAACGGGCTCATTTAGGGGTTTCCCTAGAAAACAGCTTTAGCCTTTGAAATGCAAATCCACACTCAGGTTGGACAAAGTGAACTCCAATACTTAACTCCTTCTCTAAGCTGTGGCAACCATGTTAAATAAAGTCTGGTGTGATGGCTATGGCTATGAACAGACGGGCAGTCCTGGTGCTAGATTCCCCCCCCCTCTTTTTTTTAAGATTTTATTTATTTGAGAGAGAGTGAGAGAGAGCATGAATGAAGGGGATATGGACAGAGAGGGAGAAGCAGCAGACTCCCGGCTGAGCAGGGAGCCTGGGGCTCAATCTCAGGACCCTGAGATCATGAACTAAAGCCCAAGACAGATGCTTAATCAAGTGAGCCACCCAGGCGCCCCTAGACTCCCTCTCGATTCCAGAACTCACACAGAAGCCACCTGTGGCTCATGCCTCTTTCCCCGCCTTTACGGAAAAGTGAAGAATCACTCAAAGACTGTAACAACATGGGACTCAAAAGAGGACAAAAATAAGTCCATGAACCAATGGGTAAAGAACATTAGGCAACAGAATCAATGTTTCTAGGGAAAACTGTCTCCTGGAGGTAGAAAGAAGTCTTCTTTTTACTTCAGGGCAATGTAGGCCAAAGAGGTTTAGCATCTACATTCCAAGTAAAAATTAGAAAACTTTTATGATGGGTTTTCATTTTAAAGGACATGGTATCATAATAGTAAATTATATGGGACACAGTCACAGGGGAAAGAAACTCAGAGTTGCTTAAGCACCTATTGTGTGCCAGGTAGATAGTTAGGACTTTTATATTAATTATCTCATTTGGGATCCCTGGGTGGCGCAGCGGTTTAGCGCCTGCCTTTGGCCCAGGGCACAATCCTGGAGACCCGGGATCGAATCCCACGTCGGGCTCCCGGTACATGGAGCCTGCTTCTCCCTCTGCCTGTGTCTCTGCCTCTCTCTCTCTCTGTGTGTGACTATCAAAAATAAATAAAAATTTAAAAAATTTTTAAAAAATAATAATTATCTCATTTATCAGGGCACCTGAGTGGCTCAGTTAAGTAGCTATTGTTGGCTCAGGTCATGATCCCAGGTTCCTAGGATGAAGCCCCACTTGGGCTCCCTGCTGGATGGGCAGCCTGCTTCTCCTTCTCCAATGCTTGTGCTCTCCTGCTCTCTCTCCCTCTCAAATAAATAAAATCTTTAAAAAATTATCTCATTTGGGCAGCCCTGATGGTCCAGCGGTTTGGCACCTCCTTCAGCACAGGGTGTGATCCTGGAGACCCAGGATTGAGTCCCACGTCCAGCTCCCTGCATGGAGCCTACTTCTCCCCCTGCCTGTGTCTCTGCCTCTCTCTGTGTGTCTGTCATGAATAAATAAATAAAAAATCTTTTTAAAAAAATTATCTCATTTATCATAAAATTACACCACTGTGGTAGATAGTAATATAAACACATCAATCTACATTCTCAGTAGATTATGATATACTCCCCCTAAAAATGAAAGAAAAAGTTCTCAGATATCTTTGGGGACAGTTTTTCTCAGCTCTAGTTAAACATGAGAATCACTTTAGCAAATCTTTAAAAAAAAAAAGAAGAAAGACTGAGCACTTCCTTAGAGCAGAAAATCTGGGGGCAGAGCTGGATATCTATATTTTCTAACAGCTGCCTAAGATGTTGAAAACCCACTTTTAGCCTTCTGAAGAAACCATTCTTTAAAAACTAAAAGGCCTAAAAATGCCTTCTAAATTCTAAAACTGAAAAGATTCAATATAGATTGTCTTTATATAGAAAAAAATGCATAATATGACATCCATATCATCAACAACTTTTTCAGGCTGAAGTCATTCCAGAACATTGAGAACTAAATGAAAACTGATCTAAATTCGTACCCTCAATATTTATTATTCATTATATTTTATTTATTTATTCATGAGAATAAAGGCAGATGCTCAACCACTGAGCCACCCAGGTACCCCAAAGGTAAAAATCTTTTTAAACTTTTATTGTTTAGCCAACAAGAATTTGAAACAGCAAACAAATATGACAAAATGTCAAATGAGAAAAATTGGTATTTTTACTTAAAAGTCTGGAAGATGAGTGCTTCTTCCCCACTTGTAGTGAACCGCTCTCTGTAGAATTCTCCATGGGCTGTAAGGTCACTCAAGGACAGGCTCCCAATGCTTCCCTGTAAGGCCAGGTCTCCATCTAGAGTTGTTAAAATTAGAACACATCCTTATGTATCTTTTTTCATACTACACCTTAAATATGTCTGGCACAAGAACTGATACACACGTCTCAGACTTTTCACTATTTATCCAAATTAAATGTCAAAAGCAAATTTTCATTTTCCAATACATCCATCAAAAACATTTTCCACATTATTTCAAATGGTCTCAACGCAGAAGTCCAAAGGGAGTTGAAACAAACAGCTTCTCATACTTTAACCTTTATAAAGGGGAAGAAATTAAACTGAATGCATACACAAAGGATAAAACATTTCTAAATACAGACAAAATGAGATCCTTTCTGAGATTAAGACCACTAATTAGAATTAGTGAAATAGCAAAAGGTCTATTAATTGTACTATGAATAAAAGAATCAGGGAGGAAGTGTCAGAGATATGTCAGGTATTCAGGCAACATTAAGTGGGTGTTAGTGTGATTTAATAAAAAGTGCAATTAATGAGACAGACACTGGAGACAGATCTAAAACTACTCTGGTATTTATTACAAGAATGAAACCCCTTGAAGGTGGAAAAGAACAAAGAAGGATGTTAAGACATGCGCACCTAGGATGTGAACTTATGATGAATCATTCTTTACATGGTGTGGATATTAAAAAGTGATACTGTGAACTGCTGCTTCCATAAAACAAGTTCTATCATCATAATTAGCTCTACAAAGCAATGACTTAGGTGTTTATATTTGCCATGCTAGTTCAGCTCTCAATGAACTTAAGATGTTATATATATGACCCTTATATCTCTAACTAACTTATCCCAATTTTAAAGGCCTATCTCTTCTGAGCTTTTATAAATTAATTTAATCTACACCAGGCATGAAATCTCAATTACGGGTCATTCCCTTCTCAAAAGACATTCTTGTTTATACCACAAAGTCAACATTTGAGCTCTGTGATCTTCCATATTTCACTATCTGTTCATTAAGGAAGGAACAGTGTTTTATTCACACTTTATAAACCTCTACTATTTAGAACTTGATGTGTCTGATCACTTGTGTTTAACAATTTCAACCTGCAGAGTCCTATTAGAATGCCAGCTGTGCCACGTCCTCCTACCTAAAATCACACCGCCTACTGGCGGCTCTATTTATGGCAATAGATTAAATATATACCCTGGTTTCCCAGGTGTAATTATTAATTATGTCCCCTTTCACTCTCAAAATGTCACAATTTGGACAAAAAATTATATAAAGTCACCCTAGACAGAGTGTGTTAAAAACACAAGATAGATGCCACCGCCCCATCCCAACCAAACGAACCACATTTTGGGGATGGGGCAGGAAGTGGGCAAACACTTCTATTTTTAACAAGCTGTCCACATGATTCTTATCCATAAGGCAGTATCTGGGAACCACTATCAGCAATCATAGCTAGACCAAGAACTTTTTGGTCTAAGCCACTGATCCCCCACCTTACTTTGCACGTGAGGACAATTAGATTTGTCGAGCAGGAGGCTCAAGTTTTTACCAGATTTTGCAAGTTTGATTTCTCTCCACTTACCAATCATTTCCAGGTGTGCCACTAATTTGGACACACTCGCTTTAGCAAGCTCACTGGTGGTCTTATTCAGCACAAGAGAGAGTGAATGAACCTAAGAACATGGGAAATAAAGCAAGACAGATCTTATTGGGAGAGAAAAGATACATGTCAGGCAAACAGAAACAAATTGAGGAAGATACAGAAAGGCTCAGCGAATTTGAAGTTAACACTTTTGTGGATGCCAATTTCATTTTTGCTTTCTTTTTCAGTCACATATAATCCGAAGAGAAAGCTGATGAGAAAGAGGCTCAACTGAACAGCCTAAAACCATGGGCCTCTGGTGTCGTCTCTGTGCTCACCTCATCTACACTTCGTTAGTGAAACATGTTATATTATAAAACAATTTTTCTCACTTTTGCATGTTTTTAATATTGCATTATTCTGTAATTACTCATAGAGATTCTTTACATCTTACCTTAAGAAATCCATCCAAGCAAAATGATAAATATGACTTAGAATTCTGTTTACTGACTAGACAAATATTTAATAGAAGTCTCTGGTGATCAACTGGGACTTCACCTAGGAACTACCATCAAAGATTTTCTTTTCAAGGGATACACAGAAATAGGAACACCAAAATTCCGTCTTAGGAACCACAATCCTTGTAACAAATCCTGTATTGTAACACTGTCATTTCAAATATCAAAGGACTTCTATATATAGGACGTGTTGAGACAGGTACCTTAGCGTCATCAGTGGGGATAAGAGAGCAGTTAGAGAGAAGGAAGGTGAAAGTCGAAAAGATGGGACCTCAATTCACATTCACTGCTTCCAAGTACCAGACTCACCCCTGTATTTTCAGTGCCTGCCACTAAGCAGGTGCTCAGTAAAAGTTTGATGAATCCACAATAAGGAGGAAAAAAGACGGAAGGCAGAAAGAAAAGAAGAAGAAGAAAAGAAGAGGGAAGAACATTTGTAGAGGAAGGCAGAGAAAAAAGGAGGGGATTGTTGTGGGTGCAGTGGCCTTGGAGACTGCAGAAAGCTTCCTAACAGACACACAAGTCTCAAGGAAACGAGATTATCATGAAAGAGGGAAACAGAAAGCTTCTAGTCACTTACGTAATCACCCAAATAACAAATACAGTGAGGCTAAAAACGCTTTGATTAGAGGAATCCAGCTGTCACAACCACACCCTGTTCTTAACGTGAATCCTAACATCACTAAAAGTGGGACAGATGTTGCATTCCCCGGGCGTGACTCAACAAGAAGCACCCAGCGCGACCTACGAGGTGTTCTTAACACAAAGGTGAACCTGAATCTGAGGAAGCCTCTAGAGCTAACTTCCATTTCTAAAATTAGAAGATCAAAGAAGTCAAATGGCACCAAAAGGAAACCAAAAGAAAAATCCAGAATGTGGGACACTCTGCAGGATACTAACCCTGTGTCCACAAGGTTTCCACAAGCCAATGGCATGGGGGGAATGAAGACTGGTTTTCTTTAATTAACAGAGATTTAGGAGATATGACAGCTAACATAACATGTGAACCTTACTTGAACTCCCAACCAAAGGAGTCACATGGTATTTTATTTAATTCTCCCCCTTTTGTAGACGAAGAAACTACAGTTCAGAAAAGTAAAGTATTCCAATGAATTGCAGAGATCACAGAGAAGACATGAAGTTTCTTAACCATTCATTTCTCTCTATATAATCCACTAGTAAAAGGGCTACTCTGAGATAATCAGAAAGATCTGATTATGGATTGAGGAGTGTTACAGAATACCAAGAAATTCTCATTAATTTAGTTAGATGTGGGTATGTAAGAACATGTTCACATTTTTTAGAAATGAATACTGAAGCATCAAGAGGTAAAATCATGTATCTGGAATTCTGCTTTCTTCAGCAAAAAGAAAAAAGGAATAAAGTAAATGTGATGAATCTTAAAGGAACAGAGTAAATGGAAGTTCATTAAACTATTTGTGTTATGTTTGAAATTTTTCACAATAAAAATGTTTTCAAAAATTCTTATTCTAAAATAGCCCATTGCTGAAGGGCATTATCTGGTGGTGTTCTTGTGTGAAGCCAGCTATGTCTATCTGTGCAAAGGCCTCTGGAGCTCTTCCACACCCAACACCAAAGGGTTCCTGAGGCCATTCATGACTGGTACCCCAGGATGAAAGTCACGGCTACATAAAAAATGAGGTCCAAAACAATGACTGAAGCCTCTCCAGTTGCCATTCATCTGGCTAAACAAGGTTCCAGAGGTCTCAGAGTGCCGCAGAGGCACTCATCCACAAACAGAGATGGGAGAGATGACACTGATGCATGCCCAACTCTGCCCCGAAAGCTCTTCCATTTCTAGAGGAATGCAGCCTCTTGCCAGCTAAGGAAAGAAGACAGCAACTGGATTAAACATGACTCTCCTCCCTGACTGTTCCCCAGCAGCAAGTGCAAGTCCGCATTTGCTAAGACAAGTAGATAAAAAACTTCGCTCTCCAGGCACAGATGTCATCAGCCACTGCAGGGAGTCCCGGGCTCTGGAGGGTGCTAGTTCCGATGACATGCCCCCAAACAGTGAGTTGAGCTGCTGCTTACACATCTTACTGTGCTAAGCATACAGAACAGAATATAACCTTAAAATCAAATTCTATCTTTTTTAAGTGTTTTTAAACATTTACAATAAGAGTATCAAGGACAATTGTAAGTCTGGTAATCCACATAATAGCAAAACTATAAAAGCTATCAATCGCTGAATGCTCACTTCCTGCCAAGCACTGCGCAAAAGGCTCCCCTCGTATAATTATCTCACCTAATCTTTGCAACATTCCAATGATGGAGGCACCACTCAACACCTCCATTTCATCGATGAGAAAATTGAGAGAGAAAGAAGTTAAAAATTGTGCCCAAGGCCACACAGCTACAGGTTACAGCAAAAGTGCCAGGATTCAAACCCAGGCAGTCTGACCTGAGACTTCATTCTCAATGGCTGTCCTGTTGCCTCAGTGAAAGCCAACAATGTTCTAAGTGAGCAGGGAGAGGATCAAAGCCACATTCTAGAATAGCTACTACATCCCAGATACTCAGCTAGGTACTTTACATACATTACCCCCATTTAGTTATCTTAATTAACTGGATGACAGAAGACCAGCAAACTGAGGCTTCAAGAAAATAAGGCATTCCACCAAACTGCAGGACCAAAAGGAAACGTGGACGGTTACCTAAACCATTTATTTTTCTTGCCTCCAGATGGGATTTATGCTAAAACCTTACCTAAAATATTAACAGACATCCAGAAGACTATATATAGATCCCCTGTCAATAAGATCTATTTCTTAGGGTGAATGAACAAGGGAAATGATACCTTGAGATCCAGCTTAGTGTTAACTGGATCCTGAAGTTCAGACTCTGAGAGAGCGTTTGATTCTGACTTCACATTTTGTAGAATGTCCTCAGGCAGCACCTTCATTGCATGGTTGTCGGCAGTGGAACCAATTCCAAAAAAATCTAGTATCACGACCCAGGTTTGTAGTGTGATCAGCACATCCAGGCAGTTAAAATCAACATCAATGTTCCGGTTAACTCGATTATAACTGGAAGTGAATTCTGGATGTTTCTTATCCACCAAGAATATATTGATATGTACCAAGGAATCATCAAATTTACTCTTTCCAGCAAGTATCTTGGGCTCATCTACTGTTGGTGAAGGAGGTGGGGTCAAGGGACAGTCCTTGTCTTGGACTTCCTTTTGCTTCTTCCGGGATGCTGAGGTGGGTCTTTGATACAGCTGGAAGACATTAGGAGCCTCTTCCATGTGGGAAGGGAGAGACCGAGGCATGTCAGGATACTCCACATTGGATACTGAAGGACAAGACTGAGAAAGATATTCTTTTTGCGCTAAACTAGATGGCTTAGGGGCTCCCCGAGACACCATCAGGTTTTTATATTTAGAATCTGGATTTTTCTCCAGTAAGTCTTCCATCAGCAGAGAGCGCAGGGCAATCTGAATAGATAAAGTCTGAGGATGGTCTTTACTGAATTCCACCTCAAAATCCTGAAACTTTAAGCTCACAAGACCCTGGGCCCCCAAAGTCAGATCTCCACTTAGCTGGACTTGAAGCTCTGATATACAAAAGTTGGCTTGAATCTGGGTAAAAGATCTGACTTCCTTCAGAGACAAGGACTTTTGAGAAGAGTTAGAAAGGCTGGAGTGGCTGAACAATCCATTCTCCTTCCTTTCAATAGAAGGTTCTCCACAGGTACTGAGGGAAGGCAGAGGAGAATTAGGGCAAGGTGAGGAGGTTGCACTGGCCGAAAACTTATTCAGATCTTCACTATACACAAGATTGTCCAGCGTTTGTAAAACCTGCTCATACACGTGCTTTGCTAACACCACCTGCAGTCAAAGAGAGAAATTCAGTTATCCCACTACCAATTATTAATTGCACTCAAATGCACCTGCCCACAAATTTCCAAAGTTGATGTTTACGGGTTTCCCCAAGATGTTACAAATTAGTTGACTGCAGGACTATCCCTTCTGTTCCTTTTCTGTCCTTAACCTGTCATGACCCATGTCTACTGATAAGGCCCTCCTCCTGCCTCCCCCAGCACCTCACAAAATAATCTTAACACAATCAATGTTCAATAAGTACTGTTGACTGTAGGCCTGAATCTGTAAAATCACTCTTTCTAACCCACAAAAACAACTGCAAAAATTGACAAGGACACTGCCAAAAGTCTAATGTGGTGATACCACAGAACAGAAAAATAAGACTCGCGGTTCTAAAACTTGCTAATCACCACCAATTAGCCTAACAACCTTTGTTTAGTTCAGCTAAACAAAGTGCTTTGTGGGCAGCCCCGGTGGCTCAGCGGTTTAGCGCTGCCTTCAGCCTGGGGTGGGATCCTGGAAACCCGGGATCGAGTCCCATGTCAGACTCCCTGTGTGGAGCCTGCTTCTTCCTCTGCCTGTGTCTCTGCCTCTCTCTGTGTGTGTCTCTCAAGGAATAAATAAATAAAATCTTTAAAAAAAAAAAAAAAAAAAAGTGCTTCGTAATCATAATAAAAAGCCATGATCACTTATGTTTCCTCTCCCCTTATATTTTGTTTTTTTTTTATAGTTTGTTTTTGATTGTAACTTAGTAAAAAAACATTTTCACACAAGTTTTTTTATATACTTATAGGCAATTTTTTAACAGAGAAATTCCAAACAAACATAGAAACGGCAGAATTGGAAAGTGCCTGTTCTAAGCCCCTACTGAACTAACGTGTACCATCAGAGGCCACCCATGGAATAAGCCCTTCTATGAAGGACTGGAGGGGAATGTTACAGTGGACGGATCCAGATCTCCAGACCTGCACAAAATCATCAATCTCAGCATCACTAACCCAGAGACAACCAAGCATTACATGCCTCTTGACATAATGCAATAGGAGGAACCAACCCCACTGCTGAAGTGTTCTAGCCAAGAAAAAAAGGAACCTGAATCCAGTTAAACCTGTAGAGTTAATGTACAGTATTATAGGAAATGTGGGAGAACAAATTGAGTGACGCCATAAACGAACAGCCAGAGCCAGACTGTGGGACAACCTACAGGACAACTCACCTACTTGTCACAATGCAGTAATAGTGTGGGGAAGAAAATGAGAGGGAAGCTAAACCAAGACCCATACAACATATCACACAAACACAATGTACAGGTCTCATTTGGATCCTGAATGAAACAAAGCAAAAGTGAAAAGACCTTTTTTTTTCAAGTAATCAAAAATGTCTCTGAAATCTGAAAATGGATTAAAATTTGTTATGTTAACCAAGGAATCCTCATTTGGACATAATAATACCATTTTAGTTATGTAAGAAAATGCACGTTGACTACAGAGATACATTCTAAATATATAGCAGTAAAAATGGTATGACTCTGGGATTTGCCTTAAAAATAGTTCACCAAAAGGAGTGCTTGGGTGGCTCACTCAGCTGAGCGTCTGACTCTTGATTTCAGTTCAGGTCATGATCTCAGGGTCATAAGATTAAGCCCCAAATCAGACTCTGCACTGGGCGTGGAGCCTGCTTGAGATTTTCTTTCTCCGTCTTCCCCTCCCTACCCTATCCCCACCTAAAAAATAAAAAAGAGAGAGAGAGAGAAATGAGACAAATGTGGCAAAATATTGATAACTGCTGCATCTAAATGATGGGTACGTGAGGTTCATTAAACTATTCGACTGTATGCTTTAAATTTTTCATAATAAAGTGTTTTTAAATTATTAAAAATATGAATTATTAAATAATAACTTAGACTGATTTACAATCATTTTTAGAAGATTTTCATCAAAAATCACAGTAAATGAATGGTAACCATAAGAACATTAAGTCAACATAATCCAACAGAATTCATGTTATAGGGCAGCCCAGGTGTCAATGGTTTAACACCACTTTCTGCCCAGGGCATGATCTTGGAGTCCCGGGATCGAGTCCCACATCAGACTCCCTGCATGGAGCCTGCTTCTCCCTCTGCTCTGTCTCTGTCTCTCTCTCTCTCTCTCTCTGTCTCTCATGAATAGATAAAATCTTAAAAAAAAAAAAAAAAAAAAAAAGAATTCATGTTAAAAAATAGATTTCAGATGAAAATGTCAGTCTAGTAGCCACTACTGGTTATGCAAAAGTTTGGCCAAGATAGGAAAGCTTTGGGGAAAGTTCCCTCACCCAGGGACTCATATCCAGGAACTACTGATGTCAAAAGGTACACATGTTCTGTGAACAGCACTCCTGAGTTACTCTAGAACAGCTGCCAGATACAGACTAATGACCAAGTACTGCCCAAGGCTAGGGTCCACTGTCCTAAGATCCTGCCTGTCCCTGCTGTTTTATAACAATACGCTCTTTGCTCTCATCCCTGTGAAAGCAGGAAAACTGACACTTCTGAAGGAAAAGGGATGACAGTTGTATACACATATACTCATCACACACACAGGCGTACTCACCATATACAAGCGCATGTGCAGACACACACACACACACACACACACACACACACACAGAGAAATCCCTATCCTGGCCCATTTCATTTCAAAGAGGGCACAACTAATTCTCCCTTGAGAGGATCTGTCAACAGCTCAAATAATCAGATTGTTTCATAGGCTGAGCCAAGTATGTCAAAAGAGTGACAAGAACTATATCCTCCTGGGAAAGACAGGCTCTGATTTTTTTAAGCAGTAACTCTGTTTTTCAAAGGCAATGAAATAAAAGATCTGCCTCCTCCTTCTATAGAACTCACTGTTCCTCCACATGAAGGTGGCCAACAAGACTGACTCCACAGCGATGAAAGCACACAATGAAAAGGCGCCACTTTCACGGAACAAGTTATTGACAGTAATAGGCAGTCACAACATCTCTTTGAATCTACATATTCTCCTTCTAACATTTTATATATACAACTATATAACAAGATATGGACACATCAATGTGGTATAAATATAAATATAGGAATTAAAAAAAAAAAAAAAAAAGGAATTAAAAAAAAATACATAGGAATTCAAGTGCCCAGACATGAAAACCAACAGGTGTTTACCTGAACTGGGTTGACAAATTTCCCCTCGATCTTCATGATGCTAGAAGTTCCCAGGTCATCTGGACTAAGGGAGAAAGTCAATTCAGATTCTCTCTCTATAGGGATCTTCTCCAGTTTAAATTGAATGGTGGTGTTGTTCAGGATATGAAAAGCTGGCATGACACAGAGAAAAAGGACAGATTGGAAATACTAATACTTATTGCACTGTTGCTGATGAAGTACAGGGTGTATAAAATAGAGTCTGTGAGTTACCATTAGAGCAAGACAGCCTTGTCTATGATGGAGTGCAAACTCATAGCAAGACCAAGACCAAAACTCATAACAAACAGAGGTACAACATAAATTCATACACAAAAAAGAAACAATATGCTCTATTTCATGGCTTCAAAGTACAATGCGATGAACATTAATCCAGACCAGGTCTCTAAACTTCCCTTAGCCTCCCATGCCAGCATTTTCCAAAGCAAACTGCTCATCCCTACCCAGCTTTCAAGTACAGATTGATCCCTCCTACCAGGCCTACATCAAAATCAAGAACAGTACCAGGTTCTAAGTGAACACCTTTATCCCAAGCAGAGAAAGCAATCTTTAGGTAGGATGTAAGTGAAAGGTGAATTAACACCTGAGAACCACAAATGAAGAAATTCTCAAAGACATGAATTTCTTTCTTCACCAGTAAGTAAAGCCAGGCTTTAGGGCTCACCTGATGTTCATGGATGCCAAGACTAATAGATTGAACTGTTTGGTTTTTAGCAGATCAGATCAAGAACACAAATATAGGCATCTTATACCCAGACCCTGAACCAATCCATTACAGAAGATGGTAGAAAACTGTTAGGAAAATATAACATCCTCAGACTAAATTTTGTATTCCACTTTTGTCAATCCCTCCAGCTATCTTGGACTATAATATCTAACTAGCAAAGATCTACAGCTTAGAACTGTAAAAAATCAGATGTATTTGACTAAAGTAAATAATACTCTGACAGACTCCACCCTCTGAAGCATTCCTATAAATGGGCACTCATCCAGTGTTAAAGGGGACAACCTTAAAAAAAAGAAAAAATTCTTATTTTGCCAAATATGGTATCCAATGGGAAAAACTGAAAACATACCAACCTGGTATGAAGCATTCTATTAAAATTCTATTTTGAAAAAATAAATAAAATAAAATAAAATAAAATAAAATAAAATAAAATAAAATAAAATAAAATAAAATAAAATATAAAATAAAATAAAATAAAATAAAATAAATAAAATAAAATAAAATAAAAAAATAAAATAAAATAAGTAAAATAAAATAAAATAAATAAAATAAAATAAAATAAAATAAAATAAAATAAAATAAAATAAAATAAAATAAAATAAAATAAAATAAAATTCTATTTTGAGTTCTTAAATACTCACTGGGGACAATTCTAAAAGAAAAGGTTTTTGTTGTTGTTTTGTTTGGTTGGTTGGGGTTTTTTTGGTTTTTGTTGTTGTTTTAAGCAAAGTACCACCACATGCACTGGGCTTGGAATCTTTAGACAAAATGAGACAAAAGATTTGCGCTCCTCACCTTGACCTCTGTGCAAAGATTCAAAGAAATCATGTCGGGTAAATTGAGCTTCCTCCTGACTACTGGCACTGACAGACCCAGAAGAACAAAACGCCCGGCTTACTTCGGATCCAGGACCCTCTCTGCCTGCCAACTGGGTGCAATTCAAAGAATATAACTTAATGTCTTTAATTTCTACTCGCAGACGGTCACTTCTGGATTCATCATCTCCTGACACAAAATTCTGGATGAATATTTGTCCCAAGTGTCCCACCAACAACTCAGGACTCCCAGGCTTCCGAGGGATAGAAACAACAGGGGATTCAATGTTTATGTTCAAGATTAGCTTTACGGTGTCAGAATGAGACCCAGCGAGGCCAAACCCATACATTTCATTTTCTTCTAAGATAAAGGATTCCCGGGCCTTCCTTGGAGTTTCAAAGAGTGATACCATCTCACTGTACTCCGCCGTCTTGGTAGCTAATACTGTAGTGACTTTGGTAGCTGCGCTTTTCAACATACTTCGAAAATTTTCTTCCAGCTCATCCATGGACAGGGTCAACTCCTTCAAAAATTTAGCAGAGTGGTTATAATGCAAGGAAGCCATCTTCAGGTTGAGAAAACACTCCTGCTTAGATTTCTCAACAAATGTGAAACTCAAAGCTTCGCTGAGGGCTGCATCTTCCAGTCTAACAAAGACAGATTCAAAGTACCCAATATCACTAACGATATTTTCATAGCCTATGGAATTCCCAATGCTGACAACATACTGGTTCTTAACATTATCTTGTGTCAAGTCCATAAGCTGCAAACAGCCCAGAGAACCATTCATGTCAAATGTGCTACCCATTGAGACATTAACTTTCGTGCCACCAATACTTGCAGTTGCAATTTTTCTGCCGTATTTCTCGCCATTTGCCATTCCCACCGTCCGAAGTAGTAGTAAATTAAGCCTGTGGATTTCCACTGCAACCTCAGTGTTCTGTTCATATGTAGACTGGTAAGCTCCTTCTTCCCTAAAGCTTCTTTCAAAATCAGTCATTAAAGGCTGAGGACTCAAATCATCTTTTTCCTTAGGAAAAGATTTTTGAAGAAAACCAATCAGTTCCACAATTGTCTCCGGGTTTAGGATAATATCAAGATTATTCACCTGTAATGAAATCACCTGAAGAGTGCTGTCCAAATTCATCGACGGGCACTCTGAACTCACAAACTGATATTCCAGTTTAATGAGGGACTCCTGTTCTTTGGTGAGAATTTTGTCAAGCGAAACACCAGTAGCTGATGGGTCATTTAGTGTGGCAGCATTAGTGGGGTGGGCTGCATTGGATCCAGAGACAGGAGACTGGGCCCTGCTATCCCGGAGGCTTCCAGTTGGAATATCAAAGCTCAAGTTCTTATGTGAAGCCATCAAAAGGTCAAAATCAGCACCGTACGTCTGCATTGTGTCCACCAGGAGCAAGCCATGAACGGTCAGGGAGACCTCAACGTCGTAAGGCCTCTTCACAAAGTGAGCATTGGTCCCAAACACTTTGAGCACGGAAATGTACCGGCCATTGCTCTCCACTCCAAGCTGCATGCAGTTCACCTTAAATTCAGCCAGGAGGAGCTGCGACTCTACCAGAACCTCACGGGTGTGCTGCTCCAAGATCACAAAGCTCTGGGTTAAATTCATTACTGAGTCTTGCAAACTTCCCCGTTGCCCTCCTTGGGGAAAAATCTTCTCTTTAAACTGAGTGTCTGAAGTCTTCATTTCTGGGGTAGTCAGGAGAGCAAAGCAATTCTTTAGAGCAGATATTTTATCTTCATTGATGTGGATTTTCAAGTCTGGTAAATTGCCTGAGAGCACAGCTCCAGGGTACTTGGGATCTGATGTATAAATCAATCGACGTTCTAATTGCAGGTGAACATTGAATTTCTCAACCACGTGGGTTGGTCCCACATCAATATCCTGGACATGCTTCCAATTGTCCTTCACTCGTCCAACCATGATCTGGAGGTCCATAAATGACAGGGAGTACCTCTCATACATCTTCGTGCTCATTAAATGGGCCTGAAGCTGCTCTTCACTGAATTCAACTCCAGCAAAAGGAGGTGTTTTCCCTCCGTTACCACTGCTTTTCTCAGGAGGTGGGGTGTTAGGAGGTGTGGCAAGAGGCGTCTTATATTCATCATCACTAAACTGGTTTTCTTCAGATGCTATCCCATCTCCACTTTTCCTCTTGGAGTCATCTGCAGATAAAAAGGAAGATTAAAAGTATTATGTCTGTTCCTTCCTTACTCTTCCCTTTATTGTAATAATTAAGGAAAAAGAGAATCAACCCATTCCAATTTAAAAAAATAAATGGATGAAAACTCTATGCATAAAATTCTGATTTTAAAAAAAAAATAAAAAAAAAATAAAAAAAAATAAAAAAAAAAAATTCTGATTTTACCATTTACTGGCTTTAAACTTATCTATTAATTTTGAAAGCAAAACACAAAACAGAAAAAATAGAACCCTGCTGACATAGGAACAGAGGTCAGGGAGCAGAAAAAATGACCCACTGCCCCACCACTGCCACAAGCTGCTCTCACCAGTCATTCTTACATCACTCTCCACAGTCATCTGTCTGTTTATCTTTTCCTGTATTTGTCTAGGTGTTCATTTTGCTCCCTCCACTAGAATGTTCCAGAAGAACTCAGGCCTCATGTATCTTACTCAACAATACTCCAGGTGCCAGATCAGTGCTTGCAGCAGTAACTGCTCAGCATCCCATCCCATTCCAGCCTGAATTCACAACTCAACCCTTCTCTTCTACAGACTTCTACAGTCCAGTCTTTTACCGCTCAGTGCTAAGTCAACTACAAAATCACACCACTGGTTTCTGCCACCCACGTCTGTTCCATGTTTATGGTTTACAAGTTCAAGTAGGTGCTTTCCGTGGTCTTAAGATCCTTCCCTTCAGATCTAATTCCCTTTAACATTCCCCGTAGCACCAAACTTTGCCACTCGTGTTTGAATCCTCTATCTCTTCTCTTTTGGGTCTTCTCTCTAGGTTGAGATTATTTGATAAGCTTCCTCAACCTTTTACCCCATGAATCCCCTTTCTTCCTGCCCATCTCAAGGTAAACAATAAATACTTTTTGGACCTAGTCACAGTAATGAAATAACCTTCCAGGAGTCTCTTTTTAGAACATCCCTAATATTCCTAAATAGAGTAAATCTCTATTTTTGAAATGAAGTTCAGAGAAATATTTTTAAAATACAAAATGTTGCTTGAGAAATACAAATAAAAACCACAATGAGGGCAGCCCTGGTGGCGCAGCAGTTTAGCGCCGCCTGCGGCCCGGGGTGTGATCTTGGAGACCCAGGATCGAGTCCCACATCGGGCTCCCTGCGTGGAGCCTGCTTCTCCCTCTGCCTGTGTCGCTGCCTCTGTGTGTGTGTGTGTGTGTGTCTCTATGAACAATAAATAAATAAAATCTTTAAAAAAAAAAAAAAACACACAATGAAATACTACTTCATATTCATTAAAAAAAAAAATGGCTATAATCCAAAAGACAGATAACAACAAGTCTTGGCAAGGATGTAGAAATTGAAACCCCCATACGCTGCTGGTAAAACAGTAAAATGGTACCACCCTTTTGCAAAACAATCTGGCAGTTCCTCAAACTGTTAAACACGAAGTCAGCATATGACCCAGCAATTCCACACTGAAATATGACCAAGATTTTGAAAACAGGTATATACAAAAGTCTACACATGAATGCTCATAGCAGCATTATTTGCAGTAGCCAAAAAGCAGAAACAACCCAAATGCTCACCAATTAATGAATGGATAAACAAAATGTGGTATATTCACACCAAAGAATATCATTCAGCCACAAACAGAAACAAAGTACTACTACAAGCTACAAAATAGATAAATCTCAAAAATATTATGCTAACTGAAAAAAGTCAGGGGATCCCTGGGTGGCTCAGCGGTTTGGCGCCCGTCTTCAGCCCAGCGCCCGATCCTGGAGTCCCGGGATCGAGTCCCGCGTCAGGCTCCCAGCATGGAGCCTGCTTCTCCCTCTGCCTGTGTCTCTGCCTCTCTCTCTCACTCTCATAAATAAAAAAACTAAAAAAAAAAAAAAGAAAAGAAAAAAGTGAGACATAAAAATCCATATATTGCATGACTGCATCCTTATGAAATGTTCAGAATAGTCAAATCCACAGAGATAGAAAGAATAATGGTTGGCAGGGTCTAGAATAAGAGGTAATGGAGAGTGACAGTTGACAGGTTTGGAATGTCTTCCCAGAATGATGAAAATGTTCTGGGATTAGATAATATAGTAAATTGCACAATTCTGTCAATATCAATAATAACTAAACGGTCCATTTTAAAGCATATCCCAATATAACTATTATCAAAGAAGTAACAAGTGAACTTTGGGGTTAAAATGTCATAAAAAGCCCCCTTTTTTTTTAGAGAGAGAGAAATTGAGAGAGAACCTCAAGCAGCTCCACAATCAGCACAGAGCCCGACATGGGGCTCAATCTCACAACCCTGAGAGATCATGACCTGAGCTGAAATCAAGTCAGATGCTCAAGCTACTGAGCCACTCAGGCACCCCTAAAACTCGTTTACTAGGTTAAGCATAGACAGATCAACCCATGCAGGGTATGTCTTCACATTTATATCATACCTTGGGTATTTGTCAACAGCATTCTCCCTAGATCCACAACAACTAACACAGGATTCTTGAATTTGAAATCATCAGGAAAGATCACCTGAGGGGCAGAAATATCTAGTCGCACTGTCCACCTTTTACTCTCCTCCTGTAGAAATAAAATAAACTATAAACAACAAAACCACAACTGCAAAAACTGAACAGCATTATTAGTTGGGCTCAAGCCTTTCTTGAAAGCCACACTCAGGGTTATGGGATGACTTAAAGATCTACGGTATTACAGAAAAAGTTTAAACAAAAGTAGATCCAAATCCTTAAGGATTTGAGACATTATCACAGGTAAATGTTTAAAGTGGAAGAAAAAAAATTAGCAAATTACCAGACGGGGGCGGGGGGTCTTTGATTATGGTGATCCATGGCTTAAGAAAGATCATGCTTCTAAATTTATAGGACTTAATATCTCACCGTATTGCAGAAATTATGGAATTCCAATAAACATCCAAATTCAAGTATTTTTACTTACAGACATTACTAACCACAAACTTTCAGGTCAAAATACCTTAGTGGAAAACATAAGCTTTGACATTTGAAATATAAAAAAACACACCAAGCCATGAGTGTGTTCACTGTTCTTCCCTGCAACTAAAATTAGCCTTGAATATATGAATGTGGTAAAAAGCTAAGATACATAAATGTCATCAGAAAGAAACCTCTTTGACTAAGATAACAAGAGGATACTACTTGTTGCATTTGTCTTGAAACACACACACTCGAAACAGAAAACAGGACTAATTCTTCATCCCATACCACCTTCGGCTCCACTTTACTTGGAACAGTTCTGCTGTCCCTTACACTTACAGGGGCTCTGCTCCCCAAAGGGAGCTGCACTTTCCCTGCTCCACCTACTGCTGCATCTAAGCAGGGCACTTCCATGCCACTGTGCTACAGACTGAGTTTTGCTGGACTCGTAAAGTATTTCTCAGCTCTCCTTTTCTATGGCGTCCTCACGTCGGCTGGTCATTTAGTAGCACAAAGTGACTATCTACCCTGGAAACAAAACTGGGGCACCATTCCAGGTGTTTTTCATCTGATAATAGTAAGTGAAGGGGAATACTCTTATGTAAAACATTTGTAAAACATCAGGTACAGAAAATGGAACATGAACGAATCTTAAGAGAGTTCTAAGACGGACACAGGGAAGAAACACGGTTTAATCCCAGCCATTTGTTTTTATTCTTGATACTCTGACTGTAAAAGCCAGGAGATTTTATTTTGGGTTAGCTATGATGGATTTCCTATGTTCAGTTAATTTACTGATTGTAGTTGAAACAAACAGGTTTAACTAGAGGAGGTGAAGAACTTGACAGAAAGAACGCCTGCCCCCACCCTGCCCCTGCCCCTGCCCCTGCCCCACTTACAATGAAATCACCCACTAGCAAACGATCGAGAGTTTGTCGGATTTCCGCCTTGGTCTGCATCTTCAGTTTGTTGTACTGTCTTCGGGCAGCTTCTGCCACTCTCAGCTCAAGTTCAGACTGATAACCAAAACCTGCAAGATTAGGGATGCACAGGAGAATGAGCATTTTCAAATGGCTGGGTGGAAAAGACCACTGCAACATTGTTCTCATCACCAATTTCCATCGGAGCTAGAAGACCATCTGCACAACAGTTCTACTCCTACTCGCCCTGCCACTGCAAAGGGTAACAAGAGTGAGGCAATGGTGGGGGACCTGGCCACGGGGGGCAGGGGGGGTGGCACATGCGGGAAGGGCACCTAAGTTACTGGAATTTTTGAACCATTTTCTGAAAAGATCCCAGACTATTCTAAAATCCTGAAAGCATAACACTACGTTAATAGAGAAAGTGGAATTTGGAAGGAAATGCCTTCTATCAGGGACAGAGCAATAAAGCCAAGGCATTTACGGCTGTCGTTGACATGAAGACTCCAAAACTGGACCAAAAACTAAAGCAGCTCCACTGTTTTAAGAAGGGAGAGAGGGGCTACATGTAGGAAAGGACTATTGTGTTATCAATGTCCATGTCAATGAAAGTGTTTTTTCTGCTTCTACGATCTCAAATCTCTTTTGGGAACAAAGGGAAGCATGAATAAAGCAATGATGACATAGAACAGCATAAGGATGAGCTCTGCAGTATTTAACGCTGCACCAAACAAGTGGAACAGACCCTGCCATCTAGAGGGAAATTCTTGAACATTCCTCCTAAATTCACAGGCCTAAAATATCCTGGGTAGCCAAGGAAACCAAGATTCTAATAGAATGGAAAGAATTTTTTAAAGTATGACAGATGAGGGCAAAGAAAATGAAAATATTTAAGATATTGATCCCCTCTGGAAAAGTGACTTTGCAAGGGCAACTACTTTGATTCCATAACTAAGGACAACACCATCCATGTGCCCTCTAGGTCACGATTCCGGCCACTACCAGGTCACTTCAATGTGTAATAACCCCTGTCCAAAGCACTAAAAATGACAAGAAAGATGTCTATAGAAAGTAACATAAGATCAAACAAACAAAAAAGTTAACCTGAGGTATGAACCTTTCCCTTGTAGAAAAAGTCTGCTACTTTTTTAATAGCCTGGGGATTATATATGATGTTCAAAGGCCTCGTGCTGACATTCAGCCGCCTCTCAAAATGGCTGTGCACTGGATTTCTCTCATACAGCATCTCAAAAACTGGGTCGTCTGGGTCCGCAGCTAAAGGGAAGAACCAGAGAAAGAATATGGAACACAGCAAAAACAATCACCTTATTCTTAATAACCCGTAAGGAATTCTGGAAAAAAAGATATTTTCTAAATTATTTTCCAATTAGTTCTCATTTATGAAAAATTCATAAAATAGAGACCCTAACGAGGACTAATTTTCAGTAGGAATCCTCAAGATTGGGGTGTTATATTCACTCTCATTATGGAAACCCAGGCCTCGGAAGCCCTGCAGGCTTACCCCTGTCACACACAGGTTAACAGAAAACATGGTCTCCATGAACAACAGAGACCCACACAACAAGCCGCTGGACAAAACAGGACACACTCCCTCTTACAACTGACCAGCACTACTGATCGATAATCTTATTTCTGAAGATTAGTTTTAAGAACATACGACAAATTACCAGGGTTATGATCACTTCTGTCTGTAGATGTTGTTTGGAGACCAAAAGACTGTGAGACTCTGCCAACTTCTTTTTGCTATTAAAACATACACAAAAGGCACAGATGTCAGGTGAGAGGGGACAATTCACTGTGCAAACACTTCCTCTAGTTTTGCCCTTTGGCATCACTCTCACTTAACACAACCACATCAAAACTCATCTGACATCGGATTAGAGGACTTGCAGACTGACCTCTCTAGTCTGTGCCTTTTTCTAACCTAATATGGACAGTATGCTACTCTGCAGTCCGCGCATTTAATGAATGACTCCTAAATGAGTATGAAGTATGCATGGCTTCTTAGATTATGCTGCATTCCTCCCACCCTCTCCACAGTCCCTCCCCTAAAAAAAAAAAAATCACAGACAGAGCAAGTGGCTAAATGCTCAACTATTCTGACCGTATCTTTACCAACTTAACAAGATCAAGGACCTAATTGGTAAAGTATACTGAATGTAAAAAATTACACATATATAGGTAAGTTGAAGTGGTTCTCTTGTAAGTCTGGAAAAGATCTGTGACTAAGGGTCAAAATGCATGAAAATGAATTCCAGATAGAGGAGATGCAAACATTGCCCTTGAAATATGAAAACAGTGGTGCTTCTGGCATTTTCTTCCAAAACAGAGCAAACTACTCCGTAACAGCCACGACTAAGGAGAGGAAGAAGGGAAGGAGGCACTGCTTCCTTCTAATCTGCTCTCTGACCAATTAAAAAAACCTTACTGAATTCCAGTTTGTTTTTTAATCAGCCCATCTGTCTCCAGATGACCAAATGTCAGAATGAATGGAGTTAGTGCTATTTCTTGCACGCCTAAGTCGGGCACAGGTCACAGAGCCCTGGACGGAGCAGCCATCCCACTGCCGTACATACTGCATTCGGGAACACCAGAAGGGGAAACACGGTTCCTTCTGTGGCCAGGTCCCGAAGAAACAGTCCCCCCAGCCGTACTGAGAGCAGCGAGGAATTTCTTCGAGGAAGAGATTCTGCCGATAGCTTCACATCTACAAAAAGATCAACAAAGAGTGGATACTACGCCATGATACCCTCAAGTATTTTAAAGGTATCTGGACGACTAAGTATCATGAAGTCTTTTTCCTTGAAAGTAAAACAAAAAAGCCTACCTATATATCAGTATGTCTGTATAAGTCACTCTCTATAAATACATAAGGAATATTAAAAGCTTTGTAACAGAATGAATGAATTCTTAACAGAGCACCTTATAATTGAGTTCGAGCAATCTGCTAATTCACACTACGTTTGTGCTATCTCAGCTCTCAAAATTATAAAGTCAAACAAACTTTTTTTTTGGTTGTTTACCTTTAAATTATTGAGATAAGTGGCTATTTTTTGGACCAAAATAAAAGTACGTGTGAGATGTAAAAAAAAAAAAAAAATCTGCATATTCATACACCATTAATTCAAAGTCACAAAAACACATCAAACATGGTCAATCCTCATTATTCACGGGTTTCATGTTTGTGAATTCACCTACTCACTAAAACTCATTTACAACCCCGAGATCCATCCTGGTGGTGCTTCTGAGACATGTGTAGAGCAGAAACAAATCTGAGTCACCCAACGTTCACCCTCGCAGCCAAGGGTGAACCAGGTAACATCGCTCTGCTTTCTTGGTTTGGCTTGGTTCATACTGCACACAAATGCCCCTCTCGTGGTCTATTTAGTGCCAAGCTGTTTGCATTTTTGTACAAATGCAAAATTTTTGTTGGTGATTTCACTGTTTAAAATGATCCCCACACACAGTGCTGCACTCAGACAGGAGTTACAGTGCCGCTGGCCACGAGCTCGGTATTAATGAATCCCCTATATATATTAAATGAACTGTCTTTACACACAGACACACTTGCACCAAGGTCAGGTACCGATCCATCAGTGAACGTTATGATCGGAGGCTCAGAGGCCCTCAAGCCTATGTTCCCCCAGCAGCAATGACCCAGCGTGCAATTGCTTGGTGCTCATGGCCAGTTTCTAGAACAGAACGAGCACAAATAAGGAGACTCAAGGGGATGCTGGTGCAGGCAGGGAGCAGCAGCACCAGGCCGCTCTGTGGGGCCACACCTGACAACTCAAGCTGCAGGAAGGCGCTCTCCTCCGTCTGTGGGGTGCCCTGCTCCTGGCGCAGCAGTGTCACAGAACCCCGCTGCAGCCGCAAGTGCAGTCTGGCAAAAACAAGGTCCCGCTTCGTGTACGCGCTCAGACAGGATGCATCGGTGGTCGGGTCAAAAAACTCCTCGGTGCCTGAGCAATGACAAAGGAAAGACTTTAGGAGAAAACACGAAAACCAAAAACGGCACCACCAGGCACGCTGATTACGGCGACGATATTATTTAACAAGTTTCTCCCTTTTTTTAGGGAAGAATTCCAAAGTCAGGAGTGACTGTTTCATTCCTAATGTAAAATGATCGCAGTTTTGTAGGAAAGCTTATCAACTTATTCTCCAACAAGGGAGGACGTTAAGGCTCATGACAAAGTCCAGCTTAAGCAGCGCTGCCCAAAGCAGCGAAATGTTCTACATCTGCACCGTCTGGCCCAGGCACCACCAACCACAAGTGGCTTTGAGCCCCGTGGCCAATGTGGCTAGTATAACTGAGGAAAAAAATTGTTTTTCTTTGAATTAATTTGAATTTAAAGAGCCATTGGTTTGAAAATGGGTAAACAAACCTCTGGTGTTATAAGTCAAGAAATAGATGATAACATGCGAGAGAGTGACTGCAACAAATGCACAAAGCCCTCCGGGGTGCTGATTATGTTTTATTTCTCTGCCAGCGTCCAGGTTAGACAGGAATACTCACTCTGGAAGTCACTGATCTGTAGAAGTATGGTGTGTGCACACTATATCAGTTTGCTTCAATTAAATATTTTTTTAATAAAAATAAATAGCCATCTGTGGCTATGGCTACCATAATGGACAGCATGGGTCTAAAGAGTGGCCTTGGACTGATGCTTAAGCTTCAGAGTTTAAACCTTTCGAACTCACCTAGTCCTACAACCGCTGCCACTCAGTCCCGAAACTATGCTAATTATTCAAGTTTAGCAACAAAGTTGTAAATGAAGTATCTCTCAAAAATTTCCTCCATCTCAATCTATGAACGGGAGACAAACCGTTTTACAAATGTCTACTTCTTTTATTTGAAAATACCATGGGCCATTGCACAAACAGATGGATTTTTATGAACCAAGTGTCTCCCTTCACAACAGCCAAGGGCCGGGAAGCAAAATTCCGCTCCCACCTTACCTAGGATCTCCTCGGGAGTCCACTGTTCAGGCTGCTCTGCTGACAGTCCCTCAACCGGTCTCCCCTCAGGGGTCTGCTGCCCATACCAGCCACCCCAGCCAGGAAACCAGGATTGAAGGTACTGTAGCATCCCACTGCCTCCACTGGTCTCTGGGTCTCCAGGAGAGTCTCCTGGAGAATCAAATTGAGGCTCTCGTAGGCTCTGTGTCAACCAGAAAGGAGCAAATATGAGTCCCCAAAGACAAACAAGCTGTGACCTGCCACTGATCATTCTCTGTCCTCCCCATCCCCAAGAAGCACAGCACATCCATACGGAAGCAGTCTGAGCATGTTAGGACTGAACATATCTTCTCACAGAGGATTTCTTACCTCTGCCAGTTCTTCTTGCTTGTGAAATCGCTCATGAACCAGTTCACGCAAAATCTTCAATTCCTCAAAGCTCTGTTCCTCCTCAATCCGACGCATCTCCTCCTGTTTGGGTTAAAACAAAAACAAAAACAAAAACAAAACAGGTCTTATAGCTGCAGAGAAACCAGACACCTTCACAAACTACTCCAAGCACTGAGAGAGAACCCACCTGGCTCCCAACATTCCTGCTGAAAGCCAAGAAACAATGAAGATAACAACAATCCCCTCACCCTGTCATCTGCAGGCAGCAAGCCTCCTTTCAGCTTGCTGAAGTATTTGTCGGTGTAAGACACAGCATCGCGGGCACGGTGTAACAAGAAGTCCCAGGTACAACGCTTCCTCTCCTCTCTGATCTCGTTCAGGTTAGCATTCAGAGCAAAGTACCACCATTCTCGGCAGCTGAGAGGTGTCATAACAATGTTAATTACCTCTTACAATAAAAGCGACTAAAACATCCTCAACCCAGGACAATGTACATAAACAACCCTATTCCTCCTCTGAGACCTCTCTTCTCTTGCCCACCAATACTTCATGCCTCCAGCTCATTTCAACATTAGACTAAACCCAACATGTGAGTAAAGTCAATCTGCTGACAAAGAACATCAAATAATAGATTCTCAACTAAGACATCAATAATAATAATATAGTACTGGATTGGTTTGAATTACCCATAATAGCAGTCCTGTCTACTGACAGAGTCAACTAGTGACTACAAGGTAACGACGATCTTAAGAGAATTAGCAAGAATTTGGACACTAAAGATTTTAAAAGGCATACCTCAGAAAAGACATGAAAATACACAGATCTTTAAAATCTGTAATATACTAGACTGGTTGAGCCTATTACTGCAACAGAAAAAGATTTATTTTTGCTACAGAAATCATAAAGTGTGCTACATAAATGCTGCTCAAATAGCGTGGGAGCAGAGAGACGTAGGAAAGGAGGTAGAGAGATCACTGCCAAGTATTTCCCACACGGGCAGATCCCAGTGGAGCGACACCAGTCTACCTGCTAAGTAAGACCAAGAGGACCTTAACTCTGCTGCACTCTACCTGAGAGCGAACCCACAGTGCCAACAAAACGTACAGTAAGAACATCAACACAGATCAACCACGGAAATGACATTTTAAAGGCCAAAAATATCAACCGTAGTTTAGCTCCAGCCACGTGTAAGCGACAGTGATGCACATTTCTGACCCACAGACAAGGACAGCCACACCATACGGTGCCATTTCCAAGCACTTACTTCTCAGACACAGCTACTCGGGGCTTCCATCTTCGGAACCTGCTCTGCCTCTCCTTTCGCTCCAGCTCCTTGAGGAATGCCATCATCTGCCGGTACTGCAGCTTTTCAGCAGAGGTGGAGAGAAAAGAACTAGGTTAGAACTGACGTGTTTCTTTTACTCCATACCTCGGTCAGGCCACTAAACCGAACCCCAGTGCGCATGGAAGGCCACGTTTCAGCATCACGTGGCACTTCTCTCCAACCGCAGACAGTGAAGTATTCGTATTTACTATATGTCCTGGACTCTGCCCAGCACTTCAAAACCAAATCAAAACTAACTTGACAGCACCCCAAGCCAACCGTGTAACGCACAGTGGGTGCTACACTCGCCACACCTGCGGTCTCACAGGCACGCTCTTTCCCGCTGGGGTGCTGTGAGGCATCTAGACCTTCCTGTCACCATGCTTCCTTTGTCCCAGTTACTGGTTCAACAAGGAGAATATAAAGCAGCAGGAAGAAAGAGTACCTGTGAGAGTTTCAAGGGGATGGTCTCCAAATGAATATCGCATTCGATCCGGGGAGCGTGCCGAGACCTCAGCGGCTCTTTGGAGCAGTTTCTCTTCAAGAGAGCAGATGCGCACACAGGCTCCAGGATGTAGTGATGATCGCGGCTCTCCATGCTCTTGTCCATGGCCTCCTGAGTGTCACAAGAATGTCTGTCATCATGGCAAATGTTTTCGGGATCAAGTTACATGCTGGTATATTACCGAATTTACAGTTTATTACCTCAGAATACCAAACCAGGACAAAAACAGGAATCTAAAGCTTGCTAGTATTTTTTTTTTTATCTATATTTCTTATTAGTTAAAACATTCCCATGGTTCAAAACTGAAAGGCAAAAAAAGGTGAAATATCTCCTTCCAACTCCCATCCTCCAGCCACCCAATTATTCTCCCCAGAGGCAACCAATAATACCGATTGTTCTGTATCCCCCAGAGGCATTCCGTATATGTTCAGACTGATCCATGATTTTCTGGTTTTTTAACCATTCTCACACAAATGGTACACACATTGTCTTACCTCGGTTCTTTAAAATCAATACTAAATCTTGAAGACTATCCCATATTCATCATAAACATCTTATTTTTTCTAACCACATACAGTTCAACTGTATAGATGTACAGTATTTATTTAACTGTATTAGCAAAATTAAACCATTCTGTACAACAGCATGCAATCCAAAGAAAATCTTGCGTGGGGGGGGGAAATGGAGTCCTTTTTTTCCATTCTACCTAAACCACCGACAATTCCTTTACCAAAAGATTAAACTCAGAATTTTTTTTAAACCTTTATTTTTTTTAAGATTTTATTTATTCATGAGACACACACACAGAGAGAGAGATAGACAGAGACAGAGAGAGAGGCAGAGACATAGGCAGAGGGAGAAGCAGGCTCCATGCAGAAGCCTGACGTGGGACTCGATCCCAGGACTCCAGGATCACGTCCTGGGCTGAAGGCAGCGCTAAACTGCTTAGCCACCTGGGCTGCCCAAACTCAGAATTTTTTTATCCTTCACAAGCACTAATACTTTATGTCCCATGATTTTAATGACTTTCTAAGTACTTCTTAAAGGAATACCACCAAAGGTGACGTTTCAACATATATATAATAAGAAAGGTCTTCTTTAAGGATCAGATCTGGTGCTTTGTTCACTTAAAATCTAGATGTCAAATTTGTGACAGCTTAAAGAACAGGTAACTTGGGAATCCCTGGGTGGCTCAGTGGTTTAGCGCCTGCCTTCAGCCCAAGGTGTGGTCCTGGAGTCCTGGGATCAAGTCTCACATCGGGCTCCCTGCGTGGAGCCTGCTTCTCCCTCTGCCTGTGTCTCTGCCTCTCTCTCTGTGTCTCATGAACGAATAAAATATTTTAAAAAATTTTAAAAAGAATAGGTAACTATAATACAAGATGTTAGATGTATACCATGGACTACTATGCAGGAGTCAGAAGCAATTAACCAGAAATATAAATAGTGACATTAATCTTAAAAACACAGCTTTAAGTGAAAAAAAGGAAAGGAACCTAGAATGCAATACAAATGTGAAACATATCAGAACACTGTATATTGTTCAGCATTACATGCACGCAAAGTACCTCCAGCAAACTCATTTGGCATGGACACCAGTGGAGAGAGAGAGGGCTGTGGGCGCGGTGATCAGAGCCACTGAGAACAGAAACCCATGCAGCAGCCCCACACCCTTCCACCAGAATCGTACCTGTAACTCCACCTGGGGCAAATCCCCCAGGAAAGTGCAATCGACATCCCAATAGACGCTGAACTCTGCTACGTCTAGTTGCTTCTTCCGCATTAACTTCTGTACCTGAGGTAAAACAGGGAAGAACACATGAGCCTCTTTATTCACAGACTTATTCATTCAATAAACCAGGTCTGAAGAGGCCTGCATCAGCACTTTGCAAGGCACCGGGAAACAAAACTGAATTAAAACATGGCTTTGCTCTTAAAGTGTTCAAAATCTAGCTAAGTAGGAATACACACACACATCAATTTTAATGAAGCAGAAAGCAGAAGAGTACGTAAGATGCTATGAGCAAACAAAAGAGAAAATGTCACCGTGTAGATGAGCATCAAAAGCTGTATGTTTCTGGCACAAGGTAGGCGGGGTAGGAGGGAAGCATGGGGACACAGGTCCAAGTGTCCGGTCCACCATACAAAAGGCCTGGCAGCTTCAGAAGCTGGTGACTACATCTGGGTAAAAGGAGCTCTGTACTCACAGTGTGAGGGCAGCACTGGTACAGGTGCACGAACACACACTTGGGAGTAGAGTTAAGTGCTAATAAAAGCAGCTTGGAACGCTACTAGGTTTACTGGGTTAAGTAGTTAACCCAAAAATTCACGTCCTCCTAGAACCTGCGAATGTCACATTATTTGGAAATAGGGTCTTTACAGACGTAATCAAATTAAAATGAGGTCATAGTGGATGACCGGGTCCCTAATCTAATGACTGGCATCCGAAGAAGAGAAGGCAGACACACAGGGGAGAAGACCATGTGAAGACGGAGGCAGAGGTGGAAGCTATACACCCAAAAGCCAAGGAATGCTAAGGCGTTCCAGAAGCAAGGAGGGACGGTTTCTTCCTCAGAGCCTCCAGATAAAACTAGCCCCACAAACACCTTGATTCCGATTTCAGGCTTCCAGAACTAAAGAGAATAAATTTCTGTCATTTCAAGTCATTTAGTTTGTGGTAATTTGTTAAGGCAGCCCGAGGAAACTAATACACTAGCAAAGAAAGTTTATGCCATACTAAGGAGTTTGGACTTCATACTTGAAGGGACATGGAGCCACCAGGATTGTGAGGAAGGCATGCCACCAGGGGCAAGTATGTGTTTTAGAAACAGAACTCTGGCAATAGTGCAAAGTAAAGCTTCCCACCCTGGTGTGCTAGAGAAAAAGAGACATGAGTGTATCAGGAAATGAGCAAATTTATACGCTCAAGTTACATTTAAAAATATCAGGCTTGGGATCCCTGGGTAGCTTAGCGGTTTAGTGCCTGCCTTCAGCCCAGGGTGTGATCCTGGAGTCCCAGGATCGAGTCCCACATCAGGCTCCCTGCATGGAGCCTGCTTCTCCCTCTACCTATGTCTCTGCCTCTCTCTGTGTGTGTGTGTCTCATGAATAAATAAAATCTTTAAAAAAAAAAAGAAAAAAACAATACCGGGCTTAACCACCTCCAGCCCTCAGTAGTCACATGCATTTGCCCCAGGGTCCTGTCCAAATAATATACTTTTCCTATGTGTGCCATGATGTGGAAGACAGTGGGAAGCATTGGTTTAGAAAGAAACAATGGCCTGGGATGGAAGCAAGGTCGTGGAACAGCATGTTTATTAGCCCAGGCCAAAGCTTACAGGATACTGAAGTAAGGCAGTTGCACCGAGGATGACAGGAAGAGACATATTTGAGACATTTTGCAAGGAAACTGGCCAGATGCTGTGAGCGGCTGGATATTGAGGTTAAGGAATATGAAGCAAAAGGATGAGCACAGGCTTGTGGAGATAAGTGTAACGGTAAGGACACATGCTCCAGAGCAAGGGTGGCAAACTTTTTCTGAAAAAGTCCAGGAAGTACATATGACGGCTTTGTGGATCACAGTTTCTGTTTTAACTACTCAACTCTGCCCTCTGGGGCACAAAAGCAGCCTTGAAGCATATGTAAATGATGACTGTGACCATGATCCAGTAATTCTTTACAGACAAAAACGGGGGTAGGGGAGATTTTGCTCTACAGTGCAGTTTGCAAACCCCTACTCTGCAACTGGTCCATGTGGGCTCAAGACCTGGTTCCACCATTCCATCACTCTGTAACCTTAGCGTCCTTAGCTGTGTGCAATATGAGGCTAACAGTGGTGGTAAAAAGTACTGAGAATTCAATGAGATAAATCATGTAAGCACAACAGTGGCTGGCACAGAAAACAGCTCAAAGGATGTTAGTTTTATTCGTTGTAACATTCGGTAACTTGTTAGAGAATAAAGGGAAAAATTTGGTTTCAGGGAAGCAAAATGGGCCAGTGGAACATAAGGGGATAATTTTGCTTATGACAAGCCTAAAACACCACAGAGATGTCCCATAGGTAAAGACCACGAACGAGAAGGTCAGAAGAGAGGTGGAGAATGGGGTTCAAGACGTGAAGGCATCAACCAATATTGCCAGGGCACACCAATTCTAGGAAACAGAAGCCTACCCCAGTAGTACACATAGCATGAGAAGAAAATCAAAGCTGAAATCTTTTCTGTGACTCAGTTTCCTTGTGCATAAAATGAAAAAGACCTTAAATGTTAATGTGGTTCTGAGTGAAATAACAAAACATCAGAGAAAATGGGCCACTTCCCTATTCCGGCACATTAATCTGTTGACACAGCAAGAAATATACATTCCCACCAAAGAACGTGGTAAGAAAGAATGCGATCTCCTTTACAGAACATGCAATGACCAAAGGCAGAGCCCCAAATTCCCCAGAATCAGTGCTTTCTTCCTAGCTTGCAAGCACAGTGCATACTCACAGGTTCATTCACAGCATTCTGCATGGACACATTCTTAATACAGATGCCGAACGCAAAAGGATGGGATGGATTAGTAATACCATCTTCGAAGCGCAAATGAACATCTTGAATTTTTAACTGCAAAGGGGAGAACAAAAGGAAAATGCATTTAGACATGTGCTACAGGTAGACGTCAAACTGCCCTTGAGCATTTAAATAAGCCACAGTAGTCCCGTGGCAGCCGAAGAGGCGGTCGGGAAGTGGGTGCTTCCTGCTGGGCCGCTGGCCGCTCCGCTTCGGTCCGCTCGGCTTCAGTCCGCTCTGCGGCGGGAAGCACCTTCCCCACAGGACATCAATGCAAGCCTGAATAAGAAAAACAATTTCTGGGATCCCTGGGTGGCGCAGCGGTTTGGCGCCTGCCTTTGGCCCAGGGCGCGATCCTGGAGACCCGGGATCGAATCCCACGTCAGGCTCCCGGTGCATGGAGCCTGCTTCTCCCTCTGCCTATGTCTCTGCCTCTCTCTCTCTCTCTGTGACTATCATAAATAAATAAAAATTAAAAAAAAAAAAAAAAAAAAAAAAGAAAAACAATTTCTTCCTCCTAAGCCATGACATATCAGTTATATAGAAATACCACTTTGGGAAACAGTCTCCAAGAGAGCCTTGATGAGCTCATACAATCTCAACAGATCACCCCCCAACTTGCCCTTAAAGTTCTCCTTCAGTTTGATAAAGCTATAATTCAGCATTGGCGCAGAGGGTTAGGAACAGTCAATTTCAGGGGCTCTCTAAATACAAACAGATTCTGCAATAACGTGTGGACTTTTGTATTGAATGATGTTGAATTCAGAGAGGTGACAGAACTTATTAAAGTGGATAAAGTCAGGATCCCTGGGTGGCGCAGCGGTTTGGCGCCTGCCTTTGGCCCAGGGTGCGATCCCGGAGATCCGGGATCGAATCCCACGTCAGGCTCCCGGTGCATGGAGCCTGCTTCTCCCTCTGCCTGTGTCTCTGCCTCTCTCTCTCTCACTGTGTGCCTATCATGAATAAAAAAAAAAAAAAAAAAAAAGAAGAAGAAGAAAAAAAAATAAAGTGGATAAAGTGAAAATTGTAGCCTGTGATGGTAAAAATACTGGCTCCAATACTACAGAATGAATAGAAAAAAAAAATCGCTTTTTTATGCCATCTTCTATTATTCATCAAGTTTTTGAAGAGAAGCATAGAAGAGACTTTTTTTTATTTATTCCAGCATCGCAGAAATGACTACACTGTGCTATATATACTAACAGAATTCCAATAGAAAGAAGCTTATAGGGCAGCCCCCGTGGCGCAGCAGTTTAGTGCCGCCTGCAGCCTAGGGAGTGATCCTGGAGACCCTGGATCGAGTCCCATGTCAGGCCCTCTGCATGGTGCCTGCTTCTCCTTCTGCCTGTGCTTCTGCCTTTCTCTCTCTGTCTCTGTGAATGAATAAATAAAAATAAATAAATAAAAGAATAAATAAATAAATAGATTGGGAACTTAAAAAAAAAAAAGAAAGAAGCTTATAACTGTAGCCTCTTACATTACCTTTTCAGCATGAAGAAACAGTTTTTTTTAATGACAAACACTGTTGCCTTCCTAAGAACGTTCTTTTTTTTTTTTTAATTATTTTTTTATTTTTATTTATTTATGATAGTCACACACACACACACAGAGAGGCAGAGACATAGGCAGAGGGAGAAGCAGGCTCCATGCACCGGGAGCCCGACGTGGGAATCGATCCCGGGTCTCCAGGATCACGCCCCGGGCCAAAGGCAGGCGCCAAACCGCTGCGCCACCAAGGGATCCCCCTAAGAACATTCTTGAATAAACTCATTTTAAAACTCCAAAATAAATAAATAAATAATAAATAAATAAATAAGCCACAGCAGGCACCTAATACAAACATTTACAGCATACACATGTCCAATGTGACAAGAATTATAACCACAATCCTGAGAGTTATAATCACAAACAACATGAATGATGTTCCTTTGTGATTGATGCTATCTCCAGAAAAGAGCTGTAATACTTTAATCAAATCATTTCAGAAGATCCCTTTAAAAAACTACTAAACTACATACCACTGGATCTAGATAACTGGTTCTCTTACGACACCTTAATCTTGCCTCTGGGTCTCTACGCCTAGACATAGGAACACCAGCAGGACACATACACTTTGCACTACTTATTTCCCCTTGTCCCTGTAGGTGAGCCACAGAAAAAGCACTCTGCCTCAGTGAATGAAAAATTGTAACAGAAAGTGAAAAGACAACCTACAGGATGGGAGAAAATATTTACAAATCATGCATCTGATAAGGGACTAGAATCCAAAATATATAAGAAGTTCTTGGGGTACCTGGGTGGCTCAGTTGGTTAAGTGTCCAACTTCGGCTCAGGTCATGATCCCAGCGTCCTGGGATTGAGTCCCTCAGCCAGCTCCCTGCTCAGTGGAAAGTCTGCTTCTCCCTCTCCCTCTGTCCTCCTCACTGCTTATTTGTTCTCTCTCTCTAATAAATAAGTAAAATCTTTAAAAACAAGAACAAAATATATAAGGAGCTCTTTCAATTCACTAATAAACCCATTTTTTAAATGGAAAAGGGATCTGCATAGACATTTCTCCAAAAAAGATATACAGGGATCCCTGGGTGGCGCAGCGGTTTGGCGCCTGCCTTTGGCCCGGGGCGTGATCCTGGAGACCCGGGATCGAATCCCACGTCGGGCTCCCGGTGCATGGAGCCTGCTTCTCCCTCTGCCTGTGTCTCTGCCTCTCTCTCTCTCTGTGTGACTATCGTAGATAAATAAAAATTTAAAAACAAACAAACAAAAACAAAAAAGATATACAAGTGGCCTTAAGTATGTGGAAAGATGTCCAACATTAGCCATTAAGGAAATGCAAATCAAAACCACGGCAACTTAGCACCTCACACCCGCTAGTGTGGTTATCCTCACAAGACAGACAGTAACAAGGGTGGATGAGGTTGCAGAGAAGTTAAAATGTTCCCATATCAATGGTGAAACTGTAAAACAGTGCAGCCTCTTTGGAAAACAGTTTGCCGGTTCCTCATAAAATTAAACACAGTTACCAGATGACTCTAGCAATTCCACTCCCAGGTATATACTCAAGAGAACTGAAAACATATATTCACACAAAACCACATACATGAATGTTTACAGCAGCATTATTTGTAACAGGCGAAAAGTGGAAACAGCCCAAATGTCCATCAACTGATAGGCAGATAAACAAATGTAGTATATCCCGAAAACCGCAAAACCTCTCAGTATGGATAGTCCATTCAACCTCCTAGGCAGAGAGATCTGAGCACATGTTAACACAGCTTCTAGCAAGCCTAAGGCTGTGTCCCTGGGACATTCCAGCCTCATTCTGAGTTCCTGTCTGGAAAAGCTCAGGGCTGTTTGTTCCAGCCAACGCCTGACATTAGGTCCCTGACCTCCCTTTCTTAGAGCATGTACCAAAGACAGCTTACAATTGTGAATCCTTTCTCTGTCTATGAGATATGTATGTATCTCCTACAATCAAGGACTTGAAAACCATTCCTCTGAAATGTCATCACCAGGAAGGACAAGACCAGTCTCAATCTCAGTCTCTGTCTCTCGGAGCACAGAAGCCCAGCTAGCAGATACAGCTGATCTTATCACATGGACACTGACCCTGGGTCATTTTTCACCTGAGCCCTCCCCCACACGGATCCCCTGCCTCTCCCTGTCACCCCTGTGCAAACTGGAGTAGAGCTCTGTTCTTTCCACTTTTGTCAACAGTTATTGGGAAAAAAAAAAAAGTTATTGAATAAAATCTGTTTCTACCACTGTAACTAACATTCAACTTTATCTCTGACAATCTGTATCTTTGATGGAATACACTATTCAGTCATAAAAAGGAATCAAGTCCCAGAATATGCCACAATATGGACGAACCTTGAAAGCATTACGCTAAGTGCGAGAAGCCAGACACAAAAGGCCACATGGTGTACGACCACATGGAGAGGAAATGTCCAAAATAGGCAGTTTCCATAAGAGAAGTAGTTCAGTGGTTGCATGGGGCTAGAGGGAGCGGAGGAAAGGGTGTGGCTATAAGTGGGGATGCAGTTTCTTTTGGGGGTAATGAAAGTGGTCTGCCATTAGGGACTGTAATCTAGGCACTTTGTAAACACACTGAAAAAAAACACTAGAGTGAGGGGATCCCTGGGTGGCTCAGTGGTTTAGTGCCTACCTTTGACCCAGGGTGTGACCCCGGGGTCCCAGGATCGAGTCCCACATCGGGCTCCCTGCATGGAGCCTGCTTCTCCCTCTGCCTGTGTCTCTGCCTCTCTCTCACTGTGTGTCTCTCATGAATAAATAAATAAAATCTTAAAAAAAAAAAAAACACTAGAGTGGAGCCGCCTCACCTGGGTGGCTTAGTGGGTTAGGTATCTACCTTTGGCTCAGGTCATGATTCACCTAAGATCAAGACCCTCACTGGGCTCCCTGCTCACCAGGGAGTCTACTTCTCCCTCTCTTTCTGCCTCTCCCCCCACTTGTGCGCGCGCTCTCTCTCTCTCTCTCAAAATAAATAAAAACTTTTTTTAAAAATTAAAAAAAGAAAAAACACTAGAATGTATACATTAAAAGTGTGAACTTCATGGGATATGAACTAAATCTCAGTTAGTTCAAGCTATTAGTAAAAATAATGATGAATTATTTAAAATAAATGACAGCTAAAAAAAATACAACTGTCTAAAACAGAATTCAAAGCACTCACCTCAAATATACCAATCTCTCTGTCAATCTCATGACAGTTATGAAACCAACAACCTCCGACAGTTTGAGGGGAAGTAGTATACCTTGAAACCATTTGGCCTGTGTCACGTTGGCATTGCAAGAAAACCCCAGAGGTGCTATGTATGGGCTTACTCTTAGGGCATTTGTGAAAACGAGAGCAGACCCTGGTCTAGTTTTTGAGGATGAAAACAAAACTGTAAGTAAAGTAGAAACCGTGGCCACCAGCCCTGACACTGTAACTCATCAAACCACCACCAGATCCATCAGTAGGAGATTAAACATCTCCGTGGGCTGTCCGCAATTCACTATGGAATCAACTAGAAACCGTGTATTCAACCTCTCTCGTTCTACAGATGAAGAAACCAAGACCGAGAAGTGAAGTGATTTGCCCCGAAATGATCAGTCACAAAGGTTTAGGTGACCTGGCTTCTAAGGAGGCACATCCTTTCGGCAAGTGAGTCCAACATTCAAAAACAAAGCAAAATGTGAGCGAAAGGAAAACTCCTACTGACACAAGCTGAAGCAAGAAAAACCCATGTCTGCCCAGGGCTGGAGACTTGCTTTTCAGGTTTTCCTTTGGCGCAGCCTGTAAGAGCTGACCTGAGCAGTCAGCCATGGCTCAGAACATCATTTCAGTTGAACCTACAAGAAACATGGTACCGAGAAGCAAGACACAGTTAAGCTGGAGAAGTCCCTGTCATGTTTATACTTTATAAAAAAGTCAGGAGGACTTACTTCAATATTCTCCACAATTCTCGTAACTACAGAGGCGGTAACTGAATACCAGTAGGACTCCCCCTTCCGCTGGCGTTCATTCTGCAAAGGAAAGAGCTGGTGTTAGCAAATCCAGTGCTCTGCTCACTTCATGTCTCACCGTGGCTGGTCTGGGTCTGGTGGCCGACGGGGTGCGCCTCACCTTCCATCTGTCCTCCAGGGCTTGAAGCAGAGCCTTCTTGCGCTCCCTCTCCAAGAGTTTCTCCTTCTCATCATCGAAATCCTCTAGCTTTTCAGGGGCTCCAATTAAGTGAAGGCTGGAGATGGAGATCACCCAAGGATCCACGTGGGGGCGATAAAAGGGAATCTGAAGAGTTACCTTCCCAATTAAGCCTGGGAAAAGCAAAGTCTTGTCAAGTATCCATCCACATTTTTACTTCTTACTGGTTTTCTGCATCCTTTTAGTTTTCTATAAGGAGCATGAGTATTTTTACCATTTATTTTTTAATCTAAGAAAACAGGCAGCAGGTTCTCATACATGGGAAACAGAAAGCTGTAGGCTGAGATCTGTAAGAACGAGGCACAATAAAGTACATGGAAAGCCCAAAGTGGGGGCGCCTGGATGGCTCAGTTGGTTAAGTGCCTGCCTTCGGCTTAGGTCACGATCTCAGGGTCCGGTCCTGGGATCGAGCCCCAAGTTGGGCTCTCTGCTTACCAGGGAGCCTGCTTCTCTCTCTCCTCCCCACTTGTGCTATCTGTTGCTATCTCTGTTTCTAATAAAATCTTAAAAAAAGAAAAGCCCAATTTAACCCTATCAAATGCAACACCTCGCTTCTGCAAAGTCCTTCTTCCCCAAGTGAACTACCTCTTAAACTTCCTTGTCTTTTCTCCCCACAGCACCTGCACAAGCCCATGAGCATGAAACTCATTTCTTGTTCGTTATTACTGGGCTGGTTGAGAAGCACTTCTTGGCAGTTACTCACAGTATATCCAGTCTTGAACACACCAACCGAACTGTGGTTAAAATGCTACAGTGGCACTCTATCGAGAAAGAATCCTGATTCTTCATGAGAACTCAGACTGATTTCCCAAATGCTACCATATTTAGCAGTCTCCTAGGACACAGGTCTTCTTTAAATTCAATTAATAAGAGGCAAGTTACCACTAAGGAATAACGCAGAAGAATATCTGAACTGTCCTAAAGGATCTCTGGAAGATCCACATGGCCCAACTAATATGCTCCCTCTGAAAGAAACACATGTTTTCTGAGTGATTTCTACCCTCTAAGATCTAGAATTCAAATAGGATTGATTTGTTGAAGATAGGAGAATATTAACACCAAGTGATCAACTGTGTAATCCAGTAATAAATTAAGAAATGGCAACAAATAATTAAAACATTTTAATTTGGATTTTATCTAGAAAAGTGAAAGTCTTTTCTATTTAATAATTTATATCATAACTCAAACCACATACCAACGATATGCCAACTCACAAACAATTTAATAATAATTAGTGTGCGATTGTAATTCTAACCTAAATTATTGGGGGGAAGAGGCATGTCTGATACGTTAGGTGACAGCAAAATATAACCTCTGTTATATTTCATTTACTTTTTGGAGAAAAAAAAAGTAAAAGAGGGTCATTTTTGCAAAAATATTAGGAAACTTCATCAATTTCCCGCAAGAGCCTTTCCTAATCCTTTGACATTCAAATAATAACTCTTTGGAAGTGCCCTCAGTATCATCATTCCTCAGTTTCTTTCAGATTCTCATTTTTCAGTGCCTTTGCCTGTGATTCCAGCAGTTCACCCATCACTCGAAGTGACTTCAAGAAAGCCTAAATCTTTTGCAAGATTTCTATCCTACTTCACCCAGCAACTGATTTGCACTGTACTTGCATTTTACTGTAACATAAGTACTCAAAAGTAATGAAAAGACTGACATCAACAAGCTATTACTGAATGATGACGCTGCGTCTGAATAGGGACTAATTTTATACATGGTCATTTAACAAAGAACTTTTATAAAGATTTTATTTTTAAGTAATCTTCACACCCAACATGGGGAACGAACTCACAACCCTGAGATCAAGGGTCGCGGGTTCCACTGCCTGAGTAAGCCAAGAGCCCCAACAAAGAATAAATTTACTCCAAGACAATTCTTGTTTCCTTACCAAACCTAGTAACTGCAGAACTCCTACAGTAACTGCAAACATCTATTTAGTGTGCTAGGCATTGTTTCAAGTAATTTTGACGCAGTAACTCATGCATTCCTTTCCACAACCCTCTGATGTAGGTACAATGATTATCATCTCATCTTAAAGACTAAGAAGCACACACAGAGTGGCAAGGAAACTCCCCCAAAGCCACGCCGCCAGAAAGCACACTGTGCCAGAGCCCACCTTTCATTCAATAAACAACCTCTCAGTAATATAATGAACTCTCCAAAAATAAGAACCCCCTGTATCTAGGACAGAAGTTCTCACACATTAGGAAATGTAAGAATCACCTGTGGTACTTATTAAACATGCAGGTTCAAGGACACTCCCTTGGCAGTTCTGATTCAATATGTCTGGGAAACACCTGACCTCCCCACCACTGCCCCAAGGTCATCCTAATAGAAAAGGCCAAACTTGAGGACTGATCTAAACTCGGTATTTCCTATCCTGCCTCTTCCTGCTCAAACAGAGCCAAACTCAAGGGCTCTCAGTTTTCCTGTCCCATGCAGAATAAGACTCAAAACTGCCTCCCTCTCCTGTAGAGTTCCACACACCGGCTTTGACTTCAAATGGTAATTCTAGTTCTTTCAAGGCATCTTTCTTTAAGGGCAAGTTTTCCAACTCAACAGCACCTGAAAAATAAAAATGACATCATGAAATGTTCACCCAACATATGCAGTAGGCACTTACTATATGCAAATCATTAAAAGTTAAAGGTGAAGTCTTACAGCTTAACCCAGCTATAAAAAGCCAGGAGTAACCCCACAATCAGCCTGTGTACACTAGCTTTACTAGTTTCCCGAACCATCCCGTTCTGACAGCTGAAGCTCACCAGCAGGTGAAGGGTGTAGGCAAGGATCTTTCTCTATAATAAGGCAGAGAGTAAATACTTTAAGCTTTAGACTATCTGTTGTATATTCTCTCTGGTTGTTTTGTGTTGTTGGGTTTTTACAAGCCTTTAAAAAAAAAAAAAAGCCATTCTCAGTTTGGATTTGACCAGCTAACCAGTTTGCAGACCCCTGGTTTAGGCAAATATTCGCCATCTAAGTCACCTGGGAAGAAATGCAGGCTCCTAGACCCCCCTCAAGACATCTCTGGGATTGAAACACAGAAATTTGACATTTTTAATAAGCTCTGGCAACCCACCCACTCCCCCAAAATGGGTATATTGCACATAACATGAGAGCCCATGAGAATTAAATAAAGATGGTCACCAAAGGGAATTATACTCTCTTCTGGAAAGACTAGCTCCACATGTTCTCTGCATCTATGCTTGCAGGCCTAATTACCTGTTAGAAAGCAAAGAACAAACCACCGCTGAAGGTCCTTTTCAGACCCAGCTTTTATAGGACTGAAACCTAGAGGTACAAGATGTCCCTGAACAGCCGAAGCATAGTGGAGAGGGTGTGGCTGGATCTCTCCCTCTCCTCGCTGTGGAAGTCATGCGAACACACTGATATACCACTCCCCAATCTGCAGCAGACACCGTGCTGGCCACTGGAAATACAAGAAGAGAAGGCGGGGTCCCCGTCCTAAGGGGCGGAGGAGACAGCCATCATTCTACAAAACTGCACCACCGAAGGCAATTTCTGAGAACACAGAGTACAGACAACTGCCCAGCAAACATTAACTGGTACAGGAACTCAAAAGAAAGGCAAGCCAGCCAGAGACAAACCAATACAAGAAACAATTATTTTTTTCCTTTAAATGACTGTTCAAGATTTGTGGGTAACTGGCTTCTAAAGTATTCAGATCTAGCAGCTTGGCAGATGCTAAGCAAATGCAACCAGCTCACGTTGTAGACTTCTGCAGGAACATGTGTCCCCACATAGCTTAAGACGAACCAAAAGGAGAAGTTAATAACCCCAGAGAGCCCAGAAACAACTCTATTTCCACATTTGGGGAGCAATGATCATAAGTAGGGGGGAAACATGAAACATGTTCCTCAACAGTTGAAACTGACTTAAAAGGAGAAAGCACATAGTTTCTTCTTTTGAAGAGCATCATTTGCAATTTGAATCATTTGCCCTATTTTTCAATACCCAAATCTGTCACAAAGGCGGCTGGCACTGGGATTCCTTGGCTGCTGTACATCTTGGGGAAGTGGAAGGAATGGTAGGCAATACATGCCAGGAAAAATTAAAGCTGAAGTGCAGAGAGCAAAAGAAGTGGTCTAGGAAGGAGAAGACCCCAGGGAAACAATGAGAAGAGGGCAGCCCCACTGCCAAAACAAAGGAATCGGGCAAAAACAGCAGCAGCGCTCAGCGGTTCTGGAGGGAAGGCTCTCAGATTCCCCACCCATTCAAATATGCACCCACAACTGCCCTGCTGGGAAAGGTCCCTCCAGGGACCCACAGTAGGTACAGTGCTCTTCGCTCCTTTCCAGGCAGATGACGTGCGGGCTTATTCCTGGATGTCTTATCCACAAACTCCTCAGCTGAGCTGAGCAAGAAGGCGAGTCCCTAGAACCAGGGTAAATCTGGAGGCTGGTGGCTTTTTGGTCAGCACTGACAACTAACTCCCTTCCCGCGCCCCTGTGTCACTTAAAAAGTCAGCCTGAGGTGCAGAGTGGATAAGGAACAAAACGGTGGGGGGACCTAAGCACTGGGCCCCATATATAAGATAGGCCTATTGCCCAAGGTTCAAAGTTCCTGGCGTGACACTGGCAGCTGCTACCTCCTGGCCCCAAACCATCCCAAACACGCCCTGCGAGTTTTCTGCCTCCTGCCTGTGCTCACAAGCCTCACTCTACCTGGAATGTGGTGACCCACCCCGGGCCGCCTGCCAGGATCCTGCGCTACCACCTCCGGAATGGCCTTCCCGGCATCCTCCCAACAGGGTGAAGGTCGGCCCCCCTTGGCACCCTGGCGCACCGTGCCTGCGGCTCTAGAGCAACAGCGTACGCTGCCTTGTACTGCCGACGAATTAACAGGTCTCCGAGGGCAGGGCCTACGGCGGTGGATGTGGGGCAACAGGAACAGCATGGGAGATCCTACTGGAGCCAAGAGCTTCGTGTCCATCATCTCATTTGATCTTCACAACAATATGAGGAAATACCATTATCTTCTCCATTCTGAGGTGAGGGAAATCAGGCGCACAGGTAAGCCGTATGCTTAAATACCAGAGCTGGGGCATCTGGGTGGCTCGGTTAAGCATCTGCCTTCTGGGCTCCCGGCTCAGTGGGGAGCCTGCTTCTCCCTCTCACTCTCCCTCTGCAGCTCCCCCTGCTTGTGCTCCCCCCACCATGTCAAATAAATACATACAATCTTTTTTTAAAAAAACAGCGCAGAGCTGATAGTAAGGGGCAGCACTAGAGTTTGTGCCACGCCTCTCTGATCTCAGGCGGCAAGAGGGACAGGGGTGAAGAGGAGGCTTCAGTAACTTGCTCATGGTTACGAGCAGCTGTTACGAGGGGTCTTCTACTGTCCCCCCTTTTTGTATTATCCGTAACACACACAGCCATACCCTAAGCAGGTGCTTAGTGGTGTCTGCTGAGAGACGGAACAAATAAAATCGTAGACATGTTCTCTCTCCTTCCACGACTCGTGTGCTATTTTGCATTGTTAATCACTTTCCATATGTGCACCCAATCCAGCCCTGAAGTCCAGCCCAAGCCAATCACATGCTGACGATCATGAAAACGGCAGATGATGGTAACTAACACTGACCGAGGCGCCCTCTACACCCCGAGCAGCTCTAAGCTCTCTGACCCGCATTAGCGTGTCTAGTCCGCAGAACCTTATGAGACAGTTAATATTCTCTCCTCCTACAGAAAGATGCTACAGAAAGAATTTGAGAATTTATGAAGGACTGGAGTAATTTACCCAAGTTACTGGTAAATGGAGGAAATGGGATTCAAAACCAGTCTGGCTGGCACCTGGGCAGCTCAGTCAATTAAGCGTCTGACTCTTGATTTGGGCTCAGGTCATGATCTCAGGGTCATGAGATCGAGCCCAAGTCAGGCTCTGCGCTGGTTGTAGAGCCTGCTTAAGATTCTCTCTCTCCCTCTCCCTTTGCACACCCCCCACCCACCACTTTCTCTCTCTCTAAAAAAAAAAAAAACACACACACAGATATAGCCTACTACAAAACTCATACTCTTGACCACTGTCTCCATCTCCTTGGCATCTCCCAAAGCATCTCGGACACTAAATATCTGCAGATGGATTGAAATAATATTCTTATTCCTATACAGTACCCTCTGCCTCCAAATATGCTTCAACTATAACTGCAATGCCCCAACACTTTCCTAGCCAAGCATTGTGGGGTGATTTAAATCCATAAGGAAGGGACACCACACTAATACCGGTTATGAAAGAAAAATTATTTTTCTATTCTGCACAGAAAATATTTTTTAAACAGGAAGCACAGAAAAGCACTTTGAAGCATCAGAGAGACACACACAGTTGCCATTACGAGAGATATCCTAAAACGGAGATCTGTTACTAGTACAGAATCCATGATACAGCAGATACCACAAATTTTATTCATTTCTTCGGCAAACATCCTCTTACCATATTAGTCTTAAAAGAGGTATCTCTTTTATGAACAAGGTTATGATTTGCAATTCTCTTTCTAGGCCCTGTTACCTGTCCTGTACAACCTAGTGAGCTCCACAGCATGTAGGAGAACTTCAGTAAATGACCAAAGAGATGACACTTGACACTACTCTTGTACTTTGAACACATCCTCTTCCCTGACAGATTGGTCACTTCCATCTTGCACTTAGCAGCTCCCTTCTAAGGATGGGACAAAAAGGTCAGGACAGAAGCTAGAGATGAAGAAAAAGCCTACTTCTGTCTCCAATGAAAGGGAGTGGGAGGGGCGACTGCAGAGCTCCCTATAGCCTATGGCTGCCACGATCCTTTCACTGCTTTAGGTGGGTCAGGAAAAACCTAGAAACAACACTTCTGACAAGTGAGCTACTGGCACCCTATTCTCAGACTCTCCCATAATCTGTGCCGCTGCCATCCCCACTAACCTGTCCTGGGCCACCCGCCAAAATCCATATCCCCAGGAAGGTGAGCTTTCTGCCGTACTTGAGATCTCCTTTCCACTTACTGTGATGCTACATGCTTGCAGACTGACTTTATCTCCTTTCTCCAGATTTGTTTGAGTGTTCCATTGTGAATAAAGAGAAATTTAAAAAAGAAGGGGGTAGAAAAAGCAGTTTTCCAAACCTCACACCAGTTTCCTGCACTGCATTAAACCATGTATAAGCATTTACCAAAGACAGGCCCATAAAGGCTAAAATCTCTCAAATGTTATTCTTTTGAAGACCCTATAGTAACATAGTTTAAAACTTTGACTTGATGTCTATTATAAACCAGCAGCAGGACAGAAACTTTAAATGTCATTCCATTTGCTCCATTTGAGTCTTACAGCAACTCTGGAGAGGTATACTACATGCTTTTTCTAAAGAAACTGAGGCTCAGAATTTCAATGGCTTGTTCACATGGCTAATAAGTAACATAACAGGATTTGAAGCCAATGTCACTGTCATTACATCATGGCCACATCCATAAAGCTTCATAAAGCTAAAAAATTAGGGCAGCCTGGGTGGCTCAAGCAGTTTAGCCCCGCCTTTGGCCCACGGCCTGATCCTGGAGCCCCGGGATCCAGTCCCATGTCGGGCTCCTTGCATGGCGCCTGCTTTTCCCCCTGCCTGTGTCTCTGCTTCTCTTTCTCCTCTCTGTGTATTCTCATAAATAAATAAATAAATAAATAAATAAATAAATAAATAAATAAATATCTTTTAAAAAATACAGCTAAAAAATTAACTGCGATAAAGCACAATCAGCAGCAGTATAGTCTTTTTTTTAATATTTAATAGTTCCCTAAAAGCTACAGCAATACAACTACATACTTAAGTTATCCTGTAATAATAATCAGTGTCATGAGGGAGAACATACTTCCTTTTACACATATTTAGTACAAAGCCATCTGGGCATTATATTTTATTATTCTTAGTATAACAAAACAAATATTTAAAAAAAAGAGAAAGAAAAAAATGTCATGTGCAGTGGCATACTTTACCAAAAAGAAATACGTGTACTTGCCTTTCAGAAGCGCAACAGAGAGCTGGTCAGTGTTCAGGTTGTTGACGTATTTTCCCAGATAAGTATTGAGAACCCAGGCTACAAGACCTTCCAACATGACTATATCCTCAAGACAAGGTGTTTAGAAATCATGGATCATTCTTTATTTCTCTCTCTCATGGTCATAGAAGAATCTATGAAAGAAAAAGAAAAAAAAGGAAGTCAAGAGAAAAACCAGGTGATTTTCTAAGCTGATCTCCTACCTGACCTTCCCTATAGATGGACGAATGCAAAGCAGATTTAGAAAAGATGGGGGTAAAGAGCACTGCAAGATGCCCCGTTAGCAGAGAATCAAACCAACACGTCTACATTCTGACACAGCTACAAGGAACAGTCACTTACAAATTTACCAAAAAATACCTATAATTCCAAGCTGTCTATCTTTTTGATGTAACGGATCATTAAACTGCCTGCCTTTAGTAACTCACCTTGGGACTAGACTGTCCTGCTCAGAGGTTCTCATCCAAGTGTAATTGGGCAATGTCTAGACACATTTTTTGGGAGGTTGCTATTGGTATCTTGAGAATAAAGACCATGGAAACAGCTAAACATCCTACGATGCACAAGATAGCTCCCCCACAGCAAAGAATCATCCAGCCCAAATGTCAACAGCGCCAAGGTTAAAAAAACCCTGTCCAAAGACAGACAGGAAAAGAAAGAACCCTCCCTGTCAAGGGTTCTTAACCCATTAAGACAAAAATGCCTTAAGAGATTTCAATGAACTTCATAGTCTGCAATGATCCTCTTTAAGCCTTCCCTAATTCAGTTTTGCAAGTTTGTTTATCAAGAGCATTCCTAAAGTAACATAAATGAGAGGGAGGAGGCAGTGGTTTATCACTGTTCTTAAATGTTCTGGAACTGCATTACAGGTACCCAGGCACCAGATGATGCTGATATAACGAACTATCTTACTAATACAAATACAAGAAATCCTCTGGTTCCAGCTACAGTATTTACAGTCAGTACGACATTACTACAACCTAGGAGAAAACTGTGTGTGTTAGCATCGCAAAAAATACACCGATTACTTTTACTACTACAAAAAGTTAACACGAGGGAACTTGAGACACGAAAGTTTAAATGAGTTCTGAAATCGCTTGGCTAGCGTGTAGATCCCAATTGGAACGGTGAGTTCCAAGTCCTGCTCGGAGCCAAGCACCTCAGACACCAGCCCACCACGCTGGACACTCCAAATTTGCTCTGGCACACGTCCCACTTGGAACCAGCGCTTTCAGGATCCTTTCCAGACACGCTGCCCCAAGCCCAGGGATTCATGTGTGTGCCAGAAGACACACGTATCCCAAATGATACCTCCTCACAAAGACCCAAAACACAAGGCCCTGGAAGAGTTTTAGATCCTTTTTTTCTTTTTTAAATTTTATTTATTTATTCATGAGAGACACAGAGAGAGAGGCAGAGACGCAGGCAGAGGGAGAAGCAGGTGCCAAGCAGGGAGCCCGACGTGGGACTCCATCCCAGGACCCCGGGGTCACGCCCTGGGCCAAGGGCAGTCGCTCAAGCACTGAGCCAACATGACTGTAGGTGCCCCAACCCTGTAAGCTCAGCTGAACCTCCAGGAAAGGCCGACTATTTGTATTTGTATTTGTCAACAGTGTCTTGCACTTGCAGCAAGATCTTCATTCCGCCGTCGGTGACAGTGAAAAGAGGTAAATAAACAGCATTTGATGAAACACTCATTTCTTTCCAAACGTCTTCTTAAGCCCTATTTTGCGTAAAACAAAGGATGTGCTAGAGATCACTGGGCACATTTGTTCAGAGGAGAGATGACAAGAACAAATTATTAAAAAAATAAATGAATAAATAAATAAGATGGGGGGATCCCTGGGTGGCTCAGCGGTTTGGCGCCTGCCTTCGGCCCAGGGCGTGACCCCGGGGTCCCGGGATCGAGTCCCGCGTCGGGCTCCCTGCATGGAGCCTGCTTCTGCCTCTCTCTGTGTCTCTCATTAATAAGTAAATAGATAAATCTTTAAAATAAAAAAAAAAAAAAAGATGTGTTTAGCGGCCTGGTGAGAGACATTTGTGCCCGAGACCTTCAACAGGTCGGCGCGGAGATCGGGGAGCACCGGCCCCAAGCGCCCCCGCCAGCCGCCGGCGTCGCCCCGAGCGCGGTCCCGGCCCCGAGGGTGGGGGTCCCGGGCCCCGAGGCTGTAGCAGCGCAGCGAGGCGAGCGGATCCCCCGGGGCTGCGGGGTCGGGCAGGGCCCCAGCCCGGCGAGGCGGGCCGCCAAGCGCTCCGGGGCCTCCCCCGACCCCCGACTCCCGACCGCTGGGGGCGGCCGCGCGACCTTGGGCCGGGCCGACAGAGGCCCCGGGAGGCGCAGCTCCGCGGGCCCGAGCGCGGGGGGAGCCGGCGCGGGGTCAGGGGTCGGGGTCGGAGGTCAGGGGGCGCGGGGGGTCGCGGCCCTCGGGCTCCCGGGAACCGGGCCCCGCCTCGCAGGTGGAGGCCGGGGGGCGCGGCGCCGGGTCCCGCCCCGGGGAGGGCTTCGGCCCGGCCGTGACCCCGGGGCGCGGGGACGGGCGGCTGGAGGCCCGAGGTCGCCGCCCCCGAGCGCGGGCCCCGAGCCGGCGGGCGCTGAGGACCCTCGGGGGGCGGCCCGGCGCCCGTGCGGGGCTCGCGGGGTCGCGGCTGAGCCCTCGCACCCCGGGGCCGGGGCCGGGGCCGGGGCCGGGGCCGGGGCCGTGCGGGACCGGCGGGGCCCCGAGGAGCTGGGCGGCGGGAGGCCGGCACCGGGTCCCGGGTCCCAGGTCCCGGGCGCGCTCCCGCGGCGGGGCCGACACACGGCGGGCGCTGGGCCGCCCCCGCCCCCGCCCCCCCGCGCCCCCCGCCCCCGTACCTGCCGCCGTCCCGGCCGAGCCCGGCCCTGCGCGGCGCTGCCCCTCCCGGCTCCTCAATGGCGCTGGCCCGCGGCGTCCGGCCCGCCCAGACCCGACCAATCGAGCGGCCGACGCGCCGGCGCCTGCCCAGCCGAGCGCCGAGTCGTCGAGGAGGCGCCCCCTGCCGCCCGCAGCCGCTCGCCGAGGCTCAGCTGCAGCCGGACCCCCGGAGGCGGGGGGGGGGGCGGGCAGCGGAGGGGGGAGCCCGGGGGGGCGGGAGGGGGGAGCCGGGGGCGGGGCAGTGGGAACTGGGGGGCCGGGGGCCGGAGACCGGGGGAGGGAGACTAGGGTGGGGGGCGGGAGGGGGGAGACGGAGGGCCCGGGAGAGCCTAGATGGGGGGGGAGAGAAGGGGGAGACGGGGCTGGAGGGGAGACGGGGGCGGGGAATGGAGGGGCAGGGAGAGCCTGGCTGGGGGGAGGGGAGAGTGGGAGATGGGGGCGGGGGACGGAGGGAGGGGCGGGGCGGGAGGAGGGAGACTGGAACGGGGAGCCTGCTGGGGGGGTGGAGAGGGAGGGCGCAGGGAGCCCGGGGAGGGGGCAGGGGGCCGAGGCCGGCAGGGGAGCAGGCGCCGGAATCCGCGGGGGTCGGCGCCCAGGGCTCGGCTACAACTCCCGAGCCCGAGCCACTCTCTTGCTTAAAGCAGCTCCGCTTACATCTGAATTAAACCCAGCCCTTGGAGAGCCGACCCCCAGGCTCCTACCGCGCTGGTCCATTCCCGCGTCTGCCAGTCCTCCTCGGGCCCCGCTCCCCGGTCCTCCTCGGGCCCCGCCCCCCGGTCCTTCTCCCGCCCCCCGCCCCGCAGTCCTCCTCCCACCCCCCGTCCTCCAATCCTGCTCGGGCCCCGCCCCCGATCCTCCTCGGGCCCCGCCCCCAGTCCGCCTCCGGGCCCCGCCCCCGGTCCTCCTCGGGCCCCGCCCCCAGTCCGCCTCCGGGCCCCGCCCCCGGTCCTCCTCGGGCCCCGCCCCCCGATCCTCCTCGGGCCCCGCCCCCCAATCCTCCTCGGGCCCCGCCCCCCGATCCTCCTCCCGCCCCCCGCCCCGCAGTCCTCCTCCCACCCCCCCGTACTCCAGTCCTCCTCGGGCCCCGCCCCCGATCCTCCTCGGGCCCCGCCCCCAGTCCGCCTCCGGGCCCCGCCCTCGGTCCTCCTCGGGCCCCGCCCCCAGTCCTCCTCGGGCCCCGCCCCCGATCCTCCTCGGGCCCCGCCCCCCAATCCTCCTCCCGCCCCCCGCCCCGCAGTCCTCCTCCCACCCCCGTCCTCCAGTCCTCCTCGGGCCCCGCCCCCGATCCTCCTCGGGCCCCGCCCCCCAATCCTCCTCGGGCCCCGCCCCCCGATCCTCCTCCCGCCCCCCGCCCCGCAGTCCTCCTCCCACCCCCCCGTACTCCAGTCCTCCTCGGGCCCCGCCCCCGATCCTCCTCGGGCCCCGCCCCCAGTCCGCCTCCGGGCCCCGCCCCCGGTCCTCCTCGGGCCCCGCCCCCAGTCCTCCTCGGGCCCCGCCCCCGATCCTCCTCGGGCCCCGCCCCCCAATCCTCCTCCCGCCCCCCGCCCCGCAGTCCTCCTCCCACCCCCGTCCTCCAGTCCTCCTCGGGCCCCGCCCCCGATCCTCCTCGGGCCCCGCCCCCCAATCCTCCTCGGGCCCCGCCCCCCGATCCTCCTCCCGCCCCCCGCCCCGCAGTCCTCCTCCCACCCCCGTCCTCCAGTCCTCCTCGGGCCCCGCCCCCGATCCTCCTCGGGCCCCGCCCCCAGTCCGCCTCCGGGCCCCGCCCCCGGTCCTCCTCGGGCCCCGCCCCCAGTCCTCCTCGGGCCCCGCCCCCCGCCCCGCAGTCCTCCTCCCACCCCCCCGTCCTCCAGTCCTCCTCGGGCCCCGCCCCCGATCCTCCTCGGGCCCCGCCCCCAGTCCGCCTCCGGGCCCCTCCCCCGGTCCTCCTCGGGCCCCGCCCCCGATCCTCCTCGGGCCCCGCCCCCCAATCCTCCTCCCGCCCCCCGCCCCGCAGTCGTCCTCCCACCCCCGTCCTCCAATCCTCCTCGGGCCCCGCCCCCGGTCCTCCTCGGGCCCCGCCCCCAGTCCTCCTCGGGCCCCGCCCCCCGTCCTCCTCCGGGCCCCTGCTCCCCCCAATCCCTCGGTTCTGCCCCAGGACCCCGTCCGTCCCCCAGTCTCTCTCCTTAGGATGCCTTCCCCCCACATCTGCTGTCCAAGCCACACAGACAAGCCACATCGTAGTTTTTAATTTACTACTTCGTACATTTTTTAAAAGAAAAAAAGGGAAAATCATGTATTTCACATAATTCAGTATGTCCAGAATATGACCATATCAACCTGGAAGCCGACAGGAAAAAAAAAAAAGAAAAAGAAATCATGCGGTATTTTAGGGGGATTTTTTATAGTAAGTTTGAAATTTAGCGTGCCCTTTACACGTGCGGCACTTCTCCATACAAACCAGCCACAGCTGAAGAGCTCCCAGTCTTCCTCCAGCGGCTGCAGGCTGCGGGGGCCCCCTCAGATGGTCCTATAGCTGGATGGTCCTATAGCCAGAGGGTCCTATAGCCAGAGGGTCCTATAGCTGGATTCCACCTCCCAGAGCATTTCCCCGCTATCTTACCTAAGGTTCCCTTCAACCATCACCCTGTTGTATTTCCTCATATACAGGACTTAATGGTACTTGAAATTATCTTGTTCCTACTTATCATCACCTTTCTGCACCCTGAAAGCACTGATTTTCCCTTCCACAAATGCCTCTCTAGCATCGAGATATTGCCTCGCACAGAAAAGGCCCGGTTAAAGGTGCTGTAGGTGAACGAAGGAATAAATGAACAAATGAACCCTTCATCTTGCATCAGCCCCACAAGGACAGGAAGACCTCAGCTCATAAAAGTCAGAAGATGCAGGAGGCTTGATGGCAAGGTTGCAGTAGGGTATTAACCATCATAATTATCAACCCTCATAACGCTGAGCTAATGAAGGCGACTGCGGGCTGAACATTCCTGGCAAGGCCTGAGCTCCTCAGGGGTGGGAACCGCCTATCAGAATCTCAACGCCAGGTCCCCTCGGGGAATGAGGTTTGGGTGTGAAACCTCAGACTCTGCAGATGGGAGGCAGAAGGGAAGCAGCCCATTAGAGCGGAAGGATCTGAGTCCAGATCTTCTAGCACAGGAACCCTCAGCTGTACCTGGGGAGTTTATTAAAAATGCAGATGCCAGGGGGTCCCTGGGTAAGTCAGCGGTTTGGCGCCTGCCTTTGGCCCAGGGCGTGATCCCGGGTCCTAGGATTGAGTCCCACATCGGGCTCCCGGCATGGAGCCTGCTTCTCCCTCTGCCTCTCTCTCTCTCTCTGTCTATCTTGAATAAATAATAAATAAAATATTTTTTAAAAATGCAGATGCCAGGACACCAATCAACTAGTACTACTGAAAAGTCTTTGGGCCCTCACTTTGGAATCCCTCGGAAGGCGCATGGACCAGACAGCCATCCTCCTACTAAATATCTACCCGAGAGAAATGGAATCACATGTGTCTGCAAAGACGTACAGGAATGTTCACAGCAGCTTTATTCATAGCAGTTAAAAACTTTAAAGGTTTTTTTTTTGTTGTTTAATTAGAGGGAGAGAGAGAGGGCATGAGCAGGGGGGAGGGGAGAGGAATAAGCAGGCTCCTCACTGAGTTGGGAGCCCGATTCAGGATTCAGTCCCAGGATTGAGCCACGGTAGATGCAGCGGTCACAGCATGGGAGCATCTACTGGCCACGGACACCCCACTGGTGAGGGGCACACGAGGTGGGGGATGTCCCTTAATCGCCACCCACGCTGGACCCTTAGATGCACCTTGGCCCACAAGGGGCAAGTTTTCTGGGACAGGCTAGATTTGAGGGGCCTCCTCAGGACTCCCTCCATCAGGCCCTTTCTCATCTGGCCTAGTGTGCATCAGCCCCCAGAATCCTCTAGACCAGAGAGGACTGGACACTACAGAAATGTTTCCTTTGGCCCACACCTTGCTGTAACAGAATTAGAATTACAACATTTAAAAGGCTGGAGATGGGGGTGCCTGGGTGACTCGGTCAGTTGGGTGTCGGACTCTTGATTTTGCCTCAGCTCATTTTCTAGGGGTTGGATCAAGCCACACATGGGCTCTAAGTGGGAGTTAAGGGAGTCTGCTTGAGATCCTCTCTCCCTCTCCCTCTCTCCCCTGCTTGCACTCCCTCCAAAATAAATTGTTAAAATATTTTTAAAAGCTGGAGATAATACATGAGAATCTGTATTTGGGGCCTTTCTAGAAAAATTGGAAGATTTGGTGACAGTGGAAACCCCCCCCCATACTTCCTATGCCTACATTCATTCACTCGTTCACCTTTTATTGAGCACCTACTATGAGCCTGGCACTATTCTATGTACTTGGCGCCACATGACTGAGCAAAATAGCAAACCCCTGCCTCACTGGAGCTTATGTTCTAGCAAGAGGAGCCGACCGTAAGCAATAAATGTAACAGAGATGTAAATTATAAGATATCGTAACAAGTGATAAGGGCTTTAAGAGTCCCAGAGGGGAGGTGGGGATCTCAGGGGTGGGGGGAGGTGTTGCAATTTTTTTTTCTTTTTAGAGAGAAAGCACAGGGGGAGGGAGAGAGAATCTATGCCCTGTGCAGAGACTGCTCAATCTCATTACCCCAAGGTCACAACCAGAGCTGAAATCCAGTCAGATGCTCAACCAGCTGAGCCACTCAGGCCCCCCAGGCAGGGTGGGGGTGCGGGGTTGCAATTGTAATTACAAACTCATTTCATCAAATTGTGAAGGTATTTAACTGTCTGATAGGAATATAGTGCGAATCACATACTAATTCCAAATGTTCTAGTATCCACGTTAGCGTGAAAAGAAACAGGTAAAGTTAATGTTAATATTTTATCTAGCTGACACTGCAAAATGTTATGTCAATATGCCATCAATGCAAAAATGATTGATGAGATATTTTATATCTGTTTTGTGCTGGGTCTTCAAAATCCGCATCCTGCCCTGAGATGTACTTCACGCGCCTCCGGTAGCACTGGCTGCGCTCGGTGCTCAACGGTGGCCAGGGCCCCCGGTGCCGTATCAGGCAGCGCAGGCCCAGACAGCTCAGGACAGCTGGGGACAGCTCAGACGCCCGCCCTCTTGGCTTACAGGTGCAAGGTCTGAGCTCCAGATGGGACACGGAGGTTCAGGTCCACACTGCGGGTTCCTGGCGAAGCTAGAACACAGTCCCTGGCTTCCTGTTAGCTTTGCCCCGGGGCAGCCTCTCAGCTCTGCCTCAGAGGAGTCCAGGGGAGGGAGGGAGAGAGGGGGGAGGGAGAGGGAGGGAGGGGAAGGGAGTGGGAAGGGAGAGAGGGTGGAGGAGGTAGGGAGGGAGAAGGAGGGAGGGGGAGAGGGAGGGAGCAGGAGGGAGGGGCAGGGAGGGAGGGAGGAGGGAGGGGGGAGGGGAGAGAGTGCTTGCCCTTTAACCCCGGACCCTGTGGCTCTGTTGTGCAGTTCTAAGGAGCTGGTTATCGGGAGCCTCCCCGGGCAGGCTGTCCTCCCAGCTGGACTTGGAGAAGTACCACGCCTCGGGCCCTGCCCGGCGCCCTCCTCTGCGGGGCAGGGTGGTGGGTACCTCGCCTGTCTCCTCGGGCAATAATGGAGAGGAAATATAGAAGCTCAAGGGGCATCCGAGCGGCTCTCCCCTCCCAGCTCGAGTTTGCGGAGCCCTGCTCTGGGGATGGAGAGGGCGGAGGCAGGGCCGAGGGCGAGAGGTCCAGGGAATCACCCAGAAGAGGGCAGCGCCCAGGCGGCCACCCTGACCCGGGGGTTGGCTTGGTGATTTCAAGGCCAGCCAGGCTCCCCCCTCCCCGCCCCCTCACCTTCTCCTGAAGTCTCTCTGCCTGCAACCTCCTCCCCACTTTTCGTTCTGGAAAAGGGCTCCAGTCTCAGAAACAGGTCTAGGGTCACGTCCAGCACTGGCCCCCCAGGCTGTGCCCCGGGCCCCCCTGTACTCCTGGAGCTGCCCCCCACCCCACACTGCCCTGAGCACCCGCGATGGGCCTCGTAGGTGGCGTAGGTGCCACCGGATGGAGCCTCGCTCCCACTGCCTGTGAACAAGCAGATCTGCAGAGACCCCCCCTTCACCCCAAAACAGGCTGATGACAGCGAGTGGCAGGGCCTGGGAAGAGGGCGCAGTCAGAGGCCGGCAGGAGGTGCTGGGCGTGACGGAGGGCGGAGGGCCGGGCTCTCAGCAAGCGCAGCGTGAGGGTCCCAGGCCCAGCGGCCACCACTCCACCGCCCCCTACGCATCGGTGGCACCACGGACCACGGACAGGCCCCAGCTCAGACGCACAGCCAGAGCCAGGAGTCGATGTACAAAACAAGGTTTACTTAGAAGCAGGAGTGCTGCCCAGTATACAGTACAAACTCGGGGATCAACAAGCCTGGGAGCCGCGGCCCCCCAGGGAGGGTCTCCTTCGGGGTCAGAGCTGCCCTGGGAGAGCAGCGGGGCCTGAGGTCGTCCCGGGGCGGCCCACCAGGGGGCAGACACGCTCCACCGCCTCGAGGCCGGGGGCAGGGGCAGGGCAGGGGCAGGGCAGGGGCAGGGGCAGAGGCAGGGCAGGGGCAGGGCAGGGGCAGGAGCGGCCGGGCAGCCGGACGTCGGACTCCAAGGGAATCCTGGTTTCTGGGAAGCTCTTTCTCCTCATGGCACTGGCTGGACTCGCCTACCGTCCAGAGCTCAGATCCAAGTCCAGCCCCGAGTCCAGTGGAATTTTCAACAAGGGATCCAAGTACCCGGGACCCGGCTGGCTTGTCCAGGAGCCCCCCACCCCACCCCGTTCCTTCCAGAATTCGGTCAAGGCCGCACGCGTCCGTCTGTCCATCCGTGCTCTGAAGGACTCCGGGTGCGTGTCTGGGGGAAGGGGCCTGACCCGTTAACAGGAAAGAATCCTGGGACAGAACTGCCGGTTTCAGCTGCTTCGGGCCGGCCGGACGACCCAACAACACGGCTCCACAGACCAACAGCACACGACAGACACACGGACACAAGACTGGCTCTCGGCGTCCCGCGTCCCCAGGAGACCCCGGCAGGCAGAGCACCCCGGCGGCCCCGCAGGCTCCCTGGGGCTCCAGGACCAGCAAGGTGGGGGTGCTGAGGCCAAGAGGAGCCTCCTCGGAGGCGGGGGCTGAGGTAGGAGGAGGGAGACTGTGGGCCTCAGTCATCTCCGGTTCCTGAAATTTCCTCGGGGAAGCCGGCACCGAGGGAGGCGGGAGGCGGAGGCGGAGGCGGGAGGCGGGGCTGGAGCCGCAGGTGAATCCGTGACGGTCAAAGCAGAGACCAGCGAGCTCCGACTTCCGCCTGGTCATTTTGCTGGCTCCTCCGCCTGCATGGTGCTTTTCTTTTTCTTCTTCTTTTTTTAATTGCCGGGTGTTAAAATCGGAAGATTTCTGGTTGGAGGTTGGCCGTCTTGCCCCAACCGGAGCACTCGCGGGGGCTGCTTGGCTGGGCCCTCTGAGTGTCTGATTCCCGCCGCGTGCAGGAGGTAAAGCTGGCAGGCACGGATCCGGGGGTGCTGCAAGCTGCACCCGGGGTCCCCGTCCCCTCCCTGCACGGAACCATCTGATCAAGGACACCCCCCGCCCCCGCCATGCTGGGACCGTCCTATAGTCTCAGCATCAGGCTAAAGCACTGCCCCTTCTCCATGGAAGGCAGGATGCGGGGCCTCCCAGGAAGCCAGGGCTGCACAGAGCCCAGGGATTTTTTTTAAAAGTAAAAAATTACAAAAATAAGGGCTCTAGAAGCTGAACTCGCAGGACCAGCTGGGGCGGGGGGGCGGCACTCAGAGTGGCAAGGGCTGGCTCCAGGCGGGCCGGCATGCCCACGTCCAGCTAGCCTCCCGGAGGGACGCACACCACGCCAGGAGCGCTTTCCCACAATTCTCCCTGCCTCACCCTTCTGCCAGCAGATGAGAGGAAGGCTGAGGCTGTGGGGCCACTAAAGGAATTTGGCCCAGAAAGAGCCAGAGTCCTGGGGGGTGGGGGCCTAGAAGGCCCAGGAACAGCCCACCTGGGCTGTGACACAGCTCATGCCAGTCTGGCTAACTGGACTTCATGCCAGCGTCAGGCACACCAAGGGGCAGGGGCTTATCCTCTGGGTTCTCCAGCAGAGTCTCTAGAGCCCCTGGCTGGAACTGAAACGGGCACTCCTCCTGGGAGAAGGGGACCTGCTGGTCATCTGGGGAGCTGGAGGGGCCGGCATCCACGTCCCCCGTCGTGTGGCTGGCCTGGGAGGAGCACTGAGGGCCGTGGTCGGAGCCGCTGCTGCTGCACACGTTCACGATGCACGTGACGTTGACCTGGGTCCCGTGGCCACCGCACGAAGGCTCTGCCGAACATAAGACAGGAGAGGGTGGTCAGTGGGGGGTCTTGGGGCGCAGGAGGTCTCCGAGGCCTGTCCGCTGCCCAGGAGACAGGTTTAAGACAAAAGGGTCCGGAGCGCCAGGCCAAGAGCCGAGAGGCCACGGTGCCCAGCTCTGCTGTGTGACCTCGGGCAAGTCACTTCCCAGCAACTCATCCCACAGGTGGGAGGAGCCCATTACGTAAAGCAGGTGAAGGGGCCCAAGAACAAAACCTACTCCCCACTAGAGTCAGAGAAGGGAGCCGGACCGTAAGCGGGCGTTACAGACCCGGGTCACGCAGCGGACAAGGACTATGAGGAGTCCCCTTCGGGACCGCAGGCAGCCTCAGCAGTCCTGGCCACACCAACCAGGAAAAGGCGAGACCCCTCTGTCACCGGCTCCTTGTCCACTTGCAGTAAAGTCAACACCAAAGGGTTTGGAAATCGCTCCCTCGTGGAGCTGAAACATTGACCTTGAGTGTCCCCACCAGCTGGGGGGGCTGGATGCTGGGTGTAAGGGGCTGCATGCACCACGCCCCCCTACGAGGAGAGCTGCTCCTGCTCTTACTGCGGGGCCCGGCCAAGCACCCAGCCACGCCTGCTGTCAGGGGCACCCGGGGTGGCCTGGGTGTCTGTCTCCAGCTCCTGGGAGCCTGAAAGCAGGAGGGAGCGGGGAGTGGCTCTGCTCGGAACAGCCCCAGACAGGCCAGGGGAGGGACGGCTGCACTAAGGGGGCAGAAGGAAATTTCCACCCTGAGCCACCACAGCATCCAAATGTCACTCGGTCACCACGGCCTTTGCACACGGTGACTGAGACGCTGCAGGGGCGGATGGGGGACGACACGTGGGCACCACCGCACGTTCCCATGGTAGCGAGAGATGTGGGGGCGGGAGGAGGGGAGAGCAGAGGTGACACCCGAGAGCTGGGGGGACAGAGAGCAGGGGCAGAGGGTAGGAGGGGCGGGAGACATGGTCGGGGTCCACCTCCAGGCCACAGCGGAGGCCACACCAGGAGGACTATGGAAGACCTGTCGCTAGGAAATCAGAAAGATGATTCCAAGACTCAAAGGCCAGGAGTTTCTCTTTGGAGTCTCAGGTGCTCATCCAGTGAAGGTTTAGGACCACGGGCCACCCGTTCCATGGGGAGCTCTCAGGCTGGGGTGGGGGCACCAGCAAGGCATCCCAGTGATGAGGGCGGGAGGGGCCGGCGCCCCCGGGGTGGGCACCTCAGTGTGTGAGGCAGCCGGGGAGGGCGCAGACCCAGAACCAGGCGGCAGGGAGGCAGAGGCCGCAGCCCCGCCAGCCAGATGCCCTGCTCATCCGCAGCCGAGGAAGCGGAGGCTCAGCAGGGTTAAGGAGCCCGTTCAGATTCCCAAGGCACCAGAGCGGCCAGGGAGGCGTCCTGGGAGGACCCGACCCCTGCCGTCCCCTGACCTCCCACCAGCAGTGGGAGACGGACACGCAGGCCCGTGGACTTCACCTGCCCCTGCAAAATACACCCAAGGGAGCCCCAGGCTTTCGGGGAGGGGGCAGGACCTCCCTCCAACGGGGGCACTGAGGCTTCTCCCCACGGGTGACCCCGTCACAGACCAGGTCCAGAGCAAAATACATTGTGTAAATGGGGCCTGGGCTTCTCCAGAACCCATGAGGTCCCCACAGCCCTGATGCCTCAGGCCCATAGGGACTGGGCGACGGGCCACAGCGAGTGGAGCCCTGGAGACACCACTATTCACGCAGCTTTCCACCCCAGGGCTCTGGATCCTGAGAGCCCAGGGGGATCTCCTGCCTCTGACTAGCTGTGTGTCCTGGGACGAGCTCCTGAGCCTCCCTGGGCCTCAGGATCTACATCTGTCAAATGCAATAGGTTTTAAGATAACACTATATAGTAGTATTTAATAGATAATTCAGATGCTATATAATAAACATAGAATGCATCATGATGCTGTGATGTTAGGACACGTAACACTTATACGCCATAACACACGGGAAAACCCCTTCCTGGATATCGGGGACTCCAAGGACGAGCTGGGATTGTCTACAAGGCCCAGGAGGCGCACAGAGTGGGGGATGGAGCCAGGTGGGCTCCCACCTCTCACCTGAGCTGCTGGAGCTGGCCTGCGCCTCCCCAGACCCATGGGCCTTCCTGGTGCCTGGCGCCGGCGGCTGGGCCCTGGGGGGCGCCCTCCCGTCCGCGGAGCTGGCTGCGCTCTCCAGGGAGCTGCTGCTGGAGCTGGGCGCCGTGGTCAGCAGGTGCTGCTGCTCGGGGCCGGGGCCGCCGTGGGCCTTATCGGCAGGCAGGTGAGGCTGGAGAGGCGGGAGACAAGGGGGAGCGGGTGAGCGGGGCCAGCTCCCCTCCTCCCCTGGGCACCCCAGCAGCACTTGTGACATCAGCGGGCAGTGGCCGTGGTTCACGCGGCGCTTCAGCCCGCCGCTGCCTGTTCCCTCCATGCCCTGCTCCCCAGACGCGGGGTTCTGTGTGGTTTCTGGGATCAGCATCTGGCTGCCCTGGGTGTGCGAGCCGCGGGGGGTGGGGGGGGGGCGGGGTGTGACCGTGGCCCCGTCCGCCAGAGCCCTAGGGGCAGTGCAGGACTCTGCGCAGAAGGCAGGCGAGGCCCAGAGGAGGACGGGACTTCCCGGCTCCCGTGGGAGCCCTGCTACTAGGCCCCCGGGGGCTCGGCCGCATCCCTAGTGCTCCGTCCTGGATCAGGGCGCGTGTCCTGCAGGGGACACTCAGCAGCATCTGGAGACGCTGTTGGCCCGTCGCTCCCGAGAAAGGACGCGGCTGGTGTCCCGCGGGGAGAGGCCTGCAGTACAGCTGAGGGGCCCGTGCAGGGAGTCCCCGACGCGACAAGACGGGGAGAAAGCTGGGGGGGGGAGGTGCTGGGACTCTGTCCTCGTCCCTACGCTGGGTAAACACTGTGCCCCACCTGCCCCGTCGGGGTTACAGCCCGTCCAGCGCCCACTCCCCCCCCCCTTCAGGCTGGGAAAGCGCCCGGGCCTGCGACGCTGCTCCAGCCAGAGAGACGAAGAAGGCCGCCAGGGCTCCAGGGACACCGTCTGACGTCCTGGTAAAAGGCCTGGTGGCTGGCGGGCACTGCCCCCTCCGCCCACCGCAAACCCGGCGCTCACGTACAAAGGGGGGACCACGACTTCACGGGTGAGGCCCCACGCAAGAGGACACGTGTTGCCGCAGGGGGCAGAGCTGGGGGCCGCAGTCTCCCGCAGGGATGTGGCTACCGGTCCCCGCAGCTGGCAACCCCCCGACCCTCCACAGTGTGAGAAAAATAAGGCCCCTCCGCTTTAGGTGGCTTGCGACGGCGTGCCTCCCCGACCAGGAGCCCACGGCCCAGGTTCGGCTCCAGCAGAAGCCCCCACAGACCCTACTTCGTAGAAAGATCAAAGGCGAGCAGCTTTGGTGGAAGTGAGGGCAGGACGCAGGGCCCAGACCCCCAGCCTCCCTCTCAACCCCAGGCCAACCCCTCCCAGCCCCCTGGACCCGGGGAGGGGGGTGGGGGGGCAGCATGGGGGTGCCCCGCTCTCTGACGTGGCCCTGCACGGCCGCCTGACCCTGAGGACGAGCACGGGCTGGCTGGCCTTCCCTCCGCCCACAGGGCCAACACGGACACAGGACACACGGACCTCCAGAATCCACTGCTCCCCCAGACGGCAAGCCAGCCCAGCAGGAAGGGGAGCAGGGGATCGGGGAGGAGCAAGGGGAGGAGCAAGGGGAGGGCAGAGGAGCACTCACCACCTTGGCTTCTCCCTGGAGGCAGAAGGGCTTCTCTGCGGAGAAGAGAGAGGGGGTCACATCAGGGACAGTGGCTTCCTCGGGCCACACAGGCCGTAAGGAGGGGGAGCACAGGGCCCAGGCACAGCCGTTCAGAGAAGGCCCAGCCCTGGGGCGGTGATCACCCCCGGACGAGGTACACGGGGGCCCCGGCCCGCGCCCCTCCGCGGCACCAACCACTTCTCTAGCGCCCGCTCTTCGTTCCCGCTGTGCCCTCACCCTCGGGTGCCCTTCCTGTCCTGTACACATCTACCCGTGGAAATCCGCTGCGGCTCACATGCCTCCTGCCCCAGAAGCCCAGGAAGATCCCCAGGATTTCCAGACAAGACTCCCAGACTGCCGGGGCCCCCGGGTGGCTCGGGTGCAGCATCTGCCTTCTGCTCAGGGCGTGACCCCGGGGTCCCGGGATCGAGTCCCGCATCGGGCTCCCTGCATGGAGCCTGCTCCTCCCTCTGCCTGTGTCTCTGCCTCTCTCTCTGGGTCTCTCATAAATAAATAAAATCTTAAAACAAATAAAAAAGAACCCCAGACTGCCACCCCCTGGGACTGCTCTGATGGCATCGTGTCTCTTAGCAGGTGAGTTAGCGGCAGTGCCTTCTGCCCCAGGCTCCGAGCTCCGCGGACCAGAGCCTGCCGTTTCCAGCTCCATCTGACCCCCAGGGCTGTGCCCAGTGCTGGGCTCACAAGAGGACCCAGAAGAGCCTCCAGAACAAATGGATGAAACCATCAAAGAGGAGGGAATGAAAGCTTACTCTTCTTCTGGGTCACGATGACGCAGTTCACCAGCCCTATTAGCAGCAGACCCAAGGTCGTCACACCTACAATCAGTCCTACAAGGAAAAAGAGAAGCTCAAGACAGCTGCAGACAGCGAAGGCCGGCACCAGGGGCTGGGCAGCTGAGTCAGTGAGCAGGGGTGTCCGGGGGTCACGGGAGGGGCAAGCCCAGTCGGAGGCTCTCCAATTTAATTACACGACAAACCAGCCCAACCAGGCACCAAACTAAACGTGTGTGTCGGCCACGTTCGTCCCCGGGGTCACCAGTTTGAGCTCTGCAGCCCACGTAGTCTTCACCCCAGAGGGAAGCCCATGAGGTGGCCCAGCCCCATCCCCATTACTGAGACCACCTGGGAGCCCCTCTGCCCTGGCGGAGAAAACGCTGACGCACCCCCCTACCCGCGGTTCTCAGCAGTGACAGCCCCGGGTCTCGGGTCTCAGCAGAGGCCACGTCTCACCACCACCTGCGTCCAGGACAGACGCAGCGGGCTCTGGCGGGGGGGGGGGACCCTGAGACAGAAGGGAGGGAGGCGGGAGGCTGACCGAGCCCTCCGAGGCTTACCGATCGGAAGCGAGATGTCGCCTGTGCTGAGCCCTTCGGCCGGGGGGCTGGGGACCGCCGGGAACAGAACGGAGGTCCGAGGAGGCGTGCTGGGTCCTGGCGTTGGCTCCGCGGGCCGGGGCTGCGTGGACCCTGGCTGCCGCGTGGAGGCGGGGCGCGGGGCCGTTCTCACGGTGGGGGGCGCAGGTGAGCACACGGCATCCACGCTGGCGTTGCCAGGGACGGCCACCGAGCTACAGCTGCGGGCAACACAGGCCAGGAGGGCTCGCGTGGCCGGGCTCACTCAGGGCAGCCGGGGACTCCCAGCAGTATCCGTGCCCCCCACCCTCTGGCCTGCCCCCGTGCTGCGCCCGCCCACGCTGGCCTGCAGGGCGAGGCCGCTAGACCCCTGCCGGCTGCGCTGGGACCCGCGCACCCGCAGCGCAGGACAGAGCCATCCTGGCGGTGGACAAGGCTGCCCGACGCCTCAACCGGAGCCAGCGGATGGGGGATTTCAGGTCCCGGGGCACGGCCGCCCGGGGGCCGCCCTCCCTGCTCCTCCAGAACCAGACCACCGGGCCACTCACATCCGGTGGGGCCGGCAGGTATCTGTGGATGACGTCGTGTTGGAGAACGTCCCTGGGGCACACGGAGCGCACACCACGTCTGACGTTGCAGTTCCTTCAGGGAAAACGTGGAACCTGTCACTAACTCAGTGGAACAAGCGGGCCTGGCCCGGGAGCCCTAAGAGACGTGTGAGGGGCCTGGGGATCTCGGTCTGCACCTCTGCCCCTTAGAACACACACGTGTGCGTCTGACACACGCACACACAGCTGGGCGCTCTGCTGTTTAACCAATTCTAGGGAGCTCCTGGTCTCCAGGATCATGTGGGTTCAACTTCTGGGGCACCAGTGGATCTTCCGGGAGCTTCGGGCTTTACATGGTCCCTCTCCGGGTCCCGAGGCTGAGCACCCAGGCAGGGGGCGCCTAACCCGGTGTGTGGGCATGGGAGGGGCGGGGAGGGCAGCTGGTGGGCAGCAGGCACCTGGCTGGGGGGACGGCTCGACGCCCCCAAAGGAGAGGCCCCCGGGGTCCCCGAGGCCCCGCCGGCCCCGTACCTGGTTTGGCTACGCCGAAGCCCGGGCGGCACCTGCGCAGGGGTGCGCACAGCCGGCACCCTCCCTGCCTCCTCAGCGTGCAGTACCAGCCCGACTTGCAGCTGCAGATGCGGTTCTGCTCCCGCGTGCAGGCCTGAGTCTCCACTTGGTCTACAAGAGGCAGGGGCAGCCAGGGTCACTGCCCAGGGCCCCCCCAAGACTGCGGGCTCGCTCTCCGGCAGGGTTCCCCCTGCGCCTCCCCCCCACACACACACAGGGAAGGGCTGTTCCCGCAGGCCTCGGGCTCTGGCGCGTGGAAACGCCCCGGGGACCCAGCCCGCCCCCCCGAGCCCGCTCACCGGCGCCGCAGCGGGAGCCGCAGCTCAAGCACTCGGGAACCCAGTTCCAGAGCTGGGTGTACGTGCTGTTCTCGCAGCGGGCACACACGGTGTTCGAGGTCTTGGTGCAGAAGAGCAGTGCGTGGGAGCCTGGGAAAGCAAGGGCCGCAAGGGCCGCGGTCAGTGCCCCCCTCCAGTCTGCTGACGCCGGGCCGAGGCCTCCTGGGAAGGGCTCCCGCCCCTCACCAGGCTCTCACATCTTGCAGGCCCCAGCTGTCGCTTCACCTCCAAAGCCCTGAGGCTCATAAAAGGCCCTTTTCCTCTGCTCTTCCCAGATGCCTGGGATTCCATCATTGGAACCGCCTGCTGCTAGTCAATCACACTTGAGTGAGAACTGGTTGGCTGGCTCCTCTCTGGTTTATGGTTGGCTAAAATTCTCCGTCTGTGGGTGCGAACCAGCAGGACAACAGCAGTGGGAATGCAGCCCCTGGTTTCCTGTCAAGGACGAGGACGCGGGACTCCTGCGTGCGTGCAGCCAAGGCAAGCCAGGAGACGGGACGGCACCGGAGCCAACCCTGAGCCCATCCTGCCATATGCACTGCTCTGCTAATCCACTGACTTCTTACAGAGCCCCTGCCAGTTAACAGAAAAAGCGTCACTTGTGAGGTCTCCTAAAACGGGGGAGATGACAGGTACCTGTGTGCCCACCCGCGCCTCAGGCTAACGGCCCCAAGGCCCTCCAATGGCTTCTGTAGAACAAAACCTAAACTCTTACCACGGCCCCTGCTAACTTATTCTCTCTGGGCAACACACTGGCCTCACCGTTCCTCAAGTTCAGACAGGCTCCCCACCTCAGGGCCTTTGCACGTGCTGTTTCTCCAGCCTGACGGGATATTTGGATAACCCAGTCCCTCACGTCCTGCATGTCTCTGCCCAAGTGTCGCCTCTTCAGAAAGGCCCTCCCTGACCACCGCCTATAAAACAGCGTGTCCCACTCTGTCTCCCTCGGCATCCCCCTGCCTTGTTGTCTCTCTGACAGGAGCACACATGCATTTCCTCCGCTGGCTCGTCTGTGCCTGTCAGATACGCAGCCCACGAGGGTGAGGATTTCGTGTGCCCTGCTCTCTGTGTCCCGCCAGCACGTAGCCCAGTGCCCGACACCGAGCGGATGCTTCCTGGACAGTACGGGAGTGGACGTATGAATGAACGAGTGCCTGGGTCACCAGGAGTGAGCCACTCTGCTCTCCCAGCCGGGTTAGGCCTCGGCACCCCCTCGCGGGTTTGCCCACACATGCACTCCGCACCCCTGCGTGCCAGGCATCGCGCCAGGCCCAGGATCCCGCGGACGAGCTCACGGTCCTGGTTCCGGAGGAGCCCACAGTGGAGGCCAGAGGAAAGGAGGCCACGACTGTAGGGGAAGAGCTCCCCTCGGGGGGGTCGGGGGGCCAGTGGGAGCTCAGAGGAGGAGCCAGATCTGACCAGGCAGGGGGGACAGGCTTCCTGGAGGAGGCTACATCTAAGCTGAGGTCCAAAGGAAAAGTAGGAGCCAACCCGGGGAGGGAGGGAGCTGGGAGTTGTGCCAGGAAGAGGGAACAGAATAGGCGAAGGCCCTGCAGCGAGAGGCAGCCCGGGGCCAAACGGTGAGCTAGAAGGAATTCAGTTAGCCACGCGCCCTCCCTCCCTGCGGGGCACCGGCCCCCACAGGCCCAGCCCTCACCAGGCGGACACATGCTGCAGCACATCTGGGTCCTCTGGTCGAAGTACTCGCTCTGCTGGCATGAGCTTCCCAGCTCCGGATCCGGAACGTAGGGGAGCTGCGTGGCCTGGAAGAGGGAAGGCAGGACAGCCATGAGCGTGGCTACCCGACGGCCACCCTGGGGCCCTGCTGGGGCTCCGCTGACGTGGGGGCTTCTCCCCCTGAGGGAAAGATAGGCGGAGGGTCCCCACCCTCTGCTGCCTCCTCTCCCTCCCTCAGTGGCGGCTGAGCCCCTGGCCGGAGCCCGAGGCGGCTCCCAACACTCCAGGGGACAGATACGAGGCCCCCACGCTGCCCACAGGGCAGTGGCTTCAGCCACAGAGGACCACGGTGCTCAGCACAAAGCAGCCCTCCGCCCAGGATGCCTCCTATTCCCTTCTGCCCCGGGAATCGCCCCTGGGTGCTTCCAACTGAGTGCTGCCTCCTCCCTCCAGGAAGTCCTCCCTGACTCCCCCAGGCTGTGGCAGGTTCCTCCCCCTCTGGGCTCACTCTGACGTGGGGCAGGTGGGCGCACGGGCCCCCGTGCTTGTATGCACACATCCACGTGGATGTGCCTGCACACGCATGCACGCACCGCAAACATCCTCGAGGCAGGCACGCAAACCACAGCCCCAGCATCTCTAGGCCCTCAGACTCCAATGCAGGGCTCGCAGCACAGGGTTGGGGCCCAGCGGACGACTGCTCTCGGTGACAGCAATGACGGGTCCCCCGTGTGAGCACGTGTGCGGTGCCAGGTGCGGGTCCGAGCGCTGCAGGGGCTCTAGCCCACGGGCCCTACGGCAGCCCACTCGGCCCCCTCGTACCGGCCGCCCCCCGCAGGGCTGGGCCTCCCGGCCCACAGGCCTCTGCCCCAAGGCCTCCTCCAACAACAGCCCATCCCCAGCCCACGGACGCCCCGAAGGACCTGGGAGCCCGGGTCCCAACCTCCCCTGGGGCCCCAGCACACTGGCTGCGCCCCGCATGGGTGCCCTGTGAGCCTGCGGGGTGGGGGCAAGTCGCGATCCCCCCGCGGGTGTGGGGGCTCCAGGGCGGCGCCCCTCCTGGGGGGCACCCGGCAGCGGCCTCCCCGACCCACCTCCGGCCTGGCCCGGCACCAAAGTTCCCGCGGTGACGCCGGTAAGGCACAGGTGGCGGCGACGGTGGCGGGCACCCTGCTGCCGACACAGGGCCTAGAAAGGGGACATCCGTGCCTGTGGCTGCACGTGTGCACACACGTCCACGCGCACACACGCTCCTCACAGTCCCCCGGTGGGCTGCGGGCACCGGGACAAGAGGGGACGGGACGGGGCCATCAGGGGGCCGCCGTCGGGGTGAGGCACCCGCAGTGCCCCAGACCCGGGGCCCAGGAGCCCTGCGTCAACCAGGGACAGAAAACAAGCAAAGAAGCCCCCCTGGCGGCACACACGACACCCGACACCCACCCCCACCGACAGCAAGCGCTGGGGGCCCTGGGCACAGAGGTCCCACCCTCTGCAGCGCCCCGGTCACCCGCTCCCTGGTACCAAGGGCGGGGGGCAGCCCCGAGCGCAGGGGGGCCCCTTCTACCGCTCACGTGGGGCCGAGAACCCCCAGAAGCCCGACCCTCAGGGCAGCTCCTGCGCAGCCCCAGGCCTGTCCCCGCCCGAGGGGGAGGATTTCCTGTCAGGGTCCAAAGTCCTGCCGGGAAAGGGCCCGCCCGTGGCGGCCAAGGCTGCGCTCCCCGCCCCAAGGGTTCCCGCCCCCTGCCCCCCACCGCCCCCCTGCCCCCCACCGCCCGAGGCCTCCCCTCGAGGGTCTCTTCCTGTAGATTCTGTACTGAGCATCCTTCCCGACACTTCCTCCTGCTGGCGCCCGGGTCAGCCCCCCCTTGAGCAACCTCCAGGCCTGTGGATCCTCTTGGACAGAAGAGAAACAAAGCCAACCGCGGCCCCGTCACGGCTTAACAATGAGGAACAGAAAGCCCCTCGCAGAGCAGAGGAGCAGGAGGAAAGGTCACTCCCCGCCCTGTGGAGCCCGCAGCGGCCTGGGGCGGCCTGGGGGGGCCTGGGGCCGGGCACGCCCACGCCCACCTCCACCTCCCTCCAGGCCCCCACAAGGTGGCAGCGGCTCTGGGGACACGGGCCAGTGGAAGCTTCTCTATCCCTCCGCTGCTGTCGCAGGGACTCAGACCCACAGATCACCCACCCACACGGCAGCTCTGACATTTTAAAATGAGGAAATAAATTGGATAGTACTCAATTTACTCAGCAGTTTAGCAAACCCTATTTTTCAACATACAAGGTTTCAGGTAAAAAGCTGGAAATCACTGATGACTGTTAATCACTCATTTAACTGGCAGGCGATGTGACCCAGTGTGGTGATGGGGAGAGAAGGGGAGGGGTGGGCGGGTGGATGGGATGGGTAAATGAGAGGGAGAGGAGGGAGGGAGGGGAAGGGGGAGGGGAGGGGGGAGGGAGAGGAGAGGGAGAGGTTGGAGGGAAGGAAAGAGGGAGGGAGAGAGATAGAAGGAGGGAGGAGGGAGAGGTGGGAGGGAGGGGATGGGGAGGGGAGGAGGGAGAGGAGGGAGGGAGGGGATGGGGAGGGGAGGAGGGAGAGGAGGGGAAGGAGAGGAGGAGAGGGAAAGGTTGGAGGGAGGGAAGGAGAGAGGGATAGAAGGAGGAAAGGAGGGAGGGAGGGAGAGGTTAGAGAGGGGAGAGAAGAGGAGCAAGGGGAGGGTGAGATAGGAGGGAGATGAGGGAGGGAGGGGAGGGAGGGGAGGGGGGAAGGAGGGGGGGAGAGGAGGGGAGGGGGGAGGAAGGGGAGGGAGAGGGAGCGGAGGGGGAAGGAGGGGGGAAGGAGGGGATGGGTGAAGGAGAGGAGGGGAGGGGGGAGGGGATGGGGGAGGAGAGGAGGGGAGGGGGGAGGGGATGGGGGAGGGAGAGGAGGGGGGAGGGGATGGGGAGGGAGAGGAGGGGAGGGGGAGGGGATGGGGAGGGAGAGGAGGGGAGGGGGGAGGGAGGGGAGGGGGTTGGGAGGGCCCATCTAACATACAATGTATGAGGCACATCTGATGTGCAAAATAGGGATGGAAAGCAGCAAAGCCACCTCCTTGGTCTCCCACAAGTTCTAGGCCATTCCAGAGGCTAGTGGCTGCTGTGGGCCTGGGCAGGCAGGCGGGTGGGCCACGTCCCGGCCTGGCCCCCCCCTCCACAGGCCTCAGGCCTCCCACCAGCCCCAGCAGCTCCCTTCTCTCTGCTCAACCCGGGTTCCCTCCTCCCAGGACAGGAGAAACCTGCAGAAGGAGCACCTGCTGCCTCCCAGGAGCAACCGTGTGCCCAGATCCGGGGTGGGGGGGGGCGGTTCTCCCCGCAAGGTCCACAGCCCAGCTGCTCAGAGGGGAGGGGGCATGCCCGAGCCTACAACAGGACCCGCACTCCTTGCTGCCCCCTCCCCTGCCTCCTTCTCTAACGAGGGCCCCAGAACAGGCACCCAAGTTTCCCTTCTCCCCTGACACAGACTCAGGACCCCCAGGGCCCCCCCAAACATGTGGCCTCCATCACTCTTCCGGGTTCTCTGCTTTGGCCCTTGGAGGAAGACCAACCGCGGGGTATTCAGTAAGCACCTACTATGTGCCGGCCGGGTGCAGGGCTATGGAACCCTCCCTCCACCCCAAGGGCAGGCGGGCGAGCGCCCATCTCACAGCTTAGGGAGGTCATGCCATTTGTCTGAGGTCATCCAAGAAGGCTGGGGTGGAGTTGGGTCCTGCCTCTCGTCCTGGTCCTGCCAGAGGAACCTCTGGTCTCCCCCTCAGGACTGCAGATGCAGACGGAGCGACACCCTCGTCCCGGGGTCACTGCGGCGCCGCGCCCCGTCCATCTACCTCCGCGCCCAGCAGGCACTGGGGCCCTGGCTCACCGGGCACACAGGGTCTCTAACTCGGGCTCTTTCCTTTGTTTTCTTTTCTTTTAAGATTTTATTTATTTATTTGAGAGATAAAGACAGACAGAGAGAGAGAGAAAGCATGAGGGGGGGCAGAGGGAGAGGGAGCCGCCCTGCTCAGCAGGGAGCCCTGAGCAGGGAGCCCGTAGGGCTCCGTTTCTGCCTCACACATCATCACCACAGGCCCCGGCCTCTGCCCTCAGCTCCGGCCTGTTTCCCAGGTGACCCCCCCAGGAGCCTCGGTACAGGCGGGTCTTCCGCAGCTGCAGCCCGTGGGGCACCTGCCACCTGAGCCGGGGCTCCCCCCTGGCGGGCAGGGGCAGGGCGGGGCGGGCGGCGGGGCGAAGGCACAGCCCAGCAGGAGCAGGAGCCGCGTGCCAGGCGCAGGCAGACCGCGGGGGCCCAGGCAGGGGCGGCGGCGGGGCCCAGAGGGGCGGGGACCAGCCTCCCAGTGACGCTGCTGCACGAAGTCCGGGGCGAGCGGCGCACACCCCGCCCCTGCCCTGCCGCCTGCCGCCTGCCAGGACGTGGGGACCATGCTGGGTGGAGGCCAGGCCGCCCCAGCCGCCCCCTCGCCCCGCCCCTCTGGCCCGCACCCACCCGAGAGCTCAGGGCTGTTATTACCCCCGAGTCACAGATGGAAACTGTGCCTCAACGGCCTCCTCGCCTCCAGCCGCGCTTCCTCCCTGGCATCACGGTGCCTGCGTGCTCCGCCCCAGGAAGACTGGATTTCAACCCCCTAGGCCCACCCACAGGTGCCCCCACCCCGTCCCCCTCAGGCACCCCTCTCAGGTGGGCAGGGCCCGCCCTCTCTGCGCCTGTTTCCTGGCCTGGCAACGGTACCTGCGCCTGGCGGGTGCTCTAAGCCCCTTCCAGCTCTGGTCAGAAGGCTCAGGCCCCTCCCAGACCTCAGAGGACAGGGTGGTGAGTGGGTGGCCCGAGAGGCCTCGGAAAGACTGAATGAGCTGGGAGGTGGGGCCGGGGTGTGAGGCCAGGCTGGGGCCGGGGGAGGCCCCAGCCCCTGCCCCTCCTTCCTTGCCCGGGGTGAGGGCAACCTGTGCAAGTGGCCTCTGGGAGCAGAGGGACCCGAGGTGCAGACCCCCGGCATCCCGGGAGGGGGTCTGGGTGCGCGCTGGTCCTGGGGGACGTGTGGGTGTCCCCCTCTCTGAGCCTCAACACCGTCACCTGTAAAATGGTGACACAAGGCCCTGCCCTGCTTCCTCCCGGGGCTGTTGGAGGAGCACAGGCAGGGTCCGGGGACCCCCGGGGGAGCGCTCAGGTCTGCACAGGCCCCAAGTGGTAGCCTTGTGTCAGACGGAGTATTAGAACCGCTCCTTCTGCTTGGTTCCAGCTGAAAATGGACAAGGCGAGGACAAGACTGGGCAGCAAGCTGTGCGGGGCCAGCGCGGTGCTGGATGCCGCCCTGTAAAGGAGGGGGTCCCTGCCCACCTTGAGGCCAAGTGTGGGGAGGCTGACCTGTGACCCTAGGAGTTGGAGGGCCACCCACGCTGACCTACTCCTCGAGGACTGAAGTCAGGAGACGGTGGCAGGCCAGCTGCCGTGACAGTGGCTGGAGGCCCAACTGGGGCAGAGAGGAGGGTCCCACAGGCCAGAGCCAGGGGAACATCTGCAGGGGCGACAGGACCCCAAACAAAGAGCCTGGCTGGGTGGCCAAAAGCCAGGGCCTGGAGGGCGACTAAGTGGCCAGAGGACAGTGTCCGGAATAAGGGGCAGTAGTACGGCTGTGAGCTCCTGACGGCCAGCGGGCCTCAGAACCTGCCAGGGCCAAACAGAGAGCCAGACCTCGCTCGGGCCAGCGGGACTGCCTGTCCCCGCGGCAGCCCCTCCCCTCCTGGCCTCCTCCCCTCCCTCCCCCTGGAGGAGAAGAAACCACAGCGGTGGCACAGGGAGGCGGGGGAGGAAGCACCAGGCAAGGTGGCCGCGCCACCAGGGCCATCAGCCGGGCAGCCCTGCAAGGCAGATTCTGGAGGCTGAGTCAGCGCTCTCTTGGGCAATTGGGCAACCCTGCACCAGATGACTTCCCAGTCTTCCCCGCTCCTGGAGCGGGGCCCCGGCCCCGAATGTACCCCAAGGTGGTGGCCCTCAGTCCCTTCTCCTATTTATAAATAGACAGTGAGAGAGAGGAAGGCCGAGCAGGGGAAGGAGAAGCCGCAGCTGCCGCAGGACACTGTCCTCTGAAAGCTCTGCAACGGGGGACGGAGCAATCTGCTCTTCCTGCCACCACGTGTGCAATGTCTTTGGGGTTTGTCAAGGCTTTTTTGAGTTTCTGGAGACCCCCCCCCTTCCAGTTTAGATGCTAGTATCGTGGGGAAGGGGGTTGCACTCCCAGGCTCCCTGGGGAACGCCCCTGCATGCAGGGAGAGGGCAGGGAGGGGAGGAGGAGGGAAGGGGCTCCAGGGAGAAGCTTCGGGCTTTGGGGAGTAGCATGTGCCCCTCGAACCTACCCTGTTCACAGAGTCAGAAAGATGGGGGCAGGGGCGCGGCCCCAGGATAAACACCTGCTGTATACACACGGCACTGGGCACCTCGTGCGTCCCCTCGTTTATCCCCGCACCGACATAAGTCGTCAATGTTACCCCATTTTAGGGATGCAGAAATAGAGGCTTCTGGAGGTTCGACAGTACGTCCGAGAACAGATAGCCAGCAAGGGGCAGACAGCAGCTAGTCACGGCCACGTCTGCTCCGTGTCCTCGGACGGTTTCATGCCTTGTTGTCTTGTCCTGCTCCCGAGAGGGACACGACTCCCCTGGGAACACTGAGTGACAAGGCACGGGCGGGCGCATGACTGTCCCGGGGGGCCTCCAGGGCCCCAGGGGCGGAGGTGCAGCCGTGGGAGGGCGGAGGCGCCTGCGGACCCCAGACCCCTACACAGCTGGAAACCATCTTCAAGCAATAGAGAAACCCCATCATTTGCATGGCAGCCCCTGGCCCCGCGGCGCCCGAGGAAGCTGCAGAGCCGTCTGGGGCCCGTCCTTGGGGGCTCGCGGGAGCCCCGGGGACTGCGGGGTGCGGCCACGTCAGGCAGGCCCGAGCTGGGCCCGCGCAGCAGAGGCTCATCTGCCGTCATGGAGAGGAACAGCATCTGCGTCAGAAAAGGCAGACCACATCACAGGCGGCGGCCCCGAGGTGACACATCCCACTCCCTGCCTCCTGCCTGTGATGTCGCTTCAGAAGTGAGCCCGGGGCAGACAGGAAGCCCAGGCTGGTATCCGGTTCTTGGGGCCGGGCCTTGTGCCGAGTGCCAGCGCTGGACTCGGGCAGGGCGTGGTCGCTGGCTCCTTGGGGGTGGGGGGCACCCCTTTGCACCCCCCTCCCCCCACTGGCCTGCCTGAGTGGCCTCCTCGATCTCCTCCTCGGCTCCTGCCCCCCAGTCCCGGCGTCTCCTCCAGCCACAGCCTCCTTCCTCGTGGTCTTTCCAGAAGGACCCGAAGCCACCTGCCCCCAGCCAAGCGTGGCTCGGTTTAAAACCACCTGCTCCACCGCCCTCAGGCCTGAGCTCAAGGTCCCCGGGTCTAAGGGTCTAATCCCAGCCCGGCCAATCTGCAGCCTGGGGCCTGTCACCCGTAGGACCGGACAGACGGACAGACGCAGGCCGGCCACACAGGGCCCCGGAGGGCTGAGCGCGGCCGGCAGTGAGCACCCTGTGCCCCCAGGGCTTCTGGTAGGTCCTTGCTCTTGGCTTGGCCCGGCCCGGCCCCTGCACAGGACACAGCAGGCGCCTAACAGATGCTGAACTGTTTAACAGAAGCAAAGGTTTTCATTTCTAAGGAGTCAAAACAAGTTGGAACCAGCATGGGACGGGGAGCGGGAGGCGGGCAGGAGAGGGCTCCCAGGAGGGAGGGGTCTGTCCTCAGCTGGGGAGCCCTCCAGGCTGGCGACCACCATCGCATCCCCGGGGGAGGTTTCCGATCGCCCGCGGTGGGATCCTGGCTCTGCCTCAGTGAGCAGAGGGCTCGACACCGGGGCCTCGGCTGCCCCTCCTATAAAATGGGGGTCCTGCGGGTCCCCCTCCCGGGGGCCGTGAGGACTGAGCGCCCGGAGAAGGCCTGGCCCCACCCCCGCCCCCGGAGGTCCTGCCCCGTGCAGGGCCCACCTCCCGGCACACCGGGCACACCTGACATGAGCGGGTCCAGCCCCGCCAGGGTCTCTGAGCCCCGGCCACGCCCTCCCTGTGGCCCCGCGTTGGCTCTGATGGTGACCAGTCACTTGGCTCTGGCTGGGGCCAGTCACAGGGCCGAGGGCAGAGGGACCCTGCGTTTCAGGGTGGGACACAGACTCAACTCCGCCTCCCAAGGGCCTCTGTCCCGCGGCCTGTTCCACGGCCCTAGCCCTCCCTGCAGCCCGTGGGGCCCCCTCTGCTTCACTGCCCCTCCAGGCCGCTCTCCCCGCCACTCTCTGCTCTGGCCCCTCCCTGGTTCTCTAACCAGCAGTGGCTCCCACTGCCCCCACCCCGGACAGCACGTTGAATTCAGACTCCCCCTTACAAGCCAGCAGCACGAGACTTCGAGACTTCGTCTGTTTAATAAACGTCAGTCTCTTCATCCGCAGACAGTATCCGCTCCGGGGGCTGGGGTGAGCCGTCAGGAAATAGGACACGGAAAGCGCTGGGCGCCCGGGGTGGGGGCTCGGCGGCTAAGCGGCTGCCTTTGGCTCAGGCCATGATCTCAGGGCCCGTGATGCAGCCCCACAGCCCGCCTCTGCCCCTCCTCCCTCCTCAACTAAATAGATAAAACCATTAAAAAAAAAAAAAGATGACTATTTAGTAGCCGCTCCCAAGATCGCCGGGGCTGCCACCGTTAGCACAGTCTACGTGTCCCGCTGCTTGCGTTAGCTGGTCCCCCGCGGCCCCCAG